>NC_056729.1:740489707-740822207 GCF_019279795.1 Protopterus annectens | reverse complement strand
AGATCAGTATAGATTAATGTGAGGAACCGCTGACAGACATTTGTCTACTGACTCCATACACTGCAGGGAACCTATGCTACTGCATGAATTGTTCTAGTCTGCACATTCTACATTTGTTTGGCCAGTGGTTCCTCCTTCCCCTTATATGTGGCTCTTTGTCCTTCTGTACTCCACTCACAGGCTTTGTCCACAGTTGCTGCAGTTATGTATTTGTAGTTGTGGTGTGACTGGGATAGAAGTCATAACATCACACACAGGGTTATGGACTACATACTTCTGAGTGTATTTGTTTAGCAGGTTGTCCATCATTCTACCCCATACATCTGCTGTGGTCCTCAAACGGATTGTGTTGCACTGTTATTATAAGGCTACATGTTGGCCATACCTCTCAAACTCTTACAGCCAGACATCTGGACAGGCCCATATATAACAGTTGGACACAGGCCCAGACATGGGGACAGAGTCTTAATATTGCTCATCCAAATGTAGACAGTTGGTAGAATGGTTTTGCATTAGTTTGCCTTTTCTTATGGGTATGAAGTCTATATCTCAATTGTCTGCCATTGATGTTTTGACATCAACTTTTATTGGTTTGCAAATAGTTTGCCAGACAAATGCAATGTTATGACAAACAGAACAGATATATAAAGCATACGTGTAGACATTCTGAGAACCCCTGTCATTTGAGGGGTATGGATGGTGCCCAATGACTTGTTTTCAGTACTGACACAGTAACGTGGCAGCCTTTATATCCTGGCACTAGACTGACTTGTCACAACCTGCTCTTTTACTAGGCACCGTCTAGGTTACTCAGAGCTGTGTACTGTCCATATCTTTGACTCCCTGTCCCTGCATTATCCAGCTTTCCTGCAGTAAAAATATTTAGTTCTGGACAGTCTGTGCTGCAGATGCAGATTGTATGATTGGCTGACTATGATACATTCCACCTCCAGGTATATCATTGAGGGGTTTGAATGTGCCAGTGTCAGTGGAACAGGGCTTATCAGTCTTTTATACTTAATTGGCTTTCCCAGGCTATTTTGTTTTATTTTTTTTTCAATTTCTTCCACTGCTAAGCCCCGTGGCGTGCCTCACAAACCCGTGGCTCTAGTGTAAACATTACTCAGAATATTGGACCCTCCCCCACACATGGCATGCTTAGCTTTTCTTTAACCTGCTAAAACACACACCGTGGGCTAAGCAGAGCTAAGCAACCTTGGACACACACCCTTGCTTGGCTATGCTTAGCTGAGCGCAAACAGGCACCGCTAAGCTCCACTCTGCTTACAGACCCCATTTACATGTCAGCTATCTGTTCTGCCTACAGTAACATGGTTCTAGCCCTACTATAGTTAGTACCTATGAACACGGTGGCCATTTTTGCTATTCAGTAAACCTGGTTCACTTACATACACCTAACTGCGTATACCCTGGATACATCACTACACCAAGCCCTATCTCCTTAGCTACTACTATAACCTGCCATTGTATGACTCTGCATGCTGGGCACTAAAATGCAATGACTTTGCATACCTTTTTATTTCATGTTTTACACATTGTATTTATTTATTTTTTTGCAAAATTGCATGTTTGCACGTCGCTACGTGCTGCTTAAAGGTGGCATATGTATTAAAAAAAAAGATCCATTTTTGATATGTTGCATTACTTTTTCATCTCAATGGCTATAGATCTTGCTATTTTCATGGCTACTGTCACATATATACAGCATTTTATTTGGGCTGTTACAGCCCCTGTTTAAATTTTATAGTCTGGTACACTGTTTGTAACTGCATACATTTTTCCTGTAGACACGGCACCTACATGGATGCCTTTCTGCTTGCTGGATTGCAAAAATCACCTCATTTGTATGGTTTTCACAAGCTGATCAGGTGATTTGCATTTCGCAAACACCTTTGTGTCTGCTCAGTGTCTGCATGCTCTTGCATGCCCCCAGCCCTGTTTCCTGGATTGTTCAGCTGCCATATTCCTTGTTCAGGCCACAACGCTATTCCTACACAGAGAATCACTCTGTGTGGGGTTTATTGAATTACCCCTATAACTTTCTGAATGCCCCCTCCCTTTTGATCTGAATAATCACTTAAAAGCAGCAATTTCTGGTAAAATATGCATTATAAAATTCATCTTTTCAAAGCAGTGACTGCCTATCTCTACACTATTGGAAAGAGAACAATATATGTTTAGACCTGTCATCCACATCTAGCTCGGGCAGAAACAGCAGCAGCAATATTTTCCATTGATTTTTACTTTCTTTTTCCCTCAGACATACCACAGATTGACCCGTTATGGATTTCCATTTGTAGTTGAGTGTATTATTCCCACATCCTACTGACCACTAAACCACAAAACAGCTTACTAATTTCAACAGACTTTTCTTAACACATTAAAAATAGTCAAGGAAAAGAAAAGCAAATCTTACTGCATTAACTTACTGTTGGAACAGCACAGTTCTTGATGCTGTTTTGTGTCCTGCAGCAGGCAGTAGTTACCTCTGGTACAGCATCATTTAAAAGAATAAAACCCAGAGCAAACATCACAACTTTTACAGTATTTATGCATTTGCATTTGCTTTACTGGGATGGTCCACTGGGCCATAGATAGCTCATTTTCAGTGGAGGCTTGGGGAGAAAAGTTCTACATTAAAACTAGCATCAGTTGAGAAAGAGCCATCATGATATAGTCCTCTATTTACAGTTTATCAAAATCCAGCCAAAGGTTGCAGTTAACAGAGGGGATTAAGGTTATCAGCTATTAACAAGCTGCTTCTTGTAGTCTGTAGTCTGATTCCCCGCAGCTTCCATTTGCCTTCTGTGTAACTCTTGAGCAAGTTGCTTAACCAGGCAGTGCTTTAAGGGTGCCCTGAAATAGACTTGTGCCCAGTGGGTTACATGATTAATAAATAAAAAAAAAAAACATTTCCTTCCTAGTCTCTGATAAGCCATAGTTCATAAGCAGTCCTTGCTGCACTGAGCAGTTCATGATTATGTCTCTGGAAAAGGCTTAAAAAGAAAATGCAACATATCTAGACCTTTTCTATGAGGGCCAGAATAACTTAAATCATGGAATCTAAAGTATGAAAAGAAGGACATCTTCCTTTCTAATAGAATGTTTACCTGGGAATCTGAAACAGACAACATTTGCAGTTTGTGGCACTGTGAATTTGTAACCTCTAGAAAATCTTCCAGCAGATTATTTCCACATTTATGTTTCAAGCAATCCCCATAGACTAATATTGTGGCTTATTTATGATTAAACATCAGCCATAATATCCAATGAGTGCAGTGCTATATATACCATCAAGGAAATATGTGTGTGCCAATGGCAGACTCTGTACACTTAGTGATGATAAATAAAAGTGACAGTGCTCAGTACCGCAGACTGGCCCACAGAATGCCTTGAGCAAAAGCAGTGTAGTCTCATCAGAATCATCATCCTTATCATGACCATTATCCCTGGCAAATAGTATACACCAAAACACATAAGAGTTCTTTAAAAAGTCTATAAAATGAATGTTATGGTGTGCATTGATAGCTCAGTACTGATTTATTGAAAGAGAGCAGTACTGACACAATTAGAATAGCATCTAGAGAGCCTGTCCTTGGAGCAATAAAACCTACTGTACTTTAGAAACAGACAACAAAGTGAACAGTGGATGCAGAAGTGACAAAAGTCTGCACATCATCAAAGGAAGCAGCACTCTCCTGAAAAACTAGTAGGGTCATATGGCTCAAGTTGTGGTTACTAGATACACGATCCAAGAACCTACTCTCCAGATGTCCATGTTATGGAACATACCCCTTTGAGGATGGACTTTTTTTATATATTTCCCTAAGCAGGTACATAGACTGAACAATGCAGGCACACTTTTTTTACCACAGTGTACTTAAAGCAAAAAGCAAATGATATTTTGGTGAGTTCCAGACTGTACAAATCAGCACTTCCAAGAGAAGGAGGGAGAAACCCAAGAATGAAGAAGCTACTGCAGACCCCTGTAATAGCAGAGACAAGACTAAAAACCACTGTATACCTGTGAGGCCTGATGTATTCTCCTGAATCACTTGTGATTGGTGTCACTATTGCTGCTCATGAGAGAGGGGGTGGAAGCCATTAATTCCAGGACATTTGTGGAGAAGAGCAGTTGCTCAGTGCCTACCACTGACTGTCTGTTTCATTTTTAGAAGGAAGTTTATAAGGTTAAGCACTAGTTCACTTCCTTGAATTTTTGGGGGCCATAGATTGCACACACATATAAATAAAAGCCCCATTTGATGAACAGGGAAAGAGATACGTTGATAGAAAAGGATATCACTCTATATACTGTCAGGTTGTCTGTAATGCCCAAGGGATCATCTTTAGTGTCTGCGCAGGTAACCCAGGCAGTTTTCTTGACTTGCCTGCACACAAGATTTGGTAGGGGGTGACTTTCCACAAGGGCATCTAGTGGGGTATGCAGGTTATGCCCTGGAATCATGGCTCATGACTTCCATGCAAAACCCACACAACCCCACTAAGCAAGGATACAACAATGTCCTTACTCAATCAGGAATATCATAAAGTGTGCATTTGGCTTCCTCAAATCAAGGTTCCAGTGTTTAGACACCACATCAGGTGCCCTGCAGTATGACCGAGCCAACTCTGATGAAATGCTTTTAGTATCTTCCATGTTGCACAAAATCTTTCTAAGGAGTCAGCTTCAACAAGACATCTAAGGACAGGGCCAAAGTTCCCAGGACCACAGATAGGGCCAGCAGCTCCACCAGATACAGATGAGGAGTTTGAGAGAGAACCACCAGATGCAGATGCTGCCAGTAGATGTAGGTGTGCACAACATGCCATGGCTCTGGCTAAGATGCAAAGAATAGCACACACACTGAATACCTAAAAGAAAGAAAGAATAACAACCTTAGCACATACAAATATTAACAATGATGCCTGACAAATTGAACATTATATATAATAATAATAATAATAAATAAATAATGCCTGACAAATTGCACATCCTTTACGTAACCATGTAATGGTTGTATGCTGTCAGCATCAGATACAAGAATCCCCTCCCCCCAAGGAAAGGTCTGACATCTGTATTATTATCAGGGTAAGTCTGTAATCTATATAGAAAAAAACAGCACAGTTATATAAATGATTACTGTGTTATGCAAATTCTCATATGACTCTAAGGTGATACATGTCTCAGGTGTACAATAATGCCATTAATACCTTATGATTGATGTTTGCAATACACAGCTGTGGATTTTGCCCACTAATGTGCATCAAGAATTTCATCTGACCACTATTTATAAACCACTGAGCAGGTCAAATATAGCATCATTTGCCCAAGTATAACAGCATGCAAGACTTAAACATCTGGTGCCATGCCTACATCATCCCCCTCCACAAAGGTGGCAAGAATACTGACACTACCAACTCTAGGTCTATTGCCATCCTTTCCCCTCTTTCTAAAATTCTAGAAAAAAACATCCAAGTACAACTAATAACACACCTAACCCAAAACAATCTCCTCTACCCTACCCAACATGGCTTCCATCCTGGCCACTCCACCATGACTGCCCTTCTTTCTTTTCTGGAAACCATCAACACTGAATGCAACTCAGGCATATTTGTATCTATGCTATTCCTAGATTTGTCAAAAGCCTTTGACATTATCTCCCACAGCCTACGCATATCCCAACTCTCCTCCCTACATCTTTCTCCCTCCACCATAGCCTGGTTTACCAGCTACCTGTCCAACCACCAACAAGCTGTCCAACGGAAAACTTCAACCTCCCCCTTCCTACCTACACCCACAGGCATCCATTCAAGGTTCTGTTCTTGTCCCTCTACTCTTTAACCTGTTTATTAATAACTTTCACCACTCCATCCCAGAGTTGTCTGTCATCCAATATGCAGATGACTTAACTATCATCTGCTCAGCCTTCTCACCCTCTGAGCTCCTAGTAAAAACCCAATTAGCCTTCTCCACAACTGAAACCTAGATGAAGTCCAACCACTTAGTTCTAAATGCAAATAAAACCAAACTAATGATCTTTTCCCCCTACCAAAAACTTCATTATTGATAAAACCTCATTCACCATATAGAGCCAGAACAACTCCCCCCTTGAAATCGTTCCCGCCACCAAGCTTCTTGGCAACATCATTAATGATGAACTAAAATTTGATACCTACATCCACTCCGCAATCAAAAAAACCCACCAAAAGATAGGTCTCCTCTACAGACACAACCGCTTCCTCAGCCCCTCTACCCATCAAACCCTGACATCCACCTTCTTGCTCCCCTCCTTGATGTATGGTGCCCCTCTGTTCACAAATCTCCACCTCAGCTTATGAACCAAACTTGAATCCTGCTACCACAAGATCTGCAAATTTGCAACCAATTCAAAAAACTCACCCCACCACTGCCACTCTCTTCTCACCCTTAATTGGCTGAACTCCCCAACTAGTTACCTACAACTCACCATTGTCATAAGCTCATCTTTAAACCCGCAAACTGCCCATCTCTCACTACATCCTTAAAATCTTATATACCCAACCACTAACTCAGATCCACAAACCAAAATCTCCTTCAGGTCCACAAACCAGCATGTCCTCCTGGCCACCTACTACTGTCCTACTCCTTAGCCAAACAATGGAACCCCCCCCCCACACACTTTACAACCTTCCAAACCATACCAACTTCAAATCTCAGCTATTCTCTCATCTATCAGCCAAATGGGAATGCCCATGTCCCGCTCCAACATGTCATCACCATTTACCAACCCTATTGCTTTATCTCGCCCCTGCCAGGGACTGATTTTCTCTATAGGTTCATAGGTTCATAGGTTCATACTAGGCTATCTGCCCTAGGGCATTTATAAGCCTAGCCAGAGTGTGTTTGGCTTTCGCCACCCATTTTAAATTAATTTTGCTATGCCCTTTTTCGAGGTTAGTATACTGTGCCTCTGTCTAACAGTGACACAGAAGTGATACCGGGGGTAAACCTACGATCTCCCATCCACTCATCAAGATTCCTCTTGAAGAGAGTCAATGAGGGACTCTGCCTAACCTGGACTGGGATTTTATTCCAGAGTGAAGGGAGCCTCTGAGTTATGAATCTGTCCCTCCAGCATGTCCTATTTATTTCAGTGCTGAGGTTCAAGTCTCTCGAGCGAGTAGCTCGATGGGATTTGGATTTTCTGAGGTGCAGCGTATCCATTAATTCCGGGTTGGACATGGCTTTATACATCAGGCACAGATCGCCTCTGAGCAGGCGGTATGCCACTGAGTAGAGCTGGAGTTTCTTTAACCGGGCAGCATATGGCATCTGTTTGAGCCCTTTGATCCTCTTGGTGAGGTACTTTTGGGGTCTTTCCAGTTGCTGCAGGTGTCTGGTAAGGTACATCCCAAAAGGGGCATTGTACTCAATTATGGGCCTGATGAGGGATGAGTAAAGAGGCACGATGACCTCCCCTGATCTAGATGTGAATCCCTTCATGATTAGGTGGGCTATATAAAATGTTTTTCTAACCACTTTGGCCACGTGGTTGTCAAATGAGAGATTGCTATCAACTTGGGTCCCAAGGTCCCTAATTACTTCTTCTGTACTTAATGGATTACCACCTATGTGGTAATTTGTGGGCACTTTGTTTTTGCCAAAGGGGATGACTATACACTTTTTGGCATTTAGCTTGAGGCCATGGCTCTGGCACCAGTTGTCTGTTTCTATAAGGCCCTTTTGGAGGATGCTTGTGTCAGCTGGAGAGTCGATTATGGCACCCAGTTTGCAGTCATCTGCGAACTTGGTCAGCCAGAGTCCTTCCATGTTGGCCTGTACCTCTGAGAAATATATACCAAACAAGACAGGTCCCAGGACTGAGCCTTGTGGGATGCCACTTGTAACTAGTTTGGAGTCTGACATGACTCCAGCAATTCTAACCATGTGGGTTTTGTCCTTGAGCCAGTTTGCAACCCATCTAGTGACATAGGGGTTTATATTTAAGCTGATGAGCTTATCTATAATGCCCGAGTGGGGTATTGTATCGAAGGCTTTTGCGAGGTCCAGGTAGGCTGTGTGGACCACCTTCCCCTCGTCAATGGCCTTGGTGACTGTTTCAAAGAAATCAACCAGGTTTAAGAGGCAGGATCTGTCCTTAACAAAGCCAAACTGGGTAGGATCCAGTGTCTGTAGGTCCCCAATATCTTTATTTATGAGGTCCATGATGATCCTTTCCATAGCTTTGCAGACCAAGCTAATCTGGCTTATGGGGCGATAGTTTCCAGGATCCGTTGAGGCACCACCTTTGTGGAGAGGGACCACCGTTGCTGTACGCCACTCTTTGGGTACATATCCTGTAGTAAGGCAGAGACTGAACAGTAGTTTTATGTTTGGGTTTAGCTCTTCTTGGAGTTCATGTAGGACGCAGCCCGGGACACCGTCTGGTCCCATTGATGCTGTGTTTTTTGCTTTGGAGAGGGCAGCTCTTACCTGAGCGTCTGAGATGTCAGGGGGGCAGCACTCTGCTGGGATAGATATTTGCCCTTTTGATGGGGTGGGGGGGAGAAGTTTGCACTGCACCTGTCAGCTACGATGTTGGCAATGTTTGTGGGTTTGGTGTATTTTTTGTCATTTTGGACTAATTCTGAGCATATCTGGGAATTCCCACCCAGGTTCCTAGCATAACTAAAGAAAGCCTTGTGATTATCCTTAGTGTCCTGTGCAATTTTTCTCTTGAAGCTGGCCTTAGATGATTTTATGAGTGCCCGTAGTTTTTTGCTAATACTGATCAGAGCTGCCTTCCCTTTTTGGGATTTTGCTGTATCATGTAGTAGCGTCCTCCTTCTATTGTATAGTTTGTTTATGGCTGGGGTCCACCAGACAGGACATCTGCCTTTGGAGGATTGGGTCTTGGTTTTATTTGGGATTGCATGATCCATGCATTCTTGAAGGTGTTCATAGAATGTGTTTATAAAGGATTCTGCGGTCTGGGCCGTATTTTCCACAGGCCCGGGGGCTTTGAAGGATTCCATCTTGGTTTTGAGGAGTGTGAAATTTGCTTTAGAGAAGTTTTTCACTGTGGTTTTCAGGGCAGGGGCTGGAGTCGGGATGTGAATATCCAGTGAGATTAGTTTATGGTCTGATCTTACCAATGAGGGATACACTTCTGGTCTGGAGCATAGAGTCCCCATGTTGGTGATGATCAGGTCCAGTATGTTTTCCCCTCTTGTGGGAGTGGTAACAAGTTGTTCCATAGCATTTGAGTTTATAAATTCTAGGAACCTTTGGGCTAGGGTGTTGGAGCTAGAGTAATGCTCCCAGTATATGTTTGGGTAGTTGAAGTCACCCAATATAATGGTGTTTGGAGAGACCTTCATATTTTCCAGTGTTCTCAGGAAGGCCGAGTGGGGTTCCTGGGTTTGGGAGGGTGGTCTGTGGCAGGCTATAAACTGGAAGGCAGTTTTACCCACTGTTAGTTGCACATGGATAGTCTCTGATGCTTCGTGCTGTGCCACCAACCTGGAGGTGTGGGTATCTTTGACGAATATTGATACTCCCCCTCCTTTTGTAGTTCGGTCCATGTTTTGGGGCCGAAAAGCATGGTATGAGGTATAACCTGGTAGTGCTGGGGTGCTCTCGGGAGCCTTGAACCAGGTTTCTGTTACTGCACAGATATCGATGTTCTCCAGCCTAAGGAGAGTTTCGAGTGCGTACATCTTGAGGTTTAGACTTCTGGCATTGAGTAGCATTACTCTTAGTTTCTTATCTCTTGTGATACCTATGGAGATGGGTTTGTCTTTTGAGCCTTGCCTAAAAAAGGCACTATGGGGGTAGCAAGAGCCTTTGCCAATATCTGAAAGCCCAGGGGTGACAGGTGCAAGCCATCCCTAGCGAAGCATCGTGGCTTGTCAAGCATGTCATCCCAGGCTGACAGGCATTGGATCCCCTTTGAATGACACCAATACTTAAGCCATTTGTTGAAATTGATCATCTTGTCTTCATATTGTGGCATCATTCTTGGTGAGGGTAAGATGCTACTCAAGGTCAGGGTCATACCGGCCTGGGCTACATGCTCAGAGAACTCCTCTATGTCTCTTTTCATGTAGTCCAGGGAGGTACGTCTCAGGTCATTCACACCAGCATGGGCAATGACTGAGTCATATTTGTACTTGCCTTGGAGTGACCTGAGTGCTTGTGTTATGTGGCGGATCCTAGCGCCCAACAGACAGCTCACCGTGACCTTCTCCTTGTTCAGCCTGGTGAGCGGGACGTCAGTGTGCCAGTCTGCTATCTAATGTACCATACTTTCCATAACTAATTTTCTAGTACTCTCTCCATGCAAACTGGTCCACCTAACCTCCAAAGGGCTAGTGGCTACTTGTTTAAATGTTAACTTACAAAGAGTTTATTTGACAGAAATCTCTTTTCTGCAAATGTTCAGTTTTACCTAACCTGTAAAAAGGCTAGTTACCTTCTTTTTAAATGTTAACTCACTAATAGCTTATTACATAATGTATTATACTTCTGTAATTGTTTTAAATTGCTCTGTATGAATCTTTGTCATTCCTTTGTAACATGTAATATGTAACTTTTAATTTGTTGGAGCTTTTCTCCCCGGGTCTCCACTGAAAATGGGCTCTTTATGGCCCAGTGGACTTCCCCGGTCATCAAACTTATATAAAAATCAATAAATAAAAATGATTAACAACAGTAACATAAAAATGGTGAGGGTCAACAGTTACATAAGCTGTCATGCATAAATGATTATGAACTATGATTAAAAACATGTATTCTGCAATACACTTACATTAAAGGAAGCTTCTGAGTAACAAACAAATTGCTAGGCTCCAGGTGCCAGTACAAAATGTAGAAGTTTTTGAGTAAGCAAGCATTAGCTATTCACTCTATGCATCAGACATATATGCAATCTGAAGTCACAAAGAGATGTGCAAATGGCAGGGGACAGTCATTACTTGCATATGTTTATCAGTAAGAAAATAAAAGAACAGAGTAAACGATCAAACCTATGCTATGTGAAAGATATATTACAAACTAATGCAATGAAATCAAATAACTTTCAATTACATACGTGACTACCTTTTGGATAATAATAAGGGGAGGGGTTGACATAATAGTTAAGGTGTTTACCTCACAGATACAAGGTACAGGGTTTGAATCTCACCTTTGAATGAAATTGGCTAGGTTTAAAATGGCCCACAAGGGAAGCTAGCTTAGTACTTACCTATGAATCCGTAAGAATATAGAAGATGTGCTTACCATGTACAGGTGGTCATGCAATGACAAACCCAGATGTGCCTAAATATAAAAAAGTGAGATGAAATAGGGATGATAATCATTACAATGCAAATGACAAAAGAAATAGAAGACAATTGCCTTTACAGCTGCAGAATAACACACATCTCATAGAAATCATTAATGTTCACTGGATTAACCCCCACTCCCCATTCTCCCCTCTTTCTCTATGTCTGTCTGTGTTTCATCTGTTTTCTCTGTGTCTTTGTCTCTCTCTCTCTCTCATTCGCTCTCTCTCTTTATATATATATATATATATATATATATATATATATATATATATATATATATATATATATATATATGTATACATATGAGATACAGATATACAGCTGCAGAATAACACACATCCCCTAGAAAGCCTTAATGTTAACTGGATTAACCCCCACTCCCCATTCTCCCCTCTTTCTCTCTACCTATCTGTGTTTCTTCTATCTTCCCTGTGTCTTTCTCTCTCTCTCTCTCTCTCTCTCTCTATATATATATATATATATGTATACATATGAGATACATACGTGTGTGTGTGTGTGTGTGTGTGTGTGTGTGTGTGTGTGTGTGTGGGGGGTGTATATACAAAGACATTTATTTCTTTATATAGCATATATGAAAGTTCTGCCATAGAGACACTTGGGTTGTCTTTCATCTCATCCCCAATATCAGTGATTCTGTGTGAAAATTGTGCAGAGCCGACTAGATCTCTGACAGTGGACAGGAACTCCTCTCTTCCAATCAGTGGTAGCCCATTAGAAAGACCACCCCCATAACCATATGTTCATGGGTAATTACAGCTGCCCAATGTCTGGCCATTACAGTCAAATCACCAACCATGTGACTTATTTTTGGAATATGTATGTCCACGGCCTTCCACTGAATTAATATCATTCACCACTTGCTCCCAGATATGGTCATGGGAGGACTTGTCACTCCTGCCTATCTCTAATAGAAATGACCTGTGGCAATGTAGGGCCTGAATGATCACATCATTCTCAGTGTCAGTGTATGAGAGTTTAGGGGGTGTAGATGTATTGGGTGCCATAGCCCAGTATGAGAGGAAACATAATAGGAAAGCAAAATCCATAAGTAGAAAAATGATTGTTAAACCCAAAACAATATATAAATGAATGTATCCATCCATCATAGAAAAGTACATGAAAAAGGAAGGCCCCATATGAGTACACACGACTTTACACAGATTTCTTCTCCCCACAAATGCAAAAGAAAGAAAGAAATAATTTGATTTTTAATTACAGAAAAGTGTCTATGAATGTATCCATCCATCATACACTAAATACATGAAAAAGAAAGACTTCATATGATTACAGACAACTTAATACAGATTTTCTCCCCTCTACAAATGCAAAACAAAGAATGAAATTGTTAAATTCATAGCAGGACAAACGTTTCTGTTACTCTGTATTACATGGCAGCATTTCTAAAATAATGTCACCTGTCAAGAAAAAATGATGGTGTTATAACCACTTCTGTGGAGGACAGCCAGGTCCAGGTAGACATCAGAGCCTTAACAAAATAATCACTGCTAATAATGCACAAAACCATGAACAAAGTCTTCTGAACAAAGTGTTCAGCTTTCAAGGTTGAAATTTCCATTAAGCTGTCACTACTATGTAGAAAAATACTGGGTTGTCAATAAATAATTGTGGTATACATGCCCATGTCAACAGCTACTGAGAATAATGCATATGATGAAGCACTATGTTTATTGTAAAATGTAATCTATAAGTATGATTAAAATACATGAATTTATTTATTTCGGCAACCTACCTTTCTAGCAAATCAGTTGTGAAAATAACAACAAATTTTCAATGCAAGTAGCAATAAGTAAGCAGTATCAAGTTCTCTGGATCCAAACAGTCTCCCTGACTACAATACAATTTCCATACCTACACAATTACTTTTGTATAGTACTGATTCAGCCTTCAAAGCACTGTGAGTATGCATATGAGGTGTGAACTCGTTAGCATTCATGAATTCCACAATCAGCAATAAGTGCAGGGAATGTAAACATGGTGTAAAGACCTACCTGATTGCATGCACATGCCCCACTTCTGCACAAAATGTGCAATGAGAAGAGTTAGCTGCTATGTGCTTGCAAATGTGAGTGATGAGTCTGACTGCAGTATCAATCAGTTTTTCACACTCAGTCCTCTTTGATGTACATTTACAGAGGGTGAGTCAGGGAAAAGGGACTTACAAGACATTTTGTGACTACCACTGACTGACTTAGGAAAGCAACATTCCTAACATTTATATGAATAAATGAGTATAAATGTATCTACAGTTCTAATGAAATAGATTAATCAATGAAATGTCTGAACTGCAAGGCAAAACTCATACTTTTTTTAGAGAAGCATAGATACATGTGAGGGAAGATTTAACAGAGCCACCCACACATCTGACTGCAAATTATAAAAGACAAAGGTCAGAAATTGTTTCAGCTGTACCTAGTAATGTCAGTTGATACTATATCACATGTTGAGTACATGTAATCTCATTTTTATCTTCACAGTCTAACTTTGTGTGGCATATATTGATAAGAATTGCAAGCATGTCTTATGAATGCTTTGGTATCCCGAGGTTCTAATCCAGATATGGTTATGTTTGTGTAAACATAATGATGTTTATGGAGTGTATGTTTATACTGAAATACAAAAAAGTTGAGGAAATAGAACTGTATATTTTAACTACATGTTTCATAATGTTTCCTTTATTTCAGTAGCCTATTTCATTGTTTGCATGCTTTTTGACATTGCACACTATGGACTGATGGTGATCCCTAGCAGTGAACTACAGTTCACTAAGAAAAAAGGGGAAAAAAGTAATTTGTGCTGCCTTCTGCAGTGCAAACAAGCCTGGCACAGGTGTGTGGATATCTACACTCTGGATAGTACTCATAATTCCTCTTATTGCATACATATAAACAATGAAAAACTGCAACTCTCATGACAAACATGGATTGTGGCACATGAAACATTACCATAACTTATATTGGTTCTGTATTCCATCAAATTCAGACATAGTTGTATATGTATACTGCTTAATTGCAGACTACTGCTAATTCCCATTCTAAGTTCAACATCACAATATATGATTACACTTGCACTAATATTTTGACATCAACAGCACAACTGAGCTTGCCAGTGATGCATTTCAGGCACAGAGTAAAAAAAATACAAAAAAAACAATTCCTCGTGTAAGTTGTATAACATCTGTATGTCTTTATTAAATTTTGAAAACAAGGCACCTGGATTACAGAGAGATATTGACTCAATTCATTTGGTCTGTTACTGTATGTCTATACTCCAATGCTTACACTTGCAGTTGTGTTACAATGGTGGGTAACCTTTTCATAAGTAATCCATCACTATTATTCAGAAGTGTGCTATCATATTTAGGAAGTGTCTGTTTGCATTGTCAATACACAATGTCAAAGCATGAGACAAGACAAGTGACACTGGCACTGTAAATTTTTACTATTTCCATGCAGTCATCCTGGAATGAACTAGCAGGAATGTTTGATTGATAATCCACTGGTTTACAATTATGATTGTCACTGGCATTCCATATTCTCCTGTGCTGCTTTGATTAATATTGTGTTTGTATATTGTGTAATTAGGTAGGTAGAAGGCTCAGTTCTTACCATGGATAACTTATTTGTGTGGCGGCAATATCAAGTACATATAGCTTTCTGAACACACATGCAGTATCAACTTCCAGTGAGGGGAAAAATTTAACCTGGATGAATATTCCACCATTCCCTTATCCCAGTTTTACCACAAATGTCATCTTTGCAACACAGTGATGACATCAGCATATCAAAAGTGCATGCTCTCCCAATAAGTTTCAGACTTTTCTTGTGGCAATTGTGGCTAATACTTTATTTTCTAGATTGCATGACTGGTTAGGTAGGTGCTTAAAATCTGAGAGTTGTGAACTTGTGTGGCTATACATTTCTAGTGTCATAAAGTAAATTTTCAACAACAGATGTGCTGTGACCACTTCCACTTAGGAGAAAACTTTAACTTTGGACACAGCTCCCTCCTTAAGTTATCACACTTTTAACACAAACATCTCTGCAACAGACTGCTGCGGTCATACTGTCAAAAGTGCACTCTCTCATCTTCAAAGTCAAACTTGTCCTGTGGTACTTATGGCTAATACTGTATTCTCTAGATTGTATAACTAGATAGGTAGGAGGTTCAAATCTTACAGTGGGGAACGTGATTGTGTGTGGTTTCAATGTCAAGTACATATAGCTTCCTGAATGGATGTGCTGTATCAACTACCAGTCAGGGGGAAGATTTTAACATGGGAGAGGGTTCTCTCATCCTCTTATTCCACTTTTACCCCAAACACTATTTCTGCCTACCAATGATGAGGTCAGCATGTCAAAAGTACATACTGTTCCCTTATAACTCAGATTTCTCCTGTGGCAGTTGCAAAAGATAATTCTGTGTTATATAGATTGCATAAATATATAGGTAGAGAGGTTGAATACAACACTGTTTAACTAATGTGAATGTGTCTATTGTCATGTAAAACTGTAAGTGACCCCTTATGTAAACTTCCACTTATAAGAAATATTTTCACTGGCAGAGGATTACCCTATAAATATGTGTTACACCCAGGCAATAAACATTTTTAGAAACACAATGTTTACATCATACAATCAAAATGAACCACATTACTGTGCTCATATGGGTTTAGTTTGTGGCACTGACTGTTGATACTGTGCTGTCAAGACTACATAAGTACAGAGGGAGTAGGTTTGAATCTAGCAAAGACTGACTACTATGCATTTATGTTTGTCTGTTGTGCTGTGTAAGGAAGACAGTTAATGTATGTAGTATGTATAACTATGTAATGTTACTGTGTACTTCAACCACCCTCATACATTTATAGAAGAACATCAATGTAAGATGGTGATGTCATCCATTCAAATATGCACTGTCACAGTTGTAGAACAACATCTTGTGTGGTGGGTATGATTCAGGGATTGTTCTGTACCATGCCATCTTAGGTAGTCTGTTCAAATACATCCATTATTCCTTAAACTCATTTTTGTCAGGGTGTCTGTGAATGTGCAATGAGGTAACAGTGTTGTCAGCCAGCTATCTGCTGTATATATTTATGGATGGGGATTCCTACTGCAACAATTTCTGCTTATTTTTCAAACAAAAATTCTTGACTGGGTAATGATGATTCTCTGAGATGACATTTGGCTTTCCCATAAAAACTACTAAGGTTTTTTTCTGAGGCATAAGGACATGAGACTATGTTCTGTATGCTAGTAAAGCATGTGCTCAAATCCATCATTATCCACACATTGTACATGATTGCCTTTCTCCCATCACAGTAAAGACTGTATTATGCATTATGTGTGTTTGGGCATACCAGGCAATGTTGTGTGAGAAAGACACATATAGCAACAGTATTTTAAGGAAATTGCAGGCACATATATCTCTTACAGTGATAGGATGATTTCATGACTTTAAAGACCAAAATATCTCACAAATGTAGAACCAGTGGCACAGTGGAGCATTCGTTCTTCCCAATATCACGTAGCTTCTGTCATCACATAGTCAGGTGTTCAAAACCTACATTGGCTGTCTGTAAGCATTTGATGACCTAATGCTGTTATGCATGAATGACAGACAAGTGTTATAATGTGTACAAATACAGTGGGAGAAACTTCCCTTAGCCCTTTTATCTCATGCAAATTGCAGTGCAATCTTATAATGTAATGACTTCATATAGGTGGAGTGTCACAACTTTAAGACTTCCACTGTGGTGCATGTGATTCATACATTTGCAGTCAGTGGACTGACATAGTTTGCTGTTCAATTCCAGCCAAGGGCGATATTCTATGAATGTATTGACATTAGATAAACAGCCCTGCAGATTTTATTATTCTTAATTTTTATTTTGGGGAAAGAAATATCAAGCCAGTGAAATACTTATTCTGCGAATGTCATGGTGTGACTGCTCCTGCATCACATGCTTTGGTAATGACTTTTATACTATATCTCCACAGATACATTGTGTTTCAAATCTGGGACAGTGTTGTTGGACAAAACAACAGGAATAACTTCCTTGGCTGATAAATATTGATACTGCATTGCTCACAGTTGTGTGAATGTTAAAATAGTTACTTCCTTGTCATCATTCTGACAAAAATCATATTGTACACATTATCCTCAAATGTCCTTTATTGCCATTTCATTTCTTTGTGACAAGATCCGTTGCTATGTTGCGTGGCATACATAGTCAATTCACAGCTCTGTAGAGTGTGTACATGATAGGCAGAGGTTTGAATCTGAAAACATCTGTCTGTCACACAACTATGTCACACAGGAATGGCTAAGTCAAAGGAAATATTTATTGTAGAGTCAGAAGACAACATATTTAGCCATCACTCTCCACAGTAGTGGATTCACACCCATAACAATACGGAATTGCTGTAAGGCCTTAAAGTGTGTTGATCATGGCACACATTGGATGCCCTTTTTCTGTGACATCACATGTTGATACGCATCTTTCTGATATCTTTCCTGGCATGTATTTGAGTCCAGCAAAATGTAAATGCTGAGTATGTCATTGATTGTTCACAGGCATTACTTATTTTTTATTATTATTTTTTTTTAATAAGAATGCACCGCATTGCATTCCCTCCTCCAAACACTCATGTATAACTGTAATTATTTTCTTCACAATGTACAGATTTATTGGACATGAGGACTTATGTACATGTTTTCTTGTTTGGCATGATGCAAAATTGTCATAAACTATGATTGGGCCTATGTTCGGATACTTTCTTTTGTATTTGTGTTGTTTACATGCTGCTATGGCAGTGTTTGCTGTAATGTCTTGTGAGCATGCCCAGTATAATCCAGTATTAGATGCGCCCCATTTACAAGCGGAGAACTTGAACTAATGTAATGTCATCAGATCTGTGTTGTCATTTGTCACTCGTGTATTTTGATTACTATTATATTACTGTTTATGAGGCACATGTATATAAAACACATGCTTGTCTAAGACATATTTCAAGGTAATATACCCCCATCCATAACTGTCCAGTGCAACAAATGGTGAAACATGTTTTTCTGTTGTGTATGATACAGCTGGTGTACAGCTCATGCCTTGTTTATACAGGATGAAGTGGAGGATACAGCACTGCAGTCAGTTATCACACATACATTCCCTGTATATACATGTCATATTCAATAACTGCACTGTATGTAAATAGCCCCTAATATATATTCTCTCCTTGCATATCTTTGCATGTTATCAGCATTAATATCACATTTACTCCACTTTCTTACAATGTTGTATTGTGTCCCTCTCACATCCATTGTTAGCATGTTCATTTTTAAGTTATGTACTTGGGTAAACATTTGGAAACAGGATTATTTGTTATTAGCATCAATATGGATGTCTTTCCGTTGAAAATGTTTCTTTGTGACATCATCACATTTGAATGCATTAACCGAGTATATTTTTTCCATTTACCATTTCCTCATACTTATCCCTGCTCTATTAACATTGTATTGTGTGTAAATTATCCCAATTACACGTATCCTGCATCTCCATTCTTAGAATTCACTTTCCCTTACTTCATATAAGTTGTCTGCTCATGCTTGCATAATACGTTCACCTACAGGCAAGAGGTTTTGTTTACATTGTGTCCTTGTTCTTCCCAGCACAGCTTCGTGGCTGCCATTACTGCTGCTGGCCACAAAACAATGCTTGGAAACATGTAAGCGCAATGAGCAGCATGCATATTCAATGAGCACTGCTCCTCATTGCACTAGCATTCTGTAAAAGCCTACACAATTGTTAATGAATCCCAGGATGTGTCATATAGGCTCATATATGGTGAAGTCTGAAAACAACATCAAAAACCTCAGCCATTATCTGCTCATACTATGAGCACCTGCAGGAATGCATGGATCGTGCTATCCCAAATAAAACCAAGACTCACTCCTCCAAAAACAGGAGACCTGTCTGGTGGACCCCGGCCATAAATAAGCTATACAACAGAAGGAGGAAGCTACTACATGACAGAGCAAAATCTCAAAAAGGGAAGGCATCTCTGATCAGTATTAGCAAGAAACTTCGATCCCTCATAAAATCATCAAAGGCCAGTTTCGAAAGAAAAATTCCCCTAGACACTAAAGATAATCACAAGGCCTTCTTTAGTTATGTCAGGAATATGGGTGGAGACTCCCAGATATGCTCTGAATTGTTGCATAACGGTACAAAATATACCGAACCTACAGACATAGCCAACATCCTGGCAGACAGATTCAGCGCAAACTTCTCCCCCCCTTCCCCCCCAAAGGAGCAAATGCCTATCCCAACTGAATGTAACCTCCCTGACATCACAGATGCACAGGTGAAAGCTGCCCTCTCCAAAGCAAAAAACACAGCATCTATGGGACCGGACGGTGTCCCAGGCTGTGTCTTACATGAGCTCCAAGAAGAACTTAACCCTCACATTAAGTCACTGTTCAAACTTAGCCTTACTACAGGATATGTACCCAAAGAATGGCGTACAGCTACAGTGTTCCCACTCCACAAACGTGGTGCCACAATGGACCCAGGGAACTATCGCCCCATAAGCCTGACTAGTCTGGTCTGTAAAGCTATGGAGCATATTATCATGGAACTCATAAACCAAGATATTGGGAGCCTACAGACACTGGACCCTACCCAATTCAGCTTTGTTAAGGGCAGATCTTGCATCTTAAACCTAGTTGATTTCTTTGAAACAGTTACCAAAGCCATAGATGAGGGCAAGGTAGTCCACACAACCTACCTGGACCTCACAAAAGCCTTCAACACAATACCCCACTCGGGCATCATAAATAAGCTTACCAGCTTAAATATCAACCCCTATATCACAAGATGGATTGCAAACTGGCTCAGGGATAGAACCCACATGGTCAGAATCGCACGTGCCATGTCCGAATCCAAACCAGTTACAAGTGGCATCCCACAGGGCTCAGTTCTGGGACCTCTCTTGTTCGGTATATATTTCTCTGAGGTTCAGGCTAACACGGGGGGATTATGGCTGACAAAGTTCGCAGATGACTGCAAACTGTTGGCCATAATCGAATCTCCAGCCAACACAAGCATCCTCCAAAAGGGTCTCACAGAGATGGATGCTTGGTGCCAGAGCCACGGCCTCAAGCTAAATGCTAAAAAGTGCATAGTCATCCCCTTTGGGAAAAACAAGGTGCCCACAAATTACCACATAGGTGGTAATCCATTAAGTACGGAAGAAGTAATTAGAGATTTGGGGACCAACATAGATAGTAATCTCTCCTTTGATAATCACGTTGCCAAAGTGGTTAGAAAGACCTTCTATATAGCCCACCTTATCACGAAAGGGTTCGCATCTAGATCAAGAGAGGTCATTGTGCCCCTCTACTCATCACTCATCAGGCCCATAATTGAATACAATGCCCCTTTTGGGATGTACCTTACCCGACACCTGCAGCAACTGGAGAGACCCCAAAAGTACCTCACCAAGAGGATCATGGACTACAAACAGATGTTCTATGCAGCTCGACTAAAGAAACTCCAGCTCTACTCAGTTGCTTACCGCCTACTCATAGGTGATCTATGCCTGATGTACAAATCCATGTCAAACCCAGAATTAATGGACATGCTCCACCTCAAAAAATCCAAGTCCCTTAGAGCTACACGCTCCAGGGACTTAAACCTCAGCATAAAAATAAATAGGACATGCTGGAGGGACAGATTAATTTCCCATAGGCTCCCCTCACTCTGGAATAGAATCCCAATTCATGTTAGACATAGCCCCTCGCTGATCCTCTTCAAGTGAAATCTGGACGCATGGATGGGAAATCGCAAATTCACCCCTGGGATCTCTTCTGTGTCCCTGCTAGAAAGAGGCACAGTAAACTAATCTTAAAGGGTACCTTCTGTGACCTACTTTACAGAGGCACAGTAGGCTAATCTAATAGGGAGGCGGAAGCCAAATACACTCTGGCTAGGCTTATAAATGCCCTAGGGCAGATAGCCTAGTATCTACCTATGAACCTATGAGCCTATAAACAGGGCCTGTTGGCATGATAGATATCTAACTCAATATATCCTCATTCTTTGCAACATACTTTATATATCAAACAAAATAATGCCCTAGCAATCTTTAAATCCAATTTCAGTGAGTAGATGGAAAATGGCAAATTTACCACTGGGGTATGTGGTATATCTCTCCTTTATCTGTGTGGGTAATATGTGAGAATTCTACTGGGATATCTGGCTAAAGTTGTCAAGAGTCACTTAGACTGCAAGCCTAATAAATGCCCACGAATCTATAACAGACCAAAGAATTTTCATATCATCACTAATTTAAATACTTAAAAATTATTGTAAATCAACCTGTAAAATGAACAAAGGGTCTTAGGATTTTAACCTTTTTATCAGAAATGTTTCTAATTCTTCATAGCAAATAGCATGTACATAGAAAGATTTTGATGTCTTTAAGGCAACTGTGAATTTGCTGAAAATGGTACAGAATTCTAATACTGTCAGGGAAGTTATTTCAGATTTAAGGGATATAAATGCTGACTACCTTGCATTTGAGGGACTGATGAAGAAAGTAAGAGAATACTGTTATTGAAGTGATGATCTTATAGATGTAGATAGCATGGCGACATGACAAAGATGGGCAATGGCCTGGAGATATTAGATAAGGGTAAATGATAAAAACATAGCCTTTCCTGTAACAGGCAGCAAGTTGATATTACTGGCTAAATAGGACAACAAAAACCTTACTAAAAGCCAGAGACAATGTCTGGGACAACTGGAAGAAGAATGACACTATACAAGAAAGACAAAAATACCCCAACCTTCAGAATCAGGCCAAAAAAACAGACCTAGACAATCTAGAGTCATGTTACAAAAAAAATTGCAAAATTCACCAATAACTCCACTTTTAGGAGTCATCACTGCCTTGCCCTAAAGCAATTACAGTGGTTAGAACTCCCTCACCTAATTAGTTATCATCAACTAGTACTCACCTTCAACATAATAAGGAGTTGCCACAAAACCCCAGCCCTAAACCAACTACTAAACCAATAGTCAGCAAATTGTCCTCTACGCTCATCCAACAAAACCCTGCTCTGCATATCCAAAACCAATAACATCACAGGGAAAGATCTTTTCTCTCACACCATTGCTAGAAAATGGAATAACCTCCCCCAAAATATCTCCTCAGCAACATCCATCTCACTTTTCAAGAAGTCACTTAAGTCACACCTCTTGCAAACATGGCTCTGTCCTTGCATCACATAAATGCTTTCCTGCTCTCCTCCAAATCTTGCCACCCTCTTCTCTTCACTGCTTACTATAGCTAATATAAAGTACTCTAATACTCCCTTTCACGGCCTACTACCTTGCAAATTATGTTTATCCTGTGAGATGTCTCCTTAATGGCATCAGTTTTTGATTGCATCATTCAATGTATGCTTTGTTCTACCAATACTGTCATCCAGGGTCTGTTACGTATAAGCTAAGCCTGCTCAGAACAAACTAATGTACGATATAACTCTTTCATTGTATATATACCACTGTACAGAATTGTTTTTTTTTTTGTTTGTTTCAATTGTGTTGTTATTGGAGCTTTTCTCCCAGGGCCTTCACTGTAAGTAGACCTCGTTCCAGTTGGACTTTCCCAGTAAACAAATGTAAAATAAATAAATAAATAAATAAAATTCAAAGAGATCCACTGATGTTCAAATGTTGTTTAGCATTTTGCAGTATCTGAATACTTATGGCGGAGTTGTCTATAAAGAGAATAATAGCATATGTAAGAGTCAGTATAAGCAATACCTCTCAACTGCACCGCATTTCTCTGGTACTACTGCTTGAGAATGGGGTCAAGTCACAACTGCTTTTACTGAAGGAACTGACTGACTTACTTAAGGATCAGGTACTGCCAATGCCTATACTGGGCATATTGCTGCTTTGGTCATATTAATTTTCAATGTTGTTATTGCTCTGGTCATATTGTAAGACTCGCTGCTTAACAATGTAGGCAGGTGTGTGTGTGTGTGTGTGTGTGTGTGTGTGTGTGTGTGTGTGTGAAAATGTCCCCAAATGAATACACCTCATGGCTAGAGGTACTCAGGCTCAAACACTGTACCTTGGGTACAGATAAAAAGAGCCTAAAGTCTCTAGCCACCACCACTTGTGAATTTATGCCTCATATTTTTGTTGTATTCCTCATTAAATCTATTGTTTTCATGATGTTTGTGGCAAATCACTGAAGGATTGAATTAACTAAATAATGACATGCATTTAAATTTCAGATTGCATATTCTACAGACAATAAATGGTAGCACAAAACCTTTTATTCTAGCAATTTTCTAAGTTTATAGGATCAGTATTTGAAATTTGTCCTTATTTTGGGGCTGTATTCCCCTATTGGCTTTGTCCAGGTTTTTTGTGCTAAGAGGTTGAAAGCTCTGGTGAGAACGTAGTGAGAACTGAATTCACTAAATGATGACCATTTATGTTGCAGTCTTCCTGTCTTGCTTGAAACTGCTGATTTGGTATAGTGGCATGCTGCTCTGACTGTAGTGCACAGGGTCCTGGGTTCAAGCCTTGGTAGTGAAATACATGGTGGCAATAAAACATTTTATTCTAACAACTTTCCAAAATTATACAAGCAATGTTTAAAACGTGTCCCTGGTTTTTGGCCAGTGTTCTGAATTGGACAGTTTTGTCATTATTGGTTCATGCATTTTGTTTCATTGCCTACTGAAAAAATGTTGAAACAATAAATTTTAAAATGCATTCTATCTTAAGTCTAACAAGTGTGCTGTATTATACAAGGAATATTAATTTAATAATGTCAGGAAGGTGTATCAAAGAATGCATGTATGTTTCTTGTTTTGTGTGCAAGCCAGGGGCCTATGATTTGAAAGCAGCTCAAAAGTAATCTTTATCCACCACTGGCCAGCTACCTTTTCTTTGGATGTGGTGTGGGTTTAAATGCTGTTTCAATGAATGTAAGTTTCAAGGGCAGAAAAGTTTTAATGCCAAGTCTATTTTCATTGTGAGATAGTGTTGCTTTGTTTAGCAGATATCTATTAGTGTTTGTGTACATTGTGCTATAAAATGTAAAAATAAAATCAAAATAATCATTGTAGAAGTTGTGAAGACTGGTAGAGATGGGTGAAGGCTGCCAGCCTAGCCAGATAGAATTTTATACATAATTCTATCATTTGTAAATATGAATACAAACTACAGTCTTGTTTTCTTAAATGTAAAGAAATGCTTTTACAAAAATGTGGCAACAGTGCTCTCTACTGACCTAGTAAAAGCATGTGGTGATCCTTTGAAATAGACAGTGGTGCCAAAAAGTCTAGATGAAGAAATTCTTTCTATTGTTTTAACCAAGAGTTAAATTGCTAGATTTAAACACGCAAATTTATTTTTATTGTTCTGTTCCAGACCAGCTGCAAGATAATAAAAGGGAGATGTTAAGAATGTAAATGTAGTTAATGTGTAGCCTGGCAACACCAGGAAAGTGTGAAAAGATTATGTAAAGTTTATCAGAACTGCAACAGCAATTTAAACAGTGAGAACCAGAGATTATTAAGCATTTTGTCTGAACATCCAACTCAGCACTGCCTTATGCTCTATGTAAGTAAGTTATTTTAGACGTGAGTATTCTTGTAGATAGCTAGAAGCTAGAAATATTAGACTGTTTTTCTGTGATGTCAGAACTATGATGTCAGGTAAGGGTGTGTGTGTGTGTGTGTGTGTGTGTGTGTGTGTGTGTGTGTGTGTGTGTGTGTGTGTGTGTGTGTGTGTGTATGTGTGTCCCCGAATGGACTTCTCACCTCTAGTAAACACAATAAATGATTGTGAATGTTATACCTACTGGAATTACTACAGTGCCATCTCCACAACAATAACTAAGATTCAGATTAAAAGCTGTATGTAGACAAATTAATTCTCTAAAAATGGATTCAGAAGACTACAGATACCAAAGTCATGTACCACTGAAAAAGAAAAAAAGTAAATAGACAGATGCTAGCAAGAAGCATTAAATGATGTAATTCAGTTACTATAATTATTTATTCTATAAATACTCAAAAGTGTAACATGTTCCTTTGAGACATACCTAAGCAGAGCATCCATATCTAATCAGTTACAGTATATCACTGTATTGGATTTCATTTCAGCTCTCTATACATAACATTACATTCTCTGACAAAGTAAACCTATAACAGTTCAAATAATGTGAATTTGGGAGCATTCACAGTTTTCATTTATCAACTGCTATTAAATTAAATTTGGAATGGTTTGTTTCCTTGTAGCTCCTGAGGGCATCACCTTTATGCCTTGAGTGTCCCATTTCTAAATACTTACTTGAATATTAGAAAATTTTAAATTATAACAATATTTCAATAATTGTCTTTTGACAATATTTAGTATACTATGGTGAAAGATGTAATTTGAATGCAACACAACAGCTAACCCACATTGTTCTGCAAAAATCAGAAGCACGCCTAAATTTCATTATAGTAATGTTAGTAAATGACAGATCAGTTTCAAGTGTCCATGAGAGCATGAAGAAATTACCAGAAAGAGGTTTGTTGAGATATGCCTCTATTGAGATTTTATAGTAAAACATAGGCATGTGACACTCCAATTTGCTGCCAACTTGCTATTTGAAACAGCTCTTACTTTGGTTGAAATGACATCACTGAGTTTTGTCACCAGTTCTTATACATACTATGTGTGTGTGTGTGTGTGTGTGTGTGTGTGTGTGTGTGTGTGTGTGTGTGTGTGTGTGTGTGTGTATACTGGGTAGTAAATTGCAGTTGTTTGAGGCTGAGATATATCAAACACCCATGATCTTGTGTGAGTAAATCCAGTCTTTGAAGAAGCTTATGGCAATTGTCCCTGACTATTTCCAAAAGAAGAGACAAAAACTGTTTTCTAGGCCAGAATGGATTCACCGTAATGATTTCTGGGGAATCCTTCTGAATCTTCTGAAGTACTGTAGAAATCAGTGGAAAGGCATAAAGAAACAGTCCTGTTCAAGGAAAAGAAAAGGCATCTGTCTTCCACACCTCTTTGCATAGAGTCCTAGAATGGAATTTTGCCAGTTTATTGTTTAAAGAGGAGGTGAAAAGGTCTAGTTGAGGTGTTTCCCACAGTTGTACCTAGTGTGTGTGTGTGTGTGTGTGTGTGTGTGAAAATGCCACCTTTATAATACACCTGGTGGCCTTAGGTACTCAGGCTCAAACCCTGTACCCTGGGTATAGGGTAAAAAGAGCCTAATATCTCTAGCCACCACCACTTGTGAATTTTTTGTTCTGTTCCTCATAAACTCTGTGATTTCAGGATGTTTGTGACAAATCACTGAAGGTTGAATTTATTGATTAATGACAGGCATTTGAATTTCAGACTTCATATTCTTCAGAAAATAAATGGTAACAAAAACCTTTTATTCTAGCAATTTTCTAAGTTTATAAGATCAGTATTTGAAAATTGTACCTAGTTTGGGGCAAGTTTCAGTCTTCCTATCTTGTGGAAAGCAAGCTGCTGATTTGGCATAGTGGTATGTTGCTCTAACTGTAGTGCACAGAGCCCTGTGTTCAAGACTTGCCAGTGAAATGCATGGCAGTAACGCAACATTTTATTCTAGCAACTTTCCAAAATTATACAAGCAATGTTTAAAATGTGTCCCTGGTTTTTGGCTTTTTGTCACCCCCCACCCCCCAAAAAAATACTTAAATTGAAAATGAGTGTAAGAAGCTGTGCAAGATGCCTATGCCTTACACTACTGTCATTCTATTTTTATATGTATATTGTGTGTGTGTGTGTGTGTGTGTGTGTGTGTGTGTGTGTGTGTGTGTGTGTGTGTGTGTGTGTAAGTAGACTTTTATGATGGAAATGTTCTGAATTGGGCAGTTTTGTCATTACTGTTTCATGCATTTCATTTCATTGCCTACTGAAAATGTTCAAACAATAAATTTAAAATGTGCTCTAACAAGTGTGCTTTATTATACAAGGAATGTAATTTACTAAAGTCAGGAAGATGTATCAAAGAACACATGTATATTTCATATTTTGTGTGCAAGGGGCCAGTGATTTGAAAACAACCCAAAGGTAATCTTTATCCACCACTGGCCAGATGCATTTTCTTTGGATGTGGTGTAGGTTTCAATAATATTTTAATTAATGTGAGTTTCAAGGGCAGAGAAGTTTTAATGCCAAGTCTATTTTCATTGTGACACAGTATTAGTTTGTTTAACAGATGTCTGTTGGTGTTTGTGCAATGTGCTCTAAAGTGTAAAAATAAAATCCAAATAATCATTGTAGAAGTAAAGCCATATACAAACATTAGTGTTTATGGTAAATGGGGCAAAATAACCAGGTAATGGGACATTGGAATGGCTGCAGGGGGACTCTGGTGCCATATTTTGGTTGTCTGTTCTTCAGTTTGCACGAAAGTTGGTATCCCACAATTCCACTGGATTGGGCGGAGTTACATAATTATGTATGAAAATTTTATGTTAAACAGCGTACAGATTTGTACCTATTTTTCATGGGCCTTGTCCAGATTTTTGATGTTTCAAGGTTGAGAGGTATGCATTCAGGCATGTCCTGCACCTGTTACTAAAAAGCAGGTGAGGGCATTTTTTGGGACAGCAGGGTACTACAGAAAGTTCATCCTCAGTTATAGTACCATAGCTGCTCCCCTCACAGACCTGACAAGGAAGAACAGGACAGATAAGGTAGTGTGGACCCCAGCATGTGAGCAGGCATTCCAGAAGCTTAAAGAAGCTTTGGGAGGACCCCTTCGTTAGCCAATCCAGTTTACAGCAAATAATTTGTTGTGCAGGTGGATGCTTCGAACCATGGGGTGGGGGCTGTACTTAGACAGATTTCTTCAGATGGGGAAGAGCACCCAGTGGTTTATCTCAGCCGTAGGCTCCAACCCAGGGAGGAATGCTATGCAGCTGTAGAAAAGGAATGTCTAGCCATAGTGTGGGCATTGCAGAAAATTCAGCCTTATTTGTATGGAAGGAAAATCACTGTTATGACAGATCACAACCCCCTAATATCATTAAACAGAGCCAGCCAGCAAAATGCCAAGTTGCTAAGATGGAGCCTGTTGTTTCAAGCATATGATATGTCACTGCAGCACCGCAGTGAGAGTAGCAATGCCAATGCAGATGGGCTCTCAAGACAGGGAATGGGGTGAGGTACACTCAGACAGACCTAGCCCTCTCAAGTGGCATTTCTCAAGGGTCACTTGAAAAACTAGCTTGAGTTCTCCGGGAGGGGGTGTGTGAAGACTGGTAGAGGTGGGTGAAGGCTGCCAGCCTAGCCAGATAGATTTTTATACATAATTCTATCATTTGTAAATATGAATGTAAACTACAGGCTTATTGACTTAAATGTAAAGAAATGCTGTTACAAAAATGTGGCAACAGTGCTCTCTACTGACCCAGCAAAAGCATGTGGTGATCCTTTGAAATAGACAGTGGTGCTGAAAAGTCTAGATGAAGAAATTCTTTTTATTGTTTTAACCAAGAGTTAAATTGCTAGATTTAAACATGATCATGTATTTTTATTTCTCTGTTCCTGATCAGCTGCAAGATAACAGAAGGGAGATGTTAAGAATGTAAATGTAGTTAATGTGTAGCCTGGGAACACCAGGAAAGTCTAAAAAGATGATGTAATTTTTATTAGAACTGCAACAGCAATTTAAACAATGAAAACCAGAGATTATTAAGCATTTTGTCTGAACACCCAACGCAGCACTGCCTTATGCTCTATGTAAGTAAGGTATTTTAGAAGTGTGTTTTCTTGTAGATAGCTAGACGCTAGAAATATTAGACTAAGTGTTTTTCTGTGATCTCAGAACTGTACTGCTGTTTTATTTTAAGTATTTCTGTGTGATCTCTGAACTTTTGACTAGCACTGACTGTGTAGTAGAAAGTATTGTCTCGTGGTTCTAATTATTTATTATTAAATATTTTAAAACCTATTAACTGTGGCTGGTTTATGTAGATATAAGTTAAGCTCTAGAGTACATTGCATATTTATAGAGTTTATTGTAAAAAGCCACTCTAATATGCCTTGACTGATTAGTCACACTTACCAATGGGATATTAATATTGTACAGTAATAATTCGACCCCCTTTTAAGGGCCTTTGAGTAGCTGATAATATTAGCTGGGTGGTTACTATCATATAGTCTGGGTAAAAGGGGCACAGCTGGAGAACCTGTGCCAGCCTTCCCCAGGTGTGTCTGTGTGACTGTATAAACTTATCTCAAAGTGTGTGTGTCAGCTACTTGGGCAGAGACATGAAGCACTGGTTGGACAGAGAGGGTGCTGGAGATTTTAGCTTGCCCAGCTAGGCTGAGATCTGGACCCTATAGCTGTGCCAGTGAGGAGTCTTATTGGGGACCTGGGGAGCAAGGGAGTGACCAGCCCCGGACTGACTGTGATCTCTGTGTGCTCTTAAGGGAAATTGCACTTTACTGTGTGTATTTGTTATCTTTTCTCATATATGAGATGCCATCTCTGGTTTTAGTGGTGAGGATTGAGGCTCCTTGACTGCTGGGCCAGGGCACGGGCATCACAGAAGTAAAGCAGTATGCACACATTATGCAAACATTAGTGTTTGTGGTAAATGGGTCAAAATAGCCCGGTAATGGGACATTGGAATGGCTGCAGGGGGACTCTAGTGCCATATTTTGGTTGTCTGTTCTTTAGTTTGCATTTGAAAGTGGGTATCCCACAATTCCATTGGAGTGGGAGGAATTACCTAATTATGTATGCACATTTTATGTTAATCAGCGTACAGATTTGTACATATTTTTCATGGGCCTTGTCCAGATTTTTGATGTTTCCTGGTTGAGAGGTATTTACTTTACCAAGTGCTGTTCTGAGTTCCTTGTATATTAGATCAAGGATTCTGGTACAATTGTAGACCACAGCTGAGAAATTTTCAAATGACTCTTTCAGCATGAGGTATTAATGATAAAATTGACTACATCCAGAAACCATGTATTTCAGTTGACTGGCAGTCCTACCTGGTGAATCAACAGCACATTTTGGAATTCCATTTTAAGATGCTGTGTTGAGCCAAATATCACTCTCTTAGTTTTACTAGAGTTAGTTGCCATTTCCTGTAAACCAATAGTAGATTATTTAGAGGCCAAGGCTAATAGTGTTTAATATGATTAACAGAATGATTTGAGAAAATTAAGTGAAGATTATCAGCACATACGAGAGCTTATTGTTTTGGATTATTGATAATAATGGTATTGATAACTATAATATACATCTGTGGTCTCAGCACTTATCTGTGAGGGGTACACCTGGTTGGTGGTAGAGGAGTGAAGCTGCAGCTAGAGAGACATGTCCTGAACTGAATAAGTGCACTATTGTCAGAGCCATAAAGTTCATATTCGTTGTCTAAACAGTCATGTGCTACACTATCAAAGGGTTTTGCTGGCTTGAAATAGACTACCTGGAGTACATAGCTTTGTAGACAGTGCTGATCAAAGAAACAGTGCTGTGATGGTGTCATGGACCCTTGTGAAGTCTGTTGTTTTCTTGTGTCAGTCCAAGGATTCAAGATGGGGGACACTGCAAATTCCAGACTGTATGTCAAAGATAGGAATAATGATATTGGCCCTAATGAACAAAAGGAAGCTGTGGGATTTCCTCTGAGCAGCATAAATACCCGACTAGTATCCAAAGAGGTGCTTGTGATGTGAATATGCACTGATGAACTTAGGACAGAGCCTATCTGCCTCTAGCTTTTCACAAGTTGGGATTTCACTAAGTAGGAGATTAGCTTTTAATTTATTTTAATCTTCTTAATTTTTAATAATCAATCTGTAACTCATATCAGACATGGTACCTGCATGCTGGATGCTGTTATCTTGTATCACCTCATATTTTCCGACCACACAACTGTACAGGATATGAAACCAGTTTCAAGGCTATCTATTCTTGCCAATATATTGCAGTACTTAGTTTACCATCAAATAATCATTGGATACTCTACTAACTTTGATGAGATTTCATCAGTGTGGCTTCTGAAAAGGATATAGCTCCAGTGCTGTACTAATTTCAGTTACTGATGCTACACACTTTGACAAAGGTAATGGCAAACTTAAAGGTGAACTCTTTGTTGAGATCTAAAATGCTACTGATGCTATTGATTGAGCTGATGACTTCATTGTCCTGCCTTAGCTGGAGAAGACTGTCTTTGCTGTAGGCCCAATGGAATAGTTCCAAAACTGTCTGAACAACAACTTACTATGGTCCGTCTCATCACTATTTTCTTTAAACGTGGTTGCATCTGTTCTGGAGTCCAGCATTTGCAAGTCACAGAGGCCATTACTCTTCCTGTTCTTTGATAACTTCAGCTTACTGATGTGCCAGGAAATGCAATACATTATACAAGTGATTTTGTCCTGCCTGGACTTGAGAAATCAGGGATTGCGGTCAGGCAATCTTTGCAGAATGATTTAAATAATGCATCATACTATCGGTATGATTGCAAATCAACACCACTGAAGTACAGAATCATGCCAGGATGCTGAAATTCAACTGAATGAAAGCTTAGTAGCAACCTGGAGCTCATAGTAAACCCTTGTGATAAGATAGAAAAGTTTGATGAAATAGCTACGAATAGGTCAATATGTGCATACCCAGAACAGGTGCATTCATGGATATCCATGTGCTATATATTCTTTGGTATTCCATTATGTGACTGATGAGTCAGTCATTTCTTTATTTTAATTTAATTAATCAATGGGTGAGTATAAGGGGGGAAGCAGCAGGGAGGAGTATCAGCAGTGTTCACTTTATCAGTGTGGGAAAGGAATGTGTGCACAGTATTTATGACAAGAAGCAGTGTACAACTGTCCTTAGAAATGGGGATGTAATGGAGTATCTTTCACACAAACAGCTCTCCCTGACCCACAACCTGTATTGTGGTATTTGCAACACAGCATGAAACATCGAATCTATACTGAATTTTCAACTTCTATTGTTCTCATTACCTCATCAAAGAATACTTAATAAAATAGGAGATGGAGACAGAGAAGCCATGTCTGAACTTGTTTTTATGTATTTATTTCACACTGTTCCTGTTAGTCCTATTTCTGTCTCATTCTGGGATAAACACAATAGATACATGACATTTTACACACACACACACACACACACACACACACACACACACACACACACACACACACACACACACATATATATATATATATATGGTTTACTATCAAACTCTCGCACCTGCAGGGTGCGAGTGTTCATATTTCTGAACTGAAATGTTGGAAATCAAAAGAACAAGCAGAATCATGACCGAACGAGGTATTTCAGGAACACTGACATCTCAGGAATGTCGACTTTACCAAAAATACCACAATTCCGGTTATGAGCAATGAATGCTTTTACAGAGGGGCAAGCCCCCTTGCACCCCCACACCCCCTGCTACTTATATATACAAAGTCCGAGATTGCACTGCAGTGAGGGAAAGGGTACATTTTCCGATCCTCACTATAGTGCGATCAGTATTCAAAATGTTGAATTCACAATAGTGAATGTTAGTGTGCATTCGCTGTTGTGAGTTCAACATTTTTTTTTTTTTTGTTATTTGCAAATATCGAACTAGGTTGTTCGGTGCTTCCAATTTGGATGAAGTCCAATCACCCTTTTGATAGTAAACCTACATATATATATATATATATATATATATATATATATATATATATATATATATATATATCTGATGAGTGACAGAACTTAGTATATCCATGCATTATTTACAAAGTAAAAGTCAGAGCTGGCATGCTGAAAGCATCACAATGAAAAGCAGAGTCATAGCGAAGTATATAGAGGAAAGTAGTTTAGGAAGATGATAAATTATATGGCCAGAGAGAGAATAATTGTATTTTCCTTCAGTCTTATAATGTGTTCTTAATTCTGATAGAAACATGAGGTAAGAGGAATGATCTTTAAGAAACAATGGGGTAGATTTTCACAGTTTTCAGCCAAGAACTGAGAGACCATGGTCTTCCCACTGAAGCCTAGGCTGGGGGGTTTGGAGGGGAGGCCCTGAGTGGTTAAGACCTCTAAGGCTGTATGTTGGTGCATCTCTGAATATTCATATTAAGGTTATGGACAGACCAAATGAGATGGGATACACTGGGGGCAGCAAGCTTATGGTTGACATTCTAGCATAATATTTGTGAGATGACCCAGGAAGTAATTGTACTGCGAACATCTAAGCAGATCTGCACAAGTGGGAGGTGTTATTTTTGATATCTTAATATGTAAGGATAACATGATACTCAACAGGAATATTAGCAGAATGAGTTGTTGGAGTTTCATGCAAAATACAAGTCATGTGTGATATTAGGGTGCACGGTAACAATGCTTTAGGTCTCATGCTATCTGTCCAAAATGCAATAGACAGCACTTTGTAAACACAAAGTTCTTGTTTATTCAGATTCTGGCGACTCTTTCAAAGTGCAAATTCCGGGGTTAGTTTTATATTCATACATTTATTGACTTTTAACAGCAAATTCTCAAAAGTATTTGGTTCCTGCTCCATCTTATTTTGCTCATTAAAGGATACATCATTAGTATGATCCTTGATCTTGCATCTTTGTCAACAGTGCCATAAGCAGTAACTAACTATGCACTGCTAATTTAGTGGGAAATATATTGTCAACAAGCCAGAACTTAGAATTCCTTCAGTCCAGAATATTTCAATTGTCATGAGTATCACCACTATCCTGTAACTGCTTTCATTACATTTCCTTTCATCAAACAGTATGCTAGAATTTACTGTGTAAGTCTATACTTGTATGTATATCATTTGGTGGGAGTATCCACAAAGTTACTGCTTTCGGCTTTTTATTGGCTACTGTTCTTTTGAGACGATTGCTTGGAGGCATATCCTGTCTCTCTTCTACATCCACATTCATTATCAAATCCTGAATGATCTGTTAGGGTTGGAGGGCTGGCCATAACGTTTGGCTGCATGATGTTTAATCTGTGTCACTGTTTTACCTAGAGCTATAGAGACCACATCAGGTAGATACTGGTGTCTTGTTGTGCTGACCATTTCTCGCTCTTACATCTGACAGATTTTGATGGCTTGCCCCTGACACTCACTCTTTGTATCCATTTGTAGTTCCAATAACATTTCTCAATGGTTTAAATTAGATGACTGGATTCATTTTTGAGATGGTAACTATAAGTTTGAGTTTCCTGAATTAAGATGCAGCAGAGATGTAGTTGCTTGTAGGTACCTAGTAACATCATCTGACATTTTTTCCTGCCTGTTGCAATGCTATCTTCCTTCACTTAATCATTACTTTGGAATTATTTGTGTTTTTTATTTGTTGGGGGATTGGATACAATGTGTTAAATGTGATTAACTTTGTGACCTGTTGGGGACATCAGTTGTATCCTTTAAACTTGATTCTTGTTCACTTTCATTTAGTGAGGTCACCAAATTTGCATTCACAAATTTAACTAGCTGTAATGTAAGCAAGTTGTGATGTTGGACCACGGCACCTGATCATTTTAAATTCATTGTATTGTCTGTCAATCAGTTTGTAGGAATCAATAAGTCACATAGAATGGCCTTTGATATATCCCAGAGGGGGACTAACATTTCTTAACTGGATATACTACTAACCAATGAACAACTCCCTTCTTTCATATATTTTAGCAAAAGACTTAATGCAGTTCTATATTTTTGCTATCATATAGGAAAGCTGATTAAAGCATTTCTGGGTCAACTGAAGCTGGCAATTAAAGTGGCATTCTCTGTGAGTTGCTTAAACTGATAGACCTGCTTTCCGTTTTACCTGTTCTATTTTTTTTTCTGTTTTAAGAAATTGACTTGACTCTATGCTTTTGTTCTATGTGGCAGATAGCTGCACATTTCACTTTTTTCATTGGTTAATTTGTTTCTTGAGTGATGGTTAAACACACAGAGAATATCTATGGCCTTGCCTTTTCTGATAAGACTCAAGGCCTGCAAAAACTACAAACTCTGCTGTTGATTCCCTGATTATTTTACCCACCCACCATCCCATACTTGCTCTGCTTTTTAAACTTGGTGATTTTTAAGCTAACCACCCTTACTGTAGATTGAGATTTATAAGCTCCTGTCTTTCTACACTGCTCTTTATATCCTGAATTATTTGCCTTTCCCTGTGCTAATTTTGAAATAAAGTGCATTTTGCCTCTTGTTGCCTGTTGCACTGATTTACTTACTCTGAATTCATTATCTATCTAGCTGTTGGATAAAGTAGTTGTAATTTTACTTTCTAGCAAACTCCTTTCTATGTTTTTAAATCGTGAGGATTTTACATTTAGTGGCAGTGGGTGGTAGCCTGGTCTGTATATGTTGGGGAAACACACACTAGAGTTTCTTGCATGTAGTTGTTTTACTGGCTGGAGGGTTATTAATCAGCTTACCTTGTTTATAGTGCCTTTATAAATTCTGCAGAATTCAGTCGCTGTTGGCTCATTTCTACAAAATACTTTCATTGAATAATCACACTTTTATAAGCTGTTTAAAGTACACTGCGATCTTGAAATACTTAATGCCTTTCTTTAAGTTTAATTTTGTTTGTGGTAACATTTCACTCCGGACACTCTTTTATGGTGCTTTTACAATAGGAGGACCCGGATTATTCATCTAGCAGCAGTGGGTGTTTAGCTGGTCTATCTGAGTTGGGAAGCACACAAAAGTACTCTACGTTTTCTGTATTTACAGTGCTAGAATGAATTTGCATTGAGCTGCTCGCTGTGCCAGTGCCCTGTACAGATGCAAAACTCTGGAAACATTGCTTATTTTCATCACAGAGTGAACATTTTCTGAATTTGTTTTTTTTTTTTTTTGCACTTATTTAAAGTTTAAAGTTGAATTTTCAAACTAAGGGCTGCTGTTTTGCACTGAAATATATTGTATCTAGGGTTTCTTAGTTAGTATTAGGCATCTGTTTGTAGTTCTTTAATACTTGGGCTCCAAACCAGTCATTTTTACATTAAGAGGGTCAAAATCTGCATTCTTGTGATGGGAGAGGGCTGACTTTATCTATATGAGCTGGGAATTGCTGGTGGAAAGCTCATTGTGTGCCTACCTGATTGCCCTTCGGGCATAGTTAGTATAAAGCTTGATTTTTTATCATATATAAGCCTTGCATTTGCGTAAAGCTGCTCTTCATGCAGCAGCATTTGCTGGTTCTTTGTATACCCTCTATCACCTAAAGTTGAAATTTCCCTATAAAACCACCTTGGGCCTCTGCCACAGTCCCATGTTAGTCACTGGGAACTAGTTTTCATGGTGAACAGCATTTATGCATTTAGTTAGGACTATTTAGGTCTAACTTACCTTATTATTATCACCCAGGACAGTTGCTGCTCAGGGAACATCTAGTTTGGGCACTGGACTGCATCTCTCGTTGGGGTTTCTGCAGATTATACCAAATAAGCGCCCTTCCCTCATGTGGTTATTAACACCCACCACTCCTATCCCTTGCAAGTATACATTAAAACCTGCAACCATGGATGGACACTTTTATGATATCTCTGCATCCAGCTTTGGGAAAATGGGCATTCTGAGGTAATGTAACAGTTTCTTTATGTACACTGACCACCACTTAATGCTCAAACAGACAAATACAGTATGTGAGAAATATAGTTGCACATTGACACTGATGGCTAGACTGTCACATACAGACACAAAAAGCAATAAGCAGTATGCCAGCGACTCACACATACATCACTCACCATACCCACAAAGGACATGAAAGACCCACATATGCAGTGCTGCCCACATGTAACTTAACCAAACCTCAAAGGCCCCTCAGGTGCAGTCCTCAGAAACCCAACATGCACACACACAAACAAGACAATTCCCATCACAACACATAAAGCCATATCTCATAAAGTCTCAACCACCAAGCCTATAAGGCAAAACACTCCACAACCCAATATTCTGGTCATATGAGACTCCATTGTGAGACACACTGATGTCCCTCTTACCAGGCTGGATAAAGAGAAGGTTACAGTTAGATGCCTGTCAAGGGCCAGGATCCACCAGATCACGCAAACACTCAGGTCACTTACCCCTAAGTACCAGTATGACTCAGTCATAGTCTATGTGGTTGTGAAGGACCTGAGATATACTTCCTTGGACTATATGAAGAAAGACATGATTGAGCTCTCAGAATATATGTCACAGGCAGGTATGAACCTAGCATTGAACAGCATTTGACTGTCTCCAAGGATGATGGCACAATAGCAGCAGAAAATGATCAACTTTGACAATTGTCTTAGCTACGTGGTGATCTGCACCTATCACTTCTAGGCTTTCAGATATTGTCCAAAACATTCTCCATCCCTACATTGCCTTTTTTAGGCATTGCCAATCAGGCAAACCTTCCAACATAACTGATGCTACTCAGGACAATCTAAAGGTGTTACTGCTCAGTGCAAGGACTCTCAACAAGAAACTGCACTATCTGGAAGCTCTCTTCACCCTGGAGAATGCTGACATCTGTACAGTTACTGAAACCTGGTTTAAAGCCACAGAAAGCACTTCATCAGTACATAATTATAATGTATTTCATACATTCTGACCACCCACTGAACATGGAAGAGCAAAAGGTGGATGTGTATCTATCTACATAAAGGATAAGCACACCTCAAGTCTGGTCAAACTGTATGATGTGATTGAGCTACTCCATTGTCCATCGAACCATAGGGAAAAAAGCCATTACCATATTCTTGCTAATTACAGGTCTCCCAATATGAACCAGGAAACCCATACATCATTCCTGAAGTTACTAGAATCGCTCACTATCCAGCCCAATAGCATAGTTATGGGTGACTTTAACTACCCCTCTATTAATTGGGAGGCATACATGACCACTAACATGCAGGCCCAAAGATGTCTTAACTTTGCAAATTCAAATGCCCTAGAGCTGCTAAGCTGCACTCCCACTAGAGGAACAAATATCCTATATCTGGTACTCACAAATATGGGAGAGTGCAGCACCCCAACTAGTGTGATGTTCTCAATGCTAAGATCAGATCACAAAGTGGTCTCCATTGAAATAATAGGAAAACTAGTCCCCCCACCTTACCCCAAAAAACTTTAAGAACTTTTCTAAGGTAAATTACCCCCTATTAAGGGTGGACAAAGCTATTACCCCCTATTAAGGGAGGGCATCGCTAGTTTCCAAGCTCCCCCAAGTCCAGAAAACACAGACGCCTTGAAGAGATGTACACAAAAGCCCTGTACAATTATATAAACAACTGCATAGAAACAGCAGTACCTGTCTGAAATAAACCTAGGACAAACCACAAAAACAAGCCACCCTGGTGGACCCCTGGTAATAATAGGATATACATCAAAAGAAAGAAAATCCTGTCAATAAGGTAGACGGAATGTGCACAGCAAAGCCAAATGTCCCTTATTAGTTTAAACAAGTGAATCAGGGAACTAGTCATGTCTGTATTAAGCAGACTTTGAGGTAAAAATTGCTTCCAAAGCTAAGGATATTCATAAGGCATTTTTGACTTATGTCGGCAGTTTTAAGGGGAACACCCAACAATGTGCAGAATTAGTTTTAGATGACATCACTCATACTCTGCCAGAAGATATAGCAAATCTGCTGGCTGACAAATTCAGCTCAAATTTCACCTCCCCATCACCCCCAATTCTCCCTTAAGAAATACTCTCCACTACTCTACTGCCAATTATCACCAAAGAACAAGTTGCCTCTGTGTTTCCTAAAGCTAAAAACATGGATTCAAGGGGGACTAACAGTATACCAGGTTACGTCTTAAACAGCTTAAATCAGGACTTATCAGGCCCATTAGAATCTCTATTTAACCACAACCTCTGGACTAGTTTTGTCCCAATAGAGTGAAGGACAGCAACAGTCACCCTTCTATATAAAGGGGAACCATCTACTGACCCAGGAAATTAGAGAACAATAAGTTTGGCTAGTCTTATATGTATATAAATAATAATAGACTTGATAAATAATGACATAGGAAACCTTCATACATTGGTTCTGACGCAATTCTAGTTGTCAAGGGTGGGTCATTTCTACTGAATCTGGTGGATTTTTTTGAGAAAGTCACTAAGGCCATGGATGAGGGTAAAATAGTACATACTGCCTACCTCAACCTGGCCAAAGCAAGTGACTCAATTCCACACTCAGGTTATTATAAATAATCTCACAAAACTGGGCATAAATCCCTACATCATCAGATGGATAGCCAGTTGGCTCATGGACAGGACACGTGGTTAAAGTGGGTGAATCCAGATCCAGCAAGAGGTTAGTTAATAATGGTGTTTCACAGGGCTCAGTGCTGGGAACACTGCGTCTGGAATATACTTCTCTGAAGTCAATGCTAAGGTAAAAGGCCTTCGGATGACCCATATTGCTGATGACTTCTAGCTGGGGCAATCACTGAATTAGCACGTACTTGACTAGGCACTTACAGCAGCTAGAGTGACCTCAGAGGTTCCTCACAAAGAAAATACAGGGTGTAAACAATATGTCCTATGTGGATATACTAAAACCCTTTCCTTTTACTCTGCCTTCTACTGACTATTAAGGGACAACTTACGACTGACTTAGAAGGTACTCACACATTCAGTCCTGATGAAGCTTCTACACATCTGCAGGTCAAAGAGAATGAGAGTCACCTGATCTAGGGATCTAAACTTAGTCAGTGATTCAAAAAAAAACATGCTGGAGAGACAGAAATGTGTCTCAGAGATTGCCCATTCTTTGGAACAGGCTTCCTATTCACATTAAGCAGGACCCTTTCCTGGCCCTCTTCAAATGCAGTTTGGATCAATGGATGGGGAACTGCAAATTCACAGCTGGTGTAGCACCTTACAATTGTGTCCTGTGAGGTTACTTTTTCCCCTTTTCCAGGAAGTATGGTCACTAACAAACCAATGTGATTTGATCCAGCAACCTTTGCCTCCCAGGATGGTATAATTACAGGCGTATGCCACACATCCGCCTATATCCCTTATGAACAGGGGCAAACTGTAAGATACTCAAAATATCAGCACAAACCCATGCCATCCTCATGCTCCTAGGGGCCATATATTTTGTAAAATTGGGTTATATTGGCTAGGCTTGTAAGAGCTGTTAAGCCTTTAACCTAGTAATCTCCTATGAACCTATGAACCTATAAAGTGAAAAGGTTTCTTACTCATGATGCTATTTTATCTGTTGGCAAGAACATTCTTATTCCTAAACTGGAGCATACATTTTCATATGTTGCTTAAAAAGTCTGTATGGACATTTCTCTCTCTAGTCTATTGGAACAGTATTGTATATCCATTACAAACGTTTAATTTCTAGTATGACAAGATTCCTCTAGCTGAGTTTTCTGTTTCACAAACTCATTGGGCTGAGTGTTTTCTTGTGTTGGCAATACAAATCCCCTTATTAAGCAAGCAGTACTTTCTCCAGTGACAGGGGGTCAGTGGGTGCTATCTTTGTCACCCACCCAAACTTTACATTATTAGTGGAAAAGCTTTTTTAGTACTGGTCTGTCTATCTGGAGTTTTTTTGTCTCAGTGCTTTGTGGCATTGATAAACACTGCTGTTTTAAAACAAAATATCATGTTTCTTACCCATGTTGGTGCCTGCTGTTATTTCAGAGACATGGAGTAGTTTTACCACCCATCAAATGTCCCACTGACCATATAATAGTTACTAACTACATGTATTAAGTCATTATAGGTCATATGGCTAACTCTATAATTTGACAATTTTAAAAGTATATATTACTCTGTAACTCTCTTGCTATATCATCTTTCACATACCTTTTCACCTGCCACCTGTTCAATCCTGCTTTTCTACACACTGTCCTTAATTCAGACCTACACTTTTTCCATTTCTGCTTCACATATCTTTTCACTAGCATGCTTTCTGCACTAATGGTAGATAAAAATTAAATAATATGATGTATTCATGAGAGTATAATAAATTTTGACTGCTGTGGCATCTTCCTCTCCTAAATAGTTAAGGCTACTATTCCAGTTACAGGCTATTTTATTCTGACAAGTCTGTATGAATTAAGTGCAGGTCTAGGAGGTATCAGATTATTTTGTATACAATTGCTGATGTTTTTTCATTTGCAGATGTTACTGTGAACCTGATACAAGTTTTACATGTATGTAATACTCACCTTTCTTAATATACATTCAAGTGCTCCTGTTTTTTCTTCTAGGTTCTCTTTACTTCTACACATGCTGACCATCAAATACCCCACTTGTCTTGAGCCCATGTGTTCCATTATTACTATAAGGGGACTGACTGTTAAATGTTAAACTATAATTTTATTAAGAGTAATGTACTAATCACTTGACGTATTATCTTCCCATTTTGATCTTTGACTGTGAGTCAGCACAATTAGAGTACAAAAAATGATATCACTGGGAATTGTATCTGCCCTTTTTATTTTCAATTTAGTATTAAACCATCAAAAGTTAATTTATTAAATTCAAATGCAGAGATTACTGTAATTAATATAATAATTTAGGGATGTAACCATGGTTTTTGGAATAGTCTACCAGCCTACAGAATGGTGCTCCCCTGCTGAAAGGATCGTTAAAATGCTTTTTCTAGGGTATATTTCATAACTAAGTATGAATTTAATGATGCAGCACATATACAAAAATCATTACACTGGAAGCATTCAGAAGCATAAAAAGTAATAAGGCAAACATACATCATACTGGGCATAGTTATTTCTTTTACTTCCATTTATGATTTTAAAGCTGGGACATTCTGATTAATCACATCTCATTTAGTTGAGATACTAATTATCATAAGTAAAATGTCTGGCATTTAATTACACACCAAAACCACTTGCATTGCCTTCATGTCCATATAGCTGACACACTTGACGTCCTTAAGGTTTAATTTGCATATATCTCACAGGCTTCTATCACAGGGGGTTTAGCGTATCACATGTTGAAAACTTGAGCTTGGCTAGGCTTTTCTTGCAGTTTTTACTAATTGGCTTGTCTGTGGGACCTTTTTACTTTTTGGTTCAATATAAAACCAGATATAAAATAAGAAGAAATTATTTCACTAGGATGCAACATCCTAAGAGTGGAGAGAAGAAACGAAAAGGCTGGAAGGGTTGCCTTTCTTATAGAAATATCTTTGCAATGAGTCTCCATCCTAACATAATTCCCATTGTAACAATGCAAAAATACTTATCTCTCAGCTAAAGATTAACAATAAAATGAGTATTTGTGTAACAGCCCCATACATACTCCTGGTAACAACATTAACACTGGTGAAGAAATCCTATGCTGGTTATCCACCAACATAAGACATGAAACAATCATACTGAAATTCCTCAATATTGACCGGCAAGTAATATATTCAGACACCATACTTAAACCTGTATATTTTCACCCAAGTCATCAGTGTCCTAGCTTGGTTTAACAAAAATTCCAGAAAAGAATCTACACTGCACTGGATTCTCACCTCATTTCCAAATAAATTTAAATAATCACCAGTGGTTGACTACCAGACACCATCTGTGACCATCATCCTACCTTTGCTGTAAGGTATTAAAACAATACCCTCAGACAACCACACTATAGTTAAACACACAATGTTAGCAAATCACAAGTACAAACGTTATTTCTAACCTTCAGTTGTGTAACTGGCATTAAAAAAAAAACAGTGCCTCTTGAGGATGAAGTTTCAGAACTGAATAAAATATTTCTAAGTATACTAGTTGAATTGCCCCCCATCAGAACAAAAATGATAAAATGTAACCCAGCACCATGGTTAACAAAAGAAACAAAAAAACTTATGCACATCAGGGACAAAGCTTAGAAACAATGGTCACAAAACAAATCTTAAAGTAAATAGAAAACCTTCAGACATTTTGAAAGCCATATCAAATCCCACATCAAAAACAACAAAATATATCCTACACTAACCTCCAGGAAAAACACCATCAGCTAATAATAATAATATCAATAACATTGCCATCCAGTTCAACAACCAGTTCATCCAAACAGTTTAATCTCTTGTCAAAGATTTTATCTCCTCTACTCCCCCACCACCTACTTAGCTAAATAATCTCACAACATCCTTCTCTTTAAAACGTCCCTGTGAGTGTATGCATGCTTACGTACATGAAAGTGAGAATGTTCGTGTGTGTGAGAGGGAGTGAGAATGATCGACCATTAGCAGCAGCAGTTGAGGTATGCATACCTCTCAATCTCTTGCTCAAGAAATCTGGATAAAGCCTAAAATAAAGTCGGGACCGTACCTCTCAACTGTCCAGATTTTTACAGAATGTCCAGATTTTTGTCTACTATTTATCAGATTGTTCCCCATAAAAGTTATGGTTTTCTGGCAAATCTTACAGGATTTAATTTTCTAAATGGTGACATCCATTGGAGTTTTAGACTTCTTAGCCTTTATAAAATGCATGACAACACAAATCCTGTTATTCTAGCAACTTTCTAAGTTTATAAGAGCGATATTTAAAATCTGTTCCCAATTTTAGACCTTTGTCCCAACATTATTTTGTAATTTGTCCGATTTCTTGATCTTAGAGGTTAAGACCTATGGGGAGAAACAAAGACTAAAAAATAGGAATTTAAAAATGTATGATATAAAATTAGAAAGTTGCTAGGATAAAATGATGTTTTAGCATGCACTTTCTGAAGGAAATACTGTTTGAAACTCAAATTTATGTCATTATTTATTGAGTTGAATTCCCACTGATTGCAAATAAACCCTAAATTTGGTGGGTAAGGGACCACATTTTTTGAAAATATTTTTATTTTGGATGTAAAATACTTCTTTCAACACCATTTTCATATACTGTAGCAAGTTTGAAACATTAGGTAGAGGAACTATTTTACATCAAAAATATAAAATAATAATAATATAGTAATAAAAAATAATTAAAATACAACGTTTACTGGCAGCTCATTCTCTAAGCACAGTAATGCCCTCCTGGGTGTGTGTGTTATTGTGTACATTTTAGCCTTTCAGGTCCTTAGGTGAAGGGCCTCCTTGGCTGGGTGTTATTTACACAGTAACACACACCCTGTTGAACATTATTGTTTACCTCAAACACTCTGTTAATATCACATTAGCCAGCAACACTAACATAGGAAAGATAACATACACAAAACTACTAGATGTAACTATAGATGAAAAACTGAAATCTGTCTCTCTCTCTCTTCCGGCTTTTCCTGGTTAGGGGTCACCACAGTGGATCACCTTGTCTGCTCATTATTGGCAGTGGAGTTTTTATGGTGTCAAGTTGCCAGCCCTGTGTCCAACCTTCCACAGAAAGTACACACATGCACACACTCACACCTAGGGCCAATTTTGGCATGTCCAATCCACTTGCAGCATGTCTTTGGGGATGTGGGAGGAAACCAGTGCATCCAGAGAAAACCCACACAACCACAGGGAGGACATGCAGACTCCGCACAGAAGACACCCCAGCCAAAGATTGAACCGGAAAGCCTTTTGCTGTGAGGCGACAACGCTAACTGCTGCACCACGATGAAAAACTGAAATCTGATCAACATATACAGCAAGTTATAAAAAAAAAAAAACACCAAAAATGGGACTTTTCTACTGGCCAAACACATACCTAACTATTGCCCATTCCTATCTCCTTCTCACATGTCGATATACATCAGCCATACTTAAATCCTTGCCTAAATTAGAGGCATGCTACAAAATAGTAAAAGTTGCTACAAATCTCTCATATAAGACTCACCACTGTCTTGCCTTAAAACAACATCAGTGGTTAGAACTACCACGACACTTAATCTACATCCAGCTAGTCACAGCCCATAATCTTATCTACGACTCCAGAATCCATAATTGCCCCTTCCTTAAAAATCATCCTTCAGCAGTATTTACTATGCAGAGAGTTACTTTCCAGTGAAAGGACCTATTGGCCACTGCAAAGTCAAAGAATGCTGCAGATGTCCTGTATTCAAGTTAGATCAGCACACCTTGGAATATGTTACCACTTCCAGTAAAACAAATACATTAAAAAGCTTTAAAGTCAGATTAAAACAACTCCTGAGTAACTCCTGGCTATGCTCATGTACCTCACCAGGTTTATATGGAACCTTCAAGCCACTGCCATGTCTGTAAGACACATGGCTTATAGACACCTTAAGCACAAACCACAAGTGGCTTGCTCAGCTGTACTGTCTTACCTCCATTTTGCACAAATATCTCCATTTTCTTTTAGTTTCCCTAAATTCTCAGTTTTCCTTTAAATCTCTCCTTACCACCTCTTCTTACTTTCCCATTATGCACTTGTGTTTCTCTTACTCTACCTCCTTTTCTTCCATTCTGTAATAAAATGTTTATTGTTAGATAAACTGAATGCCACCGTCAAAACTTATAGTAATTTCATGTTTCCTTATAATTCTTTATATTGGAATACTTCTTTATGTTGTTTGTATTCTTAATGTAGTGTTTCATTAGAATCCTATTTATTAGACCATTGTAAATTGCCATTATTTTTATAGTGTTTTTCTTAGACCTCCATGTGTTAGAAGAGCACCATATAAATTTTTATTCTTGTTTGGACCTTTTTCTCCCAGTGCCTCCACTGAAAAGGGATTTTTGTTGACTAGTCAGACTATTCCGGTCAGAATAAATAAACAGACAAATAAATTATAAATAAATAAATAATGATTTCATGGAAGTTCTGATGACAAGACTTTGACCTTCATACTTTGGACATATCAAGAAAAGGGAAAGCTCACTAGAAGAGGATATCAAGCTGGCAAGATCAACATGGAAGTGGAAGACCTGCAATGTGATGGACTGATACAGTTACTACATAGCATGGGTGATCCTCTCTCATTTATTAGACATCTGAGTGAAGATACAGCACAGTTCATGACAGCTGTTCACAGAGTCAACATGAGTTGACATCAATGCTATGGCATCTAACAACAGCAACAAAATAAATATTCTTGTTTTGGCAAAGTAATGATTGGCTAATTTAATGTGAGATGATAATAAAATCCTATGCAGAGAAGGAGATTTCCATAATTTTGGGACCAGATGAAGAATGGTCTGGTAAAACATTCAAATAAATACTGCAGATGGACCAATCTCAGAATATCAGAAGAGGAATTTTGAATATTACAAACATAGGGTGGAGATTTGTGGAGATCACAGGGTGGGACATTGCTTCTGTTGTAAAATGCTAAATCATCATTGATGATGAAGATACAATACCCTTTCTATGAAGTAAAGCATGCTTGCGTTTGGCATAGCGATACAGTATTATTCCAGCCTGGGAGATTAATAGTTACAAATATTTACTACTGCTTAATGTATTATCATAAATTATTATAAATATCTGTAATGCTAACTAACTTTATACATATATGGGTGTATATATTTTATCTTCAATGTGGTCCTCATTACAAATGGTCTTGAGAACTGCTGATATATACAGATGCAGCCCTAAAAGGCAAGGAGGCATTTTTCAGAGGTTCAGACATCTGAGAGCACTAGGGTGTGAATTGGGCAAAATTACACTGGTGCTCTATAAACGAGCACAGAAGGAAGGAGAGCAGAATACTTCCATGAAATAACCCAAAATGTTGCTCTGTGATATCTTGTATCAGATTTCAGGATGGAGGGAGTGGTGGACAGAAAATCTAAGCCTTCATTTTAGAAATGGGTGGGATGGTGCACAATGGTTCCAGAGCATCTCAGCTGAATGTCTGCAAAGAGTTAATTACCAGTCAGAGAACCCTGCCAGAGGAATGCCACTTTATTCAAAAGGAATCCTGCTCCAAGAAGTGAGATATCATGGAAATAATTAACATCACACAATAACCATAATGATTAGTCTTTCTTTCATTAGCAAAGGAAGGTAACACTGACGTTAGATACCCTGTCTCAGACCTGGCCACCTATGAGTGTTTGTTCATTTCCTACACTCTTTCTGGTTTCCTCAAAGCACTCTAGAAAACTAGAGTACATTAATTTTCAGTGGTGTGATTTAGATCTGTAGCCTCATTTTCCATGTGGCATCCCTTTCTACACTATTTATAGCTGACTGCCTGCCTGTTGAGAAGCTCACATTGTTAACAAAGGGATATTCTCCATATGTAGTGTACAGTGTGTTATAGCTAAGAACACTATCAGCTAGAACAGCCTATCACAGGAAATTGAATATGTGTTTTAGATAGCTATAACCTCAAGTTTGCTTCATTTTCAGGTTTCACTTCTCATTGTGCCACATATTTTGAGTCCATAAAGTAACTATAGAGAATACTACTGAAAATGTGGAGAGTTTCCTTATATGCCCCCTGTGATGCCCCTGCACTGGCCCAGTAATAAAGGAGCCTCAATCCTCACCACTAGTACCAGTGAAGAATGAACACATTAGGAGGATGACAAGTACACACACAGTAAAGTGCAATTTCCCTTAAGAACACACAGAGAACACAATCAATCTGGGGCTAGTTTCTCCCTCTTTCTCCAGATCCCCAATAAGACTCCCCAGTGGCACAGCTATAGGCTTAAGATCTCACAAGCTAAGACCGCCAGGACCCTCTCCAGTCCAGCTAGTGCTTCGTGTCCCTGCCCAAGTAGCTGACACACACACACAGTTTGAGATTTGATTGATATACAAACACACACACCTGGGAAATGCTGGCCCAGGTTTACTAGCTATGCCCCCTTCCACCCAGACTATAAGGTAGTACCAAGTGGCACCAGCCACCTTTACTAATCAGCTACTATAAGGCCCTTACATAGGGTAAACAATCCTACTGTGTAATGTTACTATTATCCAAATGGTAGTCTTTGACCAAGCGCCAGGCTATTAGAGTGGCCTGTACAGTGTCAACAAATACATATGCAAGTACTCCAAGAGCTTAAGTGTCTCTAAACAAACCAACCACAATTAAAAGGTTTAACTATATTTAATAATAAATAATAAAAGAACAAGACAATACTCAAAAACTCAACACAGTGACTACAGAGTTCAGAATCATAGGAAATATTTTAAAATAACATTGCAGGACAGTCTCAAATAAATACAGAAAACATCTAAACTAATCTTTACTATATTCCTATCTATCTCTAAAAAAGATACTATGCCTAAATCTTACTTACAGAACAATACACAGGCAGAAGAGCTGAGTGCATGTTTCTAGGTCCAAGACAAGATACAAAATGCACAGACTTTTTCTGAGACAGTTCTTAAATTAATAATCAACATTACTGCTAGGTTAGCTCAGATGACATCACTCTTTGTCACCTGCCTTCAGTTCACAGGCTAACAGAAACTTAACAAAATTTAACATTTCTCGGTGAAAAATACATGTCTCTCAGATGTTAGCCTAGAACAGGAAGTCGTAAAACAAATACTTTTACATTTTAGACCCAATACTTTTCTCCAAAACAATAGAAAGAAACTTCTAGCTCTAGGCATTGTGTCTGCTTGCTGCACTGAAACTACTTTTTATAGCATATCGTAAGCACATTTAATGTCAACTTATTTTCTTGAAATTTTGCTAGTTAGCTCTGTATGTTCCAGCTTCTACTATTAAAACATAAATTTGCACAGGTATATAGTTTATATACATTTCTGTTCTTTTCAAGTAGGGTACACTGTGGTTACATTCTTGAAGTTCAGTACATAACATACAGTTTAACACACACTTCTGCACCAGTATTTTAACATTCATATAACATATAGTTATCTATATTTGTAAGACAAACATATGAATCATGTTAATATTCAAAATTACATATGATTATTTACAAAATTCTAGACAGCTGGGCTGGCAGTGTTATATTTCTATATAAATCATATTAATATTTTCAAGTGACATAATTATTTATCAAATTCCAGATAGCTGGACTGGCAGTATTTGCCTGGTGTCACACTCTCGTGTTCTCCATTTCCTTAAGACAGCTAAAATAATTTCATGAAGCAGAAAACAGTTAGTAGACAGCAACCTTAGTCTGATCATTTAAGTTCTGCAAACTCTTTAATAGATTCAGAAGAAGTGAGCCATATTACACACAAAACATCCTTCTATGAAAGAATCTGATCAGTAAGTTCAGTAAGTACATTATTAACCCCAATACTTAAACTGTGATGCCCTACTTTCATGACTAAAGTAATCCACAGAGTAACTTGCATTGTTACCTTCTGACCTAGACGCTCTAGTCTAGCCATACTAGAACATGACAATAGTACTTCAAAATTATCGGAGAAGGATTGAATCAAGTTGGTATCACATTTTAGTTTTAATATCTCACTAGGTCTCAGAAGTGGTGGGTTAAAGATCCAAACCACTTAGGCAACACAGACTGAGAAAACTTTGTAGACATATGTCACCACAATCCTCCTTAAACAGTTAGCATCAAGGTATATTTCTTTAGGACCATAACATATGTCTAGGTAGAATGTAACAAAACACAACATCTCAGATACTTAAAATGAAACAAAATGGGTTTAACTATCCTCTGTCATTCAATATTATTTATTAGACATTGAGCTTGCTAACAACTGTGTATCTTCACAGAAGGAGAAAGAAACATGACCCAAGCTTCTGGCATCAGAAGAAATACTAATACCCCCCACACACCAAACTATGATAGGTGAAGAGCAAATAATTATAAAACCAGAAGAACAAAGACTGCCATAAGACTTCCCAGGTATCACAATTCATTGGGTAAACAAGCCAGGATGCTACAAGGAAGGAAGGTGGTATCAGCATGTGAAGTACATAGATATGACACCTGCCAACAGGCACAAACATAATATATGCAAAGCACAAGGATGAAAAAGCCAGGTGATGGAAGAGTAATTATATTCATGACCAGAGCCAAAATACAAAAATTTAAAAAAAAAAAAACTCAGGGTGAAAAGGTCACAGAGACAAACCATTCAGTAAAAAGTGGAAGAAAGAACCAGCCAAGTTACAGTCATCTCTGTATAATAACGTAACTTATTAACACCCATGTGTTGTGGAATTTTGCACCTCTTACAGCCTGCACACATTCTTGGATTTCAGAGAGTTTTATAAAAAAATCAACTTAAAAAGCATAAGATAATAATAGATTGTCTCCTATAGGACATCTCAAATTAACAGTCTTTGTGTCATTGCATTAATAAATCCTTTGTCTTTCTAAGTTTGCAAATTAAATAATCTGGTAAGTCACTTAGTTAAAAGGTCAAACTGAAGAAAGGTCTGGATGCCATACAAAGCTAGGAGTGTTAACTGGAAGTATACAAAAAGGCTTTCATCAGTGGTTTTACCTCCCTTTCTGTTGATCTGAAAGTGATAAGCAATGAAGCAATGAGAAACATAATAATGCCAGGACACATATATGTCAGTGCATACTGAAACTGCAGTATCAGTCAGAATAATAAGTACAATATGCAGGATTATTAAGCAAAAGATATGCAGTGTAATGCAATGAACATGATAAGATAATAATAAACAGCACAGATGCACCACATGAATCCAAAACAGTAACTCAGTAGTGAGACAGTGGCTAGCTAGAATGTGTAGGATCATAAAGCAGGAATAGTCTACTTATCAGCAACAGCAGCCGAGATGTACTCCAGACATATGTCATACCAGACTGTGAGCATTAACACTCAACATTGAAGCTCATAAGACAATGGCTATCATGGCCAGGCAGTTGTGCATTATTATAGACATGTTTTACTTACTGCAATGCATGTTGACAGCTACAGTGATGTAGTAGAATGTGATACATTTTCAACATAGATATGCCTGCCATTGAGTACCAACACATCATCAAATATAAATCAAAGGTATATATTTACCCTGCAGAGTTTAGCACAGCTTAGTGATACAAAGAGGCAAGGTTGGATCAATATACACATATAACTGTACATTGGGAACTGCAGGAAGTGTGCTGCACCTAATTCCCACTCAGGCATATAGAAATCCCATATGTACATTCTGCAGTGTGGTCTCATATGAGGTGGTCTATATATCTATAGCATGTTCAAAACCACCCATACATTTGCATCTGTATACAGACACAAATAGTCATGTGCAGTGCTCATTACTGCAGTATAGTACAGACTGCATCTCTCCACCCAGCTATGCCCATGTCACCATACAGTCACCTTGCAGTCTCCTGTGGAGATATTTATTGCAGTCTATGTCCTAGTACCACGTGTGCCAGTTTCACTGTGCCAGCCATAACCTGTAGAATACCATGGGTATACACAGTGCAGTTTGTGCCCTAGCATTTGACCTTTATTCATGTCACTGCTCCTACTGCCACCTACAGCACATCATGGGGACATACCATGCAGTCATCAACATACCAGCCTATCCATACTCATGTTATTTTACAAAGTATCACCTGAGATACATTAAAGTGACTCATAGTTTACACCTGACCACTCCATCCAAGCACATACCACCAAACCTGTCACTATCTATGACATATCAGAGGGGCACATTACACAGCTTGTGCTTCACCATCCTATCTATACTGTTATTACTATGACTATTTTTACCTGAGAAGCACTACAGAGACACACCAAGCAGAATAAGCCTTAACACTTTATATGTTCCTATGTCATTGTACTTGCAGGCATGTGCCATGTGGTCTGTATCAGAAGACCTCATCTATGCCCATATCATCATATCCATTTCTTGCTGTGTTGCACTACAAAGACATACTCTACTTCTGTGTTCCAGTGCCCTATCCTTTGTCATCATGACTACTATCACTTGTCATGCTCCACTGAACAGATGCCATACAATCTCCCTTCCATCACACCATCTTTGCCCATGCCGCTGCTCCTGCTATCTCTTGTGGCATGTTACTTTATTTTAATGCTGTTTATTAGTTAATTAGTCTGTTAATGTATGTTTTGCAGAGATGATCCAAGAGCACTACCTGGTAACATGACTTGGCTAGAGTCAAACATTAGGCAAACAGAGTCTGGCGAATCAAATTTAAAGCTACGGGATGATGATGATTAGCAACTCAAAGCCTTAATCTGTGATAAACTGATATGCAAAGTGTTGTGGATATAAACCATGTTTATTTATTTATTTGTTTATTTGTAACTTTTACCCAGGGTAGAATGCTAATCCATGTGGACAATTTTCAGACTCAGCTCAGGAAGATTCATGAATCTTATCTAACAACAGCAAGTCTTTAAAACAGTAATTACAGAGTTCAGAAAATGTAAAAAGCAGCCAAGCTACACTTTTGTAACAAGTATTACAGAAAGAAAAATTCGGTTCGCATAATACTGGAAAACAATGCAGTATTTTGAGAATAAAAAAACTAACATTATTTGAAATGCACAAAACTGAGGATGGACAGTGAATTGGGAGGGAACAGTCAGAGACAGGTAATAGAATTAAGGGAGTATAACAGGATTTGTAAGGTAATGTAGAGTGTTGAAGTTCTGAGAGAGAGCAAAATGAGGAGTTAATGTTATTAAGAGTTAAAAAAATCACAAGAAAATAAGGCCTGCGGAATATGTAAAGAGCATGGTGTTGCTAGACGAAATATGAATCACTCTACCTTAAGTGATAGTGATGGTGCCAGGCGTAAAGCATAAATATTGACAATATTAACCTTACTATGTTCCTTGCCAAGTCTCTGTTCCCTGAACATCTGTACCTGCTAATTCTCACCAATATCTCAACATAACAGGAGTAATATCAACCACAATTTTGTAGGGAAGCAAAATTGCAACAGGTGATGAATGTCAACTGCTTACAAAAGTCATGATTGAGATAACACTCCTGAGCCTCATGCAGGTACATCAATCATTCTGGTCTGAATGCCTGAGGTATGACCATTTCTGCTGACATGAGTTACCTGTCCATTAGATGTAATCATCCATAGTGATAGCTATCTAGTCTGGGCTCATAGCAATGTCTAGGACTTCTATTCTCTAATGATATTATCAGCCAACAGCCAATATCCCTCAAACAGGTGTGATGTTAAAAAAAATAAGTGAGCCGAATACTTGACTTACACTGAGGTATAGGTCCGGTGAATCTGGGTTTGTCCCTGAGTTGATATGGTATCATTATATGTGATATTTCCCTTAAACACAAACATTTCCAAAACAAATGGCATTCAGACTATATGCACATGGTGTGCGGTTGTCTCTTGGCAGACAGTGTCACCACATACATCATTGCATGGCAGTCCCAGTGAATCAGGGGACCATGCATGTACAATATCAAAAATGCCTTGTATACAGGTAAGGAACAAAATCCAGAATACTTTACAGTGCCTATGTATCATGTTAAGTTATATATGGTGCTGCAAATTGTGTGATACAAGAAGTGCTCCAAGTTGCTGAGACTGTTTGATAAGAAATTATTTATTTATTTATTTACATTTGTTGACCGGGAGTGTCCGACTGGACGTAGGTCCATTTTCAGCAGAGGACTGGGGAGAAAAGCTCCACAGTTAAAATAAACAGACAGTAGTTACATTGGATTACATAGCGATTAACAATTTAACATAGCAATTAATAAAATATAAACTGAGGTTCACATAGTTGGCAGCCATGTGTATTGTGCATATTTGTGCAATCCTAGAGCTGTAAACAGTGAACTAGAGCAGCTCAGTCGTAATTACTTCTGATGTTGACATCCACTGACAGGTGGCATGATTCACTGTACATGAATCTCTGCCCTCCTGCACCACCTTAGTAATGGATGCTAACCCTAACCCTAAGGCTGCCCTTTACCCTCAATTCTAACCTATACCTTATATTCATAAAAACTTTCCCATAACACTGCCACTACAAAATCACATTCCGATACACAAACAATCACAAACATACACAAGCAACACTGCATCTATCCTCTAACCTAACCCTGGCCTTAACCCTAAATACACAAACTTGCACACACACAAATAACACCTATCCTTCAGTCATCCCCAACCCTACCTCTAACTCACATACATACGCACGCAACAATTCTTACCCCTCCAACCCCACTTACCTGTTTTGACATTACACACAGACTATCAACACTTCCACAGCTTGGCTATCTGTAGTGTTGACATTAAATCATATTCCCTGCATTTGTTGAAGAAATGGCATTTGACAAAACAAATAATGTGTATGTATATATCTATATCTATCTATCTATATATATATATATATATATATATATATATATATATATATATATAATTTGGGCTATAGTGCTCTGAATTCATACACTGCTCTGAATTCATACAAAATGTGTGTTTGGAATACTACCACTTCAGATATGTACAGTATCTGTTTTCTCTGCCTTATAGTCTTCATTTGGGAAGGGAATGTTCAGAAATAAAACAGTACTGACTTTTGACTTTGTGGCAATCATTGCTACCAACATTTTTGAAGTGTTGCTCCTCTGGTGATCCATGGCTAGTCAGAATGCATGGTCATCTTCACAAAGAAGGAGCATGAGGTGCTGGTCAATGCACCTGGTGCAGAAGGAATGTAGTTAGTGAGCAGAGAAAAATGACTGATATGACGGATACTGGCAATTTGTTGAGGGGTTTATCCATAAGGTGGCTGGTAAAAGCAGGTTGGATGCAGAGAGTTGTCAAAAAATTAACAACTTCACTCATGTGGTTAAGAGGATGAACTCAGTTATTCAGCTATAGGAGTACAAGGAAGAACAAATTATGTTCACCTACAGGAGGACAATAAAGGGCAAGTTCATTAGAGACACTCACCCTGATTCTAGGTGGGCTGCAGCCCCTCTGTTTGGTTCATGAATTGTCCTTCAGAAGTGTAGAAGATGGTGGCGATGTTGGTATCTTGTGACACCAGGTAGATATATGCTACAAATAGTTGGACATCTTCTGAAATACTGTACACCTGCTTTGTTAATACATTTTAGCAGCACCCTCCAAAGAGGTCACTGCAGCACAGGTTGCAAAGTCCCATCCAGCAGATGCACAGTAACACCAGTAACACCAGTGGCTACAGCTGAAGAAACAAACAACTTTTGACCATGTGTAGCAGACATACCTTGCAGAGAATCCACACATGCCTCACACATGGAGGCCAGCAGCTGTGGCTTTGATGTCTTTGTAGTTGATGCTACCATGAGTCCTATACTGGCTGCACCTACTGTTGGCTGGCAGACTGTCATACTTTGACAGAGATGGCCACTGGGACAGGACATGGTGATACTGATGCTTAAGAGGTGAGTGATAATGCCTCAGATAAAGCCCTAGCAGGTTGTTAATAAAAAATATATAACTTTAAAAATAAAAACATCCTGTTTATTTCAGGTGACTGTCCACCATTCTGTTTAATGCCAATGTCCACAGTGAATTAGCTCCTAGTTTCAACCCCTATTGAGGCAATGGACTCTTGTTCTCCAAAGGACTTATTACCAAACAATCACCCTCCAAAACAGAAGACATGCTCAACAAGTATCCCCCCACTCTGGGGACAGGACATCTGAACCCGAGGATGCTCCATCTGGTACAGCACCATTTCTCTAATCACTCTTTCAACACATCTGTAAACATAAATGTTTCCTTTATGAAAGTGGTTTTCATTTTCATCATTGCCCATCTGAATGAGCTTGAAGAAGAAGCAGTGCAGTCTGGTTGAGAACAGCAGGATGGAGTTTTTCCAGGTGATTAGAATGCAGGGTGGCTGCTTGCCTCACAGATCTCTAAGATGTCATTGAATGTGGACTTTACCAGAAAGACTTGTATTTAGAGATGAGATTTGATTTGAAAAGTAGGCCATAAAGAGCAAATAGACAGAGTATTTGAAGAGAAACAGGAGTCTAGCAGACAGGATGGGGTGGAAAAAGGTTGGAGTTGGGAGATACTGTAGAAGGGTGAAGGAGACTGACAGCAAATCTTAGAGGAAGACAGGCAAGTGGCATAACTCAGAGTAAAGTAAATGGAGAAAGTGGGAGATGCAGCCACTCAGACCCAGCCTTGATGGAGGTGCTGCATATCCATAAGTCAAAATCCACTCAGACAATCTGCACACAAGGCCTACCCCTGGTCTGTGACATTAATAGAACTTGTTGGAGGGATAGATTTGTATTCCAGAGTCTCCCCCATCTGTGGAATAGACTCCTTCTCCATGTCAAGCAAGGTACCTCTCTAGCCCTCTTTAAGAAGAACCTGGATGACTGGATGGGAAACAGAAAAATACACCCCTGGGATCCGACCTGTGTCCCTGTTGGACAGGGGAAACAGATACTGACTTCGTGGGAACATGGGCAAAATTCCTGACAAGGCTTATAAGGGCCTCCAGGCCAGTAGCCTAGTATCATCCTATGAACCTTTGGAAAGAAAGAAAAAGGAGAAGGAAGCCAAAGTTGGAAGATGGATGTACACAACAGTGATAACTGGTGAAGTGGAAACAGAGACAGAAGTGGACCTGCAGGGGCCAACATTGTATTGAGAGCTGGAGGTAAGTAGGCAGGAAATGAAACTCAGAAGAAAAGGAGGAAGATAAGACTAAAAAGACACAGCAGGGAAGAGGTCCAGTATGAAGAGTACATGACATGGAAAAGAGATCAAGTGTATTAAAGGGAAGTCAGCAACATGCGCTGACAATGGGGAAAGGTTACAGATTGGAGGGATAACTTTGAGACAGAAAGTAAAGGAGACAAAAGCCAATGTGAAGACAGAGAAAAGGGTTTTGGTGATTACAGAGAGTCATCAAGGAGAGCAAGAGTTTTGGCAAGGTAGAAAGGAAGATAGCAGTGAAACTTGTCTTGGGTTTAGAGCTAATAAGATGGGTTGGAGATGACCAAGGTGGTAACCACAGAGAAGGATTGGATACTTTTGTTGTCAGGCATGTAGACACCAGTTACCTCAACCAGGAAACAAAATAGATGGGGGAAAGCAGGGTCAGGAAGGTGGCAAAGAGATATACATGGAAGAGAATTGAATGTAGCATTCTCAGGAGTGTCACCTGTGGCAACAGCAAGCTTGTTGAAGAGGGGCAGGATTATGGAGTGTAACAGCTGGGTGTGACATTAGTAGTTAAGGGAGAAGGGCTTTGAACTGTTCAAAGGGTGGGGCACTTAGTGTATGGACCATGTTTTTGACAGGGATGGGATACATCTTACCCAGAAGGAACAATTGTTCTCAAAACTTTGTTGAAAAGACAAAGCTTAATGATTATACCTTTAAGTTAAAATGGAAACAGGTATGAAGTGTCAAAAGAGTATAAGGGGTTGAGGTACACAAGGAATAGACAGCAAGAAAGAACAGACAATTTATCAGGAAGACAGAAGGATAATTCAGTACATGGAGTGTACTATTATCATGCACTCAAATGAGTTTTGGCAGGTGGATGGGGAGATGCAAGCACTAATACAGGACTGAAGGATGCACAATGTCTGTTTCACAGAAATATAAGCTTGTTTAAGAATGAAAGAGAAGAGAGAGTTGGGAGTTGGCTACCAGTGTAACATTTCATTCCTATGCAGTGAAGTTAGAGTGAAGGAAGACTACTACCCCGGGTTAGGAGAAAAGAATGGATCTGGGCAAAACCTAGGGTAAGCACAGAAGAATTAGCTGATTAAGGGGTGTAGCTAGCTATCTTGTTACATATTGCCATCTCCTAATCTGGTGTCCCTTTAACTAAAAATAAGGCTGTTCACGATATGGCAAACAAACCTCTTTAAAAAAAAAAAAAAAAAAAAAAAACAGAAAAAGACAGCAAGCTTCATTCACAATCTGACGCTGAATGAGCTAGCCAGGTCTATTCTTCTAGGTTTACAGGTCTACTTTCCTCAAGTCTGACTTGAGGTGCGGAACAAAAATTAAAATATGTTCTGCTCATTTTAAGCTGTAGCAAAACTGCCTGATACATTTGTAACATGCATCTGCTACAGTCTGAGATGCAAAGAGCACTAAAGCACTGACTGCAAGTGCACAGTTACAGAACCAACATGCATTTCTGAATGCCCCTAACAGTTTGCACCAGGGGGTGGCTGCCCACTTTGCCCCAGCCTAGCTTCACCTATGAGTGGACTGATGCAGTTAACCTCCAGGCATGTCAAGACAGGAGACTGTGAGATTGGAGGAAAGAATGAATGAGGTAGGAGAAAGAGGGGTTATATTTTCAGGGGGATCTGATCTGTTAGGACCAGAATGAGAGATTATTAACTCATGGACAGAGAGGGAGCAAAAGCTGACTAAGATCTTGCTTCACAATCTGTTTAGCTAACTGATGCAAGAGTATACCTGAAAGGATATAATTTTACATAAATTAATAAATAAAAAATATAGTTATCAGATGGAGTGGTTTAGGCACTCCACTTTAAGGCATGGTTAGTCCCCAGTGATAACGATACGGTGTGGTTTAGAGGAGGGATAGGGTAACAATACAAAAGCAAAGATTACATGTTGGACTTTAGGGGAGTGGTTTGTGCTTAGTCATGGGATGGGCAAAGATGAATTAGGGATGGGGTAAGCTATTAGACTGAGAGATGGGCAAATAGGTAAGAAAAAAGAACTTATGAATACGGACTGGAGTTTGAAGAAGAGGCAAAAAAGTGAAAAAAAGAGAATTCTACACTGGAATTAATGTTAAGGCAAAAGAAAAAGCATACAGGTGGTGGAAGGGAGGGAGAGGAATAGAGGCATAGAACAAGGATGCAATTAGCCAAGCAGCAAAGCAGGTGAGGGTAGTGAAGACAGAAGCTGAGTGGGTGTTGGCATAAGGGCTGAAGAACTGAGAAAATATATATCTGTAGGTGTATCGCATAAAGGAAGGAAGGGGGAGTACAAACTTGGCCAGGCAGAACAAAGGTGGGAAAGAGGTCATATAAGACTGAAAAAAAAGCAAAATTACTGAATTAATACTTCAACCTTCATTAAGAATTGCAAATTGAAGAGAGTAAGGCAGAGTGAGAAGGGCAGTGGACAAGTAAGTGGGAATGAGGCCAAGTATGTGGGTTTGAAACCTGCAGGCTCAAGTGTTACTATAGTGTAGTGGTTGTATGCTTGACTAATGAGGTCAGGTATGTGGGTTTAAAACATGCAAGTTTAAGCTACCCCTTAAGGGGAACAGAGTGGTGCAGTGGAACTGTGCTGCACCCATAACCTAGAGTTGAGTAGATTGAACCCATCCTCTGCTATACAGTTAGGAATAATTTTTGGCTTGGTTGTCACTGCCAGGTGATTATGGTGATAAAGTTGAAATCCTGTGGGGTTTTCCTATGCTAGTTTGTAGGTTTGTATTCCTGCTGATTAAATGGGTAGGCATTTATGTCTGGCATCAAAGAGGATTAAGGGTATGAGTTGATAATAGCCTACAGTCAAGGGTTTGGTTCTCTCAGTATCCATTTGCCTACTGCGTGATTCTGAACCAGGCAGTGCTTTGAGGCGTTTGAAAATTGGCTGGGCTTCTCGGTTATCTCCTAGAACATGACTAGTAAATACGTTTGAAGCAAACTGCCAGCCTTCTAGGCTAAATTCCTGTTTTTTGTTTTGCTTTTTCCTCATTGCTTCTTGCTGTGATTAATGTCTCCTTTTCTATAACATACTGTTCAAGTCTCTTCTCACCTTTTTCACCTTGTACTCACTCTCCTCTTCTAATGACTTTCCCCTATTTACCCTATTTTTAAGCTATTATATTTTTCTGGACTTCATAATTCTTTGTACAAATTGTATCATTTCTTAAATGTTATTTAACTGTATATATATATATATATATATATATATATATATATGTGTGTGTGTGTGTGTGTGTGTGTGTGTGTGTGTTTGTGTCTGTGTGTGTGTGTGTGTGTGTGTGATTTCATAAAATTGTACTGTGTACTGTTTCTTAAATATTATTTAACTGTGTATATGTCATTTCATAAAACTGTACCTTTTTATTTAACCTACTTAACTGCATAATACTTATGGAGCCCCCCTCCCCCCCAAGTTATTGCTGAAAATGGGCTTTGTTCCCAGCTGGACTTTTCTGGTGATCAAATGTCAAATAAAATAAAAATAAAATCTACCAAGCAATTTTCATAGACCTGGAGAGTGATAGTTAATGTTAAATAGGATATATACATCTGACTGTTTCTATATTGTCTAGTGGACATATTCCAGTCTAAGACTAACTTCCCATAGAGTGACAGACTATATTTTACTACTTTGAGAAGGTCACCAAAGCAATGAATGAGGGCAAAATCATTCACATTGCCTACCTTGACCTGGCCAAGGCATTTGACTAATACCCCACTTTGACATTGTTGACAAACTCAAGAGGTTAGGTACAAACCGATATGCCACCCAGTGGATAGCCAACTGGCATACAAACAGGACCTAGGAAGATCAAATTGAGGTGTCCACCTCTACAAAGAGGCCAGTCACAAGTGGAGTCCCTCAGGGAACAGTCCTTGGACCACTCCTTTTTGTCATTTACTTCTCAGAAGTCAAGGCCAGTGTCAGTGGTCTCTGGCTGACTAAGTTTGCAGATGACTGCAAATTAGGACCTGTCATTGAATCTCACACTGATACTAATGTTCTACAGGAGGGGCTAACACAGACAAACAACTGACGACAGAGTCATGGATGCATAATAGTATCCTTTGGGAAATCATTCATCCCTGGTAACTATCATATTGACAGCACACCCTTTAGAGTTGTCCTAGTAGTCAGGGACTTAGGGACACACATAGATAGTAGTCTACCCTTTAATCATCATGTGTCTACAGTGGTGGGGAAATCATTCTATGCTGCACAACTTATAAACAAAGGTATGGCATCTAAGTCCAAGGAAGTCATGGTTCCACTGTATTTGGAATTCATCAGACCTATCACTGAGTACAATGCCCTCTTTGGGATGTACCTAACCAGGCATGCCCAACAATTGGAACATCCACAGAGGTTCCTCACTAAAAGAATACAGGGCGTAAGTAATGTGTCCTATGCAGACCACCTCAAGGCTGTATCCCTGTATTCTGCCTCCTACAGGCTTTTGAGGTGAGATCTATGCCTGGCATACAGGGCATTGTCAGACCCCACTCTGATGGACCTCTTGCATATCCACAAAACAAACAGCACCAGAATTACCCATTCTAAAGACTTAAACCTTGCCTGTGATATAAACAGGACCTGCTGGAGAGATCGGTATGTATCCCAGAGACTACCTCATCTATGGAACAAGCTCCCCATCCATGTGAAGCAGAGTTCCTCCCTAACCCAATTCAAGTGCAGCTTGGACAATTGGATGGGAAACCAGAAATTCATCCCTGGTTTGGCAGTCTAATGGACACGGGTAACCTGTAAATGGTTCATCTCCCAGGCCCATGCTTACACTTACCAAGGGTAGCAGAAGTTTTCAGAGATTTGGGATGCATGGCTAGAATTAAAAAGGCCCTTGTGGTCATTAGCCTAGTAAACACCTTTAAACTTATGAACCTATGAACATTGAGATTGTATGTTGGTGTGCAATGATATACATCAAAGACACTCAACACCCTACTTCCATTCCAGAGAACTATATATATATATACAGATTGTATTCAGCAATTTTCAGCCTGCTATACCACTATCCTTGCTTTATATGTGTAATGTTGTATGCTTTGCTATAACACTTCCATTTAGACTCTAGTAGTGATATACCCTCATCACACTTAATGTCAACACTGTTTCACTCATTATATAAACATGTAAAGATGATAGTGCTTCCAGAAGGCTAGTGGGCTTTTGAGTTAATCTGAAGGTTGCAGTTGGTCCTCCCATTTACCCTTAACTTGTCTCATGCTTTATTGTTCTGCCAAATTAACTCTGAATATCTCAGATTACTTCTGCTGTGCTATTGTCATGGGCAGTTCATTCAAAGGCCCTACCACACACATTGTAAAATAAAAATATCTCCAATTCCAGCTGCCTACCCTGTTCAACCTCTCTTGTATTTTCTCTTCTAATCTATACATGCCCAGCACAGTGCTTATATTTCAGCCTCTGTATTCTTCCACATTTATATGACTCTGCACTGTATACTTTTTACCACCACATTATACTTTGCCTATGCAGCTTATAGAGCTGTATTCACTAGTATAAATGTGATGATTAATCCAATAAAACAATGTCTTCTAGTTATTTTAGGAAGTTTGAGTAAACTAATTGTTAACCAAGTTGTAGAGAATGGTTGTCTCCCAGTCTGCCATTCACTTGCTGAAGACTTCAGCACAGTAGTTCTCTAAAACACGTTTGCTGCTCATATGGACAGTTTCCAGATCCTTGTCACATTTTAAGGTATATGGCTACAAATCAGAATTGAGCAGAGCAGTGTTGCTGAAAGCATAGTATTAACAAAGTATATGACTTATGACAAGCAGATGAAATCAGAGTTTATTCCGCACTGTCATCCTTCTCTGTATACCCAAGGGGGGACTTAAGGTGCCAAGTCAAAACATCTTATTTCAATAAGAGAAAATAGGGTCAGGTTTGTGCATGTTGAGTTACATTTATTTATTGCATTGGATAACCAAGTAGGTGGGCTGGTTCTCAGAATCTTTTCATCCATGACCTGGGTACATAGGGCAGCAATTTTAGTAACCATGAAAAAACAGAACAATGGAAGAAATAATAAGATATTCAAGAGCCACTAAGATGAAATAGCCTTAGTGCTGGACTATCATATAATAGAAAACATACTTGTATGCCTCTGCTGGGAGAACCTAGGTGAACATGTCCTTAGTTGCTACACAGACACAGACACTTGGAAAAAAAGAGCCAACAAATGTAATTTACTGAGGCATGTTGGGAAAATAAGGTTGATGTGGGATCACAGTGTGGAAATAATGCAACAGTAGCACTGGTTTTACTGTTCATCTATTTGCTTCTTTGCTTAAATTTAAATTCCAGTTAAGCATGGGTATCCATACTCACTAGTATAGTGAGCATTAATCTGGTGAAAACTGGTAAAACATTAACCCAGTAGGTAGGTTGAAGATGAGATAAAAAATGATATTAGTAAAGCAAGTGGAGAAAAAGGGAAATAGAGTAATGTTATTTTATCTTCTTAATAAATTAAGTTTCTTAACTGGCTTTAGCTAATGTGTGCAAATTACTTCTCCACAGAGATGCAGTACAACAAAGGAATGGGAAGGAAATAGTCAAGAGAGACAGTAAATCAAATGAGGACAAGGAGGGCTGTGAATTATAACTTACTCTGAAGGTACAGGGGTCCTGACAGCCTTGATGATTCTAATACATAGCCACATGCTAAAATGCCAGACACAGCTGTGGAAAAGTATGCCACCAAGCTATATGTTCACTTGCCAGAAGGAATAAAAACAGGCCTGTGAAAGGAGATACTGGTTATTGCTGCAAAATGCTGTCAAGTTCCTGACTCATGAATTGAAGAAAAGCATGGCAATTAACACAACAGAATAACTCATGTGCAGCAATTAGCATCAGTAGAGGGTTGAGACTCATTCCAAATGTCCAGACTTGAGCTGCATTTCCCCTAAACTGCTGCAGCAACCTTTTTAAGCATCCTGCCTGCTCCCACTGCATGAAGAATGACACATTGTAGTATGCTGTACCAGCTTGTTCATTTACAGTAGTATACACATCAGCAAGACATTTGCAAAGAGGTAATACAGAACCTAATAGCAGCGAAATTAAAACAGAACTAAAAAGTAAGCGGAAAAATGCAAAAGTGTGAAAATTACAAATGAAAGAAAGACAACAGTGATACTTAAAACTCAGGCACACAGTCCAATGAATGGTATTTGTCAGTGTGCTGCATTACATAATGGAGAGGTTGGATAGGGGAAGTATGAGGAACATAACAGGCCTTTGACAAGGTAAGGGAGATGAATGAGCAACCTTGATCACAGTGAAGTATAAAGAGAAGATGTGTACATAGAAAGTGAAGCAATATATCACACAAGTGCTGCCAATGCAGACATCAGAGTGTTGTAGCTCATTTTCTGATTATGACCCTACCTCTGTTCTTCAGCTGCCAAATGCAACACCACTGCTTGTCTGAGTACCTTATTTGGAATTTAATGGCTCCAGCAAAACAAAGTTAGACATTAGCCAGGATTCAATAAACTCTGTGTAGGATTCATGCAGAGCCTACACAGAATTTGCATGTTTGTGAGGTGGTGCCTGGCATGTGGTAGTGCACGATGCATACTAATGACGTGCAGCATGCCTACATTAGGTTTCATGGCTGGCAACAGTGTTGCCAGCCGGGAAACCGTGTAAGTAAATAAGGATACAATTCTGTTTAAAGCAGAGAACCTACAGTCTGCAGATTTGTGCGGAATACCACAATGACCACCGGGGCTTCACAGATAGCGTGAATCTGTTAGTGCAGCATATCTCCACAAAGGCCACCATAATGCTGGGACATTTAACCAGTAATAGGGACATATTTACCATAGATGTCACAGAGAAATGTGGTAGAATGAAACTCCAACATACCTGCCATCCTGTCTGAGCAAGATATGTAGACAAGGGCATACATAATGGAAATAGTTGATAGAATAATAGGTTATACATTAGCATGAACTTTATGAAGAGCATGAAGTTTGAAACTCAAATGTCAGTCATCAGTTTCTGACTTCACTCCACAATGACATGCCTATGATTTTCCAGAAAACAAAAGTGCTATGAGGAAAAGATTGCAAATATGAGACAAATGGACATTCTGCACAAATCAGGACAGTTGAGAGGTATGCACTCAAATGTATGTAATATTGAGACACATCAGTCCACAGATCATCCCAGTGATATGGCAGAAAGCCACACATTTGATAAGGAAAACATCTGGACATTCTTTGAATATCTGGACAGTTGAGAGGTATGAGTGGGAAGTATATGGTCCAAACACAGTACAGGACAGTGTACCTACAGTGCAGAGTATTGTGACATCCCATTCCTGGCATTCTGTACTGAAGCTGTTGTAATGATCTGTAACAGGACATAGACTGCCATGTAAAATGATCACTCAGGGGAAGAGCGTGTATTGAATAGGCACATACAGATGAATTGCAGGAATGAGCATAGGGGAAAGAGGACAGGTGAAACTCCCTCATGTACAGCAGAGGAAGGCACATCAATGGAAGATGGTTGTAGCAGCAGCATCAAGCACATATCTATATGGTACAGTATGAATTGTACAGTGAAAATGTACTGTCTGTGCCTGTCACACAAGGTGACATAACAATGTGGAGGATGTCTGCGTGAGATAAGCACAATTTACACGAATAATGCAGAGGACATCTATCAGGGATCCGACATGCAATTGGGGTAGGGTGCATATTGTGAAGCTATGCAAACTTATATGCCCAAGTATGAATGTACTCTCAGCAGAAGTCACCAGCAAGGTGGCCACAGGTAAAGGATCATGGAAAATATTACAAGAACCAACCACAATCATGCACATATCAGAATAAAACCACCACTAATCCCATGCCTCTGACATAACATATGTGATGTGGCGTGACAAGAGATGAGCCTACACACACAAACACACACACTTGAACAACTGTTATGATACATCCACACTCTATGAGGGTAACCATGCACACTACCCTGGAACTGTAATATCTGCAGGAGGTGTTAGGGGGACACTGTTATACCTGTATGTGACAATATGGGCAATACAGGCTAGTTGCCTTGAGTGCATGGCATATATATATAAATATGGCATAATCCACGCTGTCAAGAATGATATACATGACACTGATGTTGTCAAACACCTATATATATAGTTTGTGGATAAGTAAGACAGTTATCACACATGGATCTGTTGTAACAACTTGATTGGTGTTTTGCACCATCAGACAGACATGTGTATTCCCCAGAAAGAATACCTAGGTATGGCCAATAAGCTGTGTGACAGTGCACAGTGACAAAGGTGGTGCACATCAATTACACATCACTGGAAGATATGTAAAGAGGTACATGAAGAAGTATGCATTCTACACAGTTACTGGTTTAATGAAAGCTGGGAAACATGAAGGTATCATGGCCTCTGAGTCACATGTCCTTCACATACTCAGTACTTGTATTACATTCAAGGGAGTAGTCAGCACTGTGACCACATGCTGGTGCATGTACCACTTACTATCTACCACAGAACACAGGTCACACAGCTATTGGTTTGATACTATCTACCACAGGACATGGGCCACATAGCTATTGGTCTGATTATAGGGTGTGATGTCCACATTATACTTGGGTGGTGTGTTTGTTTCCTGATTCAACAAATCTCTCCATGTTTCTTGCCAATGCAAGTGTTGCCATGGCTGTGGCAGCAGGTATTCATTTGTGTTGATGCTGTCTATATTATACTACTATCACAGTTGGAGTCAATGATTGCCCACAATTTGTAGTCCTTCAGGCAGCTGTTTGGACACAGCAGGTGTGTATTTCATATAATATGTTTATCACTTAATTAATGGTCAGGAAAGAGCCTAATGGACACTCTTGATGTACAGATCTGATCACTGGACCTGTGATATAGTCATGTCACACATTTCAACATAGTGAGAGGCCACATATGTCATGCATTGGTCTATTTGGTGATATAGCTGTTTATGGACACATATGACACTGTTGATTGAATACCTCAGTGTGGATTTATGTCAAATGTCTTGACCTGGTCAAGTTCCACAAGACGATACTGTTGTCATCGTGCATGCCCCTAATGATGTCTTTGAGGACATCTATCACATGTAACAGACTTGCTGTAGCATTAACAAGTCAAACAGGTCTGTTGCACACACCTGCAATATTACTAGCATACATGTAGAAAAGGTCCATGATGACATTCTGATTTACCTCACAGTCAAGGAGAGTCACGATGTGTCTATACATACATGCATCAGGCGCTGTCTCCATAACTCAGGTGGATGCATGTTAATGTACACCCTTATATGGGAACATAGGCCATGTGGAGGTGTGTTGAACTGTGTATTCAACAATATCAGGAAGATGAATATGCTGTCATGCCATAGGTGATCTGTGATGTTGTCACAATCCATTGATTCCATGTGATAGGCCTGGATGAAGATAAGACAGTGCATACTGCCTATCATGATCTGGCCTAGGGTTTTGACACAATTCCCCATGCAGGTATCATTGAGAAGACCTACAAGCTGGGGATTAACCATTATGTCAGTTGATGGGTAACCTGTTGGCTCACTGACAGAACACATCATGTGAAAGTTGGTGAATCAACCTGTACCAGTAGAGCTCTCACCACTGGCAACCCCCAGGGATCTCAGCTTGGCCCTTCACTGTTTAAACTCTATTTCTCGACTGTTCAGGCTAAAGTATATGTCCTATGGCTTACCAGGTTTGCTAATTCTTGCATATTGTGTGCAATCATTGAGTACACCAATACTGATAACATAGTACAGGAGGAGCTAAAACACAGGACTGAATGGTGGCAAAAGCACACAATCTACAAATAAATGCAGAAATGTGTGTTTGTAATGCTGTCCATCTGAAAAGTGGAATTCCATGTTAATCACAGCATTGATAACAGTCCTGCTGTAAAGAAAGCCAGTGATGCAAGTACTGGGAACACATGTAGAAGGCAATTTGAACTTTGAACACAAAGTGTCCACACTGGTACAGAAAGCCTATGTTGTGCACATCGTAAGTCATTACATCATACTGAGATCTTAGGATTACATGACACCACTGTAGTCAAACCTCATCACAACACAGAGTATAATGCTATCTTTTTCATGTACCTTACCAGACACATGTAGGAGCTGCAGATACTACAGGGCTTTCTCAGCAAGATAACACAGAGCCTACAAACCATGCCATGATATATGTGGATAGAGTAAAAGCCATGTCATTGTAATCTTTATTGTATAGGACAAGGTGATTTCTGCATGGTCTCCAGTCCAGTCTCTGAACCTGCCCTGGTGGGAGTATTGCATAGCCAAAAATCTGATATAGCTGATGACATCAGCAGTGTCTGTTTAAGAAAATATAGCAGTGTCCCACATGCTGGTGTAAAATGCAGTAATTCATAGAGGTCAAACAACAGCTCACATCACACACACACACACACACACACACACACACACACACACACACACACACACACACACACACACACACACACACACACACACACACACACAATTGCCTGCAGTGAGAACAAAACCCCTACTTATCTAATTACACAGACTACAAAACACAGTACTTTATGCAAGCATCATGGCACAAGTCTGACTTTTACAAGACTACAGGTGCACGTATAGTAGATAACATCAGCAGGCCATGTGGGAGACAAGATGTTGGGTGGGCTGCATGAAATGCATGTGTAGGCATATGCAAGTATCAAAATACTGTCAATCCATGCCATTGGAGCAATAACTGTGGGATACACATTTCTGCTCTTCTGTCTAGACAGACAGACAGACACACACACACACACACACACACACACACACACACACACACACACACACACACACACACACACACACACACACACACACACAAAACCAGTTGACTGCAGTGAGAACAGAACTCCTATCTATCTAAGTACCCAGAGTACAGAACACAGTATGTTATGTAAGTGCCACAATACAAGTCTGACTTTTTCAAGACTGCAGGTGAACATATAGTAGATGGGGTCCCCTACACTTGGTCGAAATGCCACAAAATTGAAACCCATATGGACAAGACCATATGTTTGACTTTTGAAATCCCGACCATGTGTAACAAACATCTCCGTGCAGTGCGGAATTGAAAGATTTCCATTTCCGCACTGTAGTGTGATCTCAGAGTTGGTATATTAAAGTTATGGGGTGTGTGGGGGGCATAGCATAGCGTAGAAAGTGAGTTACTGTTGTGTTTTTTTTTTACGTTTGAAATTGCGGAAGTCGAACATATAGTCTCGGCCATATGGGTTTTGGCTTTCTGCAATTTTTATCATGTCTAGTAGACCCAGTAGATGACATCAGCAGACCATGTGGGAGACAAATTTTTAGGAGACCTGCATAGGCTCATAGCTTCATATGTTCATAGGAGGCTACTAGTCTAATGGCCGTTTGGTGTTTAGAAGTCTAGCTGTGTAAAAACACAAGTACCCTTATTGAGCATAGTTGCAGAGTTGCTGTTAGCAGAGCAATTTTGTGGGCATCACCAACTGGCCCTGTCCAGGAGGGACACAGATGCCACCCCAGATGTGACTTTTCAATCACCCAGCCCGTAGTCAATGTTGCATTGAATAGCGTCATTGAGGAGCACTGATTCCTGATTCACATACAGTCGGAGCCTATTACAGAGGAGTGTGAGTCATTGGGCTATATATCTGTCTCCCCAGCATGTTCTGTTTATGTCACAGACTAGGTTAAGATCCCTGGGCCAAGATATTCTTATACAATTTGATTTGCAGATCCAGCATTTCCAGTAGGGTAAGGTCTGAGACTGCTCTGTAGGCAGGCATAGGTCACCTCCCAGCAGCTTGCATGATACTGAGTACACTGAGAGGTCTTTCAGTCTTTCTGTATATGTCATGTTTGGAGGCCCTGGAGTCTCTCAGGCACAACCATATGTTTTCTCCAGTTGCTGCAGGTGTCTGGTGAGGTACGGGCAGAAGGGAGCATTCTACTTAATTAGTGGTCTGATAAGGGTAGAGTACAGCAGAGGTATGACCACCCTGGTCTTCGATGTGATGTCCATACATATGGTGTGCAGAATGCAGAATGGACACATAGTGATGAAAGTGTAGATTGCTATCAACATGTGTTCCCAAGTCTCACAATACTGTGTTTGAGCTTAGTGGGGTGCTATGTATATCATAATTAGCAGGGGTACTTCATTGCCAAAGGGGACAATGAGCCATTGTATGCTTTAAGGCTCAGTCCATGAGTTTGGCACCAATCATTTGTGTGTGACAGCCCCTTCCGTAATATGTTACCATCACTGGGGGACTCTATCAGTGTGTCCAGTTACCAGTTATCTGCAAATCTGGTAAGCCACAGGCCATCTGCCATTGCCTGGACTTCAGGGAAGTAGATTTCAAACACTTGGTGGCCCAGCCCAGATTCTTGTGTTATTCTAATGGTAATTGGCTACTGGTGGAGGTACAGTCCCCAACTTTGATATTATGTGTTATGTCAGTGAACCAGTTGCCTATCCCCATATACTGTATGGCTTAATTCCAACATGGGAGATCTTCACTATGACACATGAATGGGGGATAGTGTCAAAGGCATTGGATAAGTCAAAATAGGAGGTATGTCCTGTTATCCCTCAGCCAGGTCTGTGGGGTCTGTATCCAAGAAGTCCACAAGGTTCAGTAAGCAAGATCTACCCTTGACAAAAGCTAAATGGGTAGGATCAAGTGTGTTGAAGGTCACTTATGTCCCTGTAGATATGGTCCATGCTGATTCCTTCCCTAGCCTTGCAGATAAGTCTTTTTAGGCATATGGGTCAATAGTTGTAGTTCTGCATGTTACCAGATTGATGTGACTTGCATAGCATACAACATTTGATATTACATTTTGTACTGTAGTTGATATATGTGTGGAAAAAGTACTGAGACACCAGGGTTGCAGTGTTTGGGGGGAGGTGGCAACAGATGGATGTATTGTACATATGTGACATATTATTAGATAAGGCCTTCATTTTGTAATGTTTACACATGCAATTTCATGTCATACACTGGTCATGGACAGTGAACAGCAGTAATACAGCATATGTACATTTCCTTACTGCAGCAAGCAGTGGGTTTGCGCGGCAGTTACCAAAGTTTATACGCATGTGTGATACACATGTTTGCGTGTAGGTAAGCAGTGTGCTAAAGTCTGACAGTTAGTACTGGATCTATGAAATACACCTGATGCTTATCTGATTTTGTGGCAGCACATGTTAATGCATTGATACACTCCTTGTCAGGACCTGATGTTACTGGGTTTGAATACAGATATATCTAATACTTTTAAATACACTGACGCCATATCTAATACTTTTAAATGCATTTAAATACATTGCCGTCATACCATTGCTGCATGTTGGGGCATGCTGAATACCTTCATGTAAAAATGGCTTAACGAGGTGAAATGGGTAGGACAGTGGTGAAATGGGGAGCAAGTAGGGGAAAGAACAAATGGAAAGCAGGGCAGGAATGTGCTGAAGGAAGACAAGAAAGAACCATAGCTATCGATTTCTTTAACAGTGTAATGTGAACATATGTGGAAAGTATTAACTTAATTTGAACTGTCGCCTCCAGAGAGAGGGGTGACCACAACAAAATCATGTTTTATAGCCAACTGGACTGAATCAAGTGTGTGAAGAAGACACATGTGCAAAATGAAGAGACATGTATGGGATGATTTTTTTTGTTTGACAGGTCCCCATTTTTTTTTTTTTTGGAGAGAGAGAGAGAGAGAGAGAGAGGAAAGGGATGTAGGAATGTCTTCATCAGGTAAGTTGGGTAGGTGAGGAAGCAATTGCAGACAAACAAGACAAGAAATGGGGTGGTGATGGACACAAAAGGTTGGGGAACGCCATGACTGAGGTGAGGGTGGAGACATCCCGAACCCATGGTTGTCAAGCTGGGTGACAGTGAGAACTGAGTCCTCACCTACTGGACTGTCATTACTATCACCTCACTCTACCACTGGCTGGAGTGCTTGACATCTCCTTCTCCTCCTCCTGGTACTATGTAAAATGAGGGAGAGCAGCCTCTCCAGCTGGTGTAGACATGCACCAACAATGTGGTGCACAAGCTTGCGCACCATCCCTGGCAACTCAGTGCATGTGGTAAAATCACCATCTCTGCCACTATTCCTGGAGGGAATCACTGGACCAGCCTCTGGGGCAGGACTACCTGAGGGGCCAAGTAGTGCAGGGGCAGCAGAGGCGGTGTTGCCAGGTTGGCTCCTAGATGTGCCGGGCAAAGGTGCTGGAGCCGGTGGAAGGGGGCAGGTGGATCCTGTGAGGCAGGCCTACCCTGCTGTGTTGTGGAGTGTTTAGTGATGTGGTACACATGCATAACATGGACACATTTTGAGCACATGTAATAAAATAAAAAAAAATACAAATAAAATAAAATAAAAATTAATTTTACAATAAAATAAAAAAGGTCATAAAATAAAATAAAAATAATGACAAATATTATTTTATTATAAATAATAGGAAATGAAATAAAAATAAAATAAAGAAAGAGAGATAAAGATTGGGGTGAGAACAAAAAAGATAAGATTAATACTTTCATATGTGACATATAATGCATTAATACAATTATTTGACTCTGTTATCTTAGCTTTTATATTTAAGACTACCACCTTCTAACAGATGCATACTATACTACAAATTGCAGCAAGTAATCCTTGATGTGTGCATATATTGCATATATGTGTGTTCCAATTATACAGATTACAGTTTACAGCAGGGCATTTGTGCCACTGGTATAGAGGTTTTAATATAAATTTGAATATTATTGAATAATTAACTGTATTCTATAGTTGGGAAGTGTGGTCTTTTAACCCACAAACTCTGACTAAAGTCTGATATTGTACTATTGATTTGTGCTACAGACTAATGCATGCATACTTGCTTTTACATTTGAGATATGCATGCTCAATTTGATACAATTCTATAAAATACGAAAAAAAAGCTATCTTTAACTTTTAATGTTACAATAACACTACACTGCTGCTGCAAACATGCCACATGCTTCCCTCATCCTCACCAGTCTAGCCTTATGGATTTGGATATTGACCTCCCAATCTCTATTAACTCTGGAAAAAAAAGAGAACAGAATACCTTTATGAATACCAGTCTTGCCTATATGCATCTTTTAAGTTTTACAGGTACTCTCTGTATTTGATACTTACACAGGTGTGGGATGTCCACAGTCCTAAATTCCTCAATCTAACAATTGAGGGTATCCCTCATCCTTCTCTGTAGTTCACTGTAATGATGCCTACATTGGTCACCAGTGAGTGGGATATCGGTGGCACTGGACACAGCCCGGGCTAAGCTATCCAAAGCTTCTGACATATACTGGGATCCAGAATAGTCCCCCTGCAGAAACCTGGCACTGTGGTTCTTAACTAGGAGTCCAATAAAATTATTGGACTCCTGGACACCCCATCTCTGTGTGCTAAACCTGACACCTTCCCCACAAATGCCTGCCATGTCTGCCATGGATCTAAATCAATGGAGACTGATGCTTTCTTGCCATTTCCAATTATTGCTTTTACTGGAAGTGCACACACTGTTTGAAACTATTGTGCTCCACTTACAATCGTGTAAACACGATGTTTGGCAATGCACACCCCAGCACCTCATTTGGGGGTGGTTAGAGAAGCACAACAGTGGCAAGCAGTGAGGCATTACATAATTGCAGTTAAAATTTCAAGGTTATTGGATGGACTAGCAGTTGTGTATGTGTGTTAGGCAAATGTGAAGGCCATGCCAGTTCAGACAGGAGAAATATACTTACAGGAATATAGTGCACAGTATACCCACAGTCATACATGTGATAATAAATGTGATAATACATAGATATATACATAAATAACTGATACAATACTAGTGTCTCCACCCTCATACATATAATTCATACCAGTTCCACTATATCAAGTGTTATAAGTGAGAGTGACTATAATGGGAAGTGGAACAACAGTAAAAGTGTATGGAACATGCTGTTTTCAAACCCAGGACCATATGTATGGCAGTTCTACACTTACACCTTTTGCTACAAGAATGTTGAGGAAAACACTTGTCTGTGTTGCAGTTCATTGCTATAAAAGCAATTTCACAATCATAAAACGAAGGTTGCAAACCCATGCTAGAATCCAGAACCATCTGTATTCCAGCCCTACATTTACATCTGCTGCCACAGGACTAGTTACATGACATTCCCTATTTTACTAATTATTCTTAAGGTCTCGCTTTTAACCATCACGCAACTTTGCTTAGCGGGATTGTGCAATGCCCAGTAGTATTAATTGAATGCTTCCAGTTTCTATTTTTGGCCATCTCGGTCCTGTCTGCTTCCTGGGTGGGCCAGTTGTTCATTTGCACACTTGCTTTGGGCAAACGAGATAAGCACAACCAAACATGTTGATTTTCTGCTGGAAATGGGACAGGGAGATATGGCTTGTAGTATGCAAATTTGGCCACAGATAGTTGCTGATCTGAATGCTGTGGGTGGCCATGGCAGGATATATGAGCAGGTGCACCACAGGGCCACTGACATGATCACATCTGCATGGAGGGGAGCAGCTGCAGTGGGCCATGACCAGATGGGTAGCAGGGAAGGGCCTGCTAGGGAACCACCACAAACACCCAATAAAGAGTTCCTGGCCAATATTATGAATCCAGACAGCTCACAGGAGTGTGCAGTCCAGTATGTCCTGGATGTGGGAGCAGCAGTGTCAGTGACAGCAAGCACATCCCAGAAGGAGCTTCCAGGTAGGCTTTGGTATCTTAACAGTTAAATGTTGTTGCATAGTACAAACATTTAAATCCATAAGTTACTTCTATGTCACGTCTTTTTTTTTTTTTTTTGGTTGGGGGGATTGAAGTTTGCTACACTTATTAGCTTAGGTTGCAGTTGTCAGTCACATTTTTCTTGAAAGTATAGTTAATGTAAATATAAAGGGGTAAAGGTATTACCCTCTGTGTTACTGTTAATTGTGATGATGTTATGATATTGCCCTTACCTCTTGCTTAACTTCTTCCAGGACCATCTGGATTGCAGAGGAGTATATAATCTGCAGATGGTGAGCCAGACAGTTTTATCTCAGTACTGCTGAGCAATTTAAAGAAATATTTTAGTGTGTGCTGTTGATGTCAGGCCTTTTGTGTGTATTGCTGTACTTTCTGTAAAAGTGGCAGCACTGTTACTTTGTTAGTGTATATTGGACTATAGTAGTGTAGGTATTAATTTTTTCCTGTGTTTGTTGCTTTTTATCACAGGTGATAATGACAGTGGGAATGTGGGCCCTCTGCCACCTGATGTCAATGTATTAGCAGACTCTGATGATGATGGTGGCCAAACTGAGGCACAGTTGGGGGGGGGGTGCAGAAGTTGGATCTGACACTGAGGTTGACATACAACCATCCCCCTGCAATTCCATCAGACACAGCAAGAAGGCCTACACCTACCCATTCCAGTGAGCCCTCAGATATTGGACAGTGAAGGGCAAGGCCATTGATCAGGGAAATGTGGCTACTGTGGCTTCAGTCCCTGTTGACTCTGGCCATAGCCAAAGTTTGGGTGAGGTGCCTTATAAGAGGGTTGATAGGGGTACTCAGAGGGGGCCTTCTGTCCCTACTCCACCTGGTGCAGGTGTCTCTTCCTGTGCCACTCAACATATGTTTGGAGCCATCATGGAGGCACAGGCATGCTCCTGTAGGTGCTCCAGACAAATGCTCAGGGTTGTAGATGCGAGACAATCTAACATGCATGACTGCCTCCACCATGTCACCGATTCAATGGACTAGATGAGTGACACATTGGAATGAGGGGTGTCTGTCTTGGAATGAGTATTGTCTGTGATGGAACATCTGCTGGGAGGGGAACAGCATCCTTGTGGGCATAAGTCAGCTACAATATCTGCTGTCAGCCAACTTGTTTGTTGCCACACTCCCATAGTGGCAGTACTTCCAGTGCTCCATCAGTGAGTGTGCTCTCCACCTCTAGACGTGACAGGCAATGGGGTCATGGTCCTGAGCATCCCTATGAAGGGAGCTCATCCAGCAGATATCAGTCACATTCAGGTAGCAGCACTGCATCTGACCGTGTTCATGCCAGTGCAACTCTTGGCAGAGATAGTCCTCATGGTTGGGGATGACAACGATGAACTGCCACGTCCACCATACATGGCTCACAATTGTCAGACATAACAAGACTTAGAGCCAGCACAGAGCTTATCTGTGTTCATGCACACACTCACACACCAGTTTCACCTGGAGGACCCCTACATACACACACACAACAATTAATCATTTTGCCCCATTGGCCATTTATTGGTTTATCCAACTGTCTGCCAGCTTCTGTTTCTTACCAACACACATACTCACCAAACTTTTGTGTCAGCCTAAGCTTTCTGCCCCCCCCCCCTCACACACACACACAACACCCTGTGCAAGTGATGATAACTGTACCATATCCCTGTTTTCTATCTTTTGGATTTAGGGATAAGTAAGCTTTGTGTGTAATGCTCAGGGTGCATAGCTAACTTAGTGCTTAGTATATCTGCATTTGTGGTATTGAACTGGTAATAGTAGCTTTGACTTATATTGGCCATGGAAAGTTCAACAGTTGATAGCATCAACATTTCCCAACTTTATAGTGAATGATGTTGTGAGGGCTGTGAAGTCAGAAACTATAATGTGTATCATTACTTTCTTACTTCTCTCTCTAATGATTTTCCAGTGCAAACATATGGTGCTAAACTGAGGGAATGCAGAGATCATCACTACTTTTCTGAGGTATGACTAAGTGAATCTTTGATGCTTGAGGCCTAATACTTAGTAATGGACAGATATGTCAAATAAATCTCTGCTGTGACATGTTAAGGTAATTTCTGTACAAATCTCCCACCTTTTACTTGCTTATCATACAAGCTAATGAAATACAAGGCTATGCCACACATTCATATTATTAAACAATACAGTATAGATTCAGGACTTACCTTGTTAATGCAGCAGTTGCCACAGTTATAGTTCAGGACTGATTCTGTCTGAAGCAAGCAGTACACAGCCAATACACGGGGAGGTAACGACTGTGTGAGTTGCCTGGCATCAATGTTAGTATATGTGAGTAGTAGGAAGGAATTTTAGTGCCCTAGGTGGTGAGTGAGTGTGCTATACATTGTTTCTTAGCCAATGCAAGGGCAGGCTGAGCATACCTATGTCTGCCTACACCCACAGCAGCTGGTGGTTCCTTCTCTACCTCCTCATCTGCCTGTGGCTGTGGTGACCTTGGCCTTGGTGGTGGGATGTGTGCCTCTTCCCCTTGCTTATCTTGATGAAGCTGTTTCCTCATGATTATATTGTGTAGTGTGGCACATACTGTGAATATTTCTGTACATGTCATTCGATTGTGTGGCTGGGCTCCCCAAGATATATCTAGGCACCGGAACCGTGACTTCAGCAGCCCAAACATATGCTCTATGTTACTTCTTGTTTGAGTGTGTGCCTCATTATGGCATTCTTCTGCGGGTGTATGTGTGCATTTCTGATGTGTGTCATCGCCACGGTTCCAGTGCATATCCTGCTGCATCCGCCAGTATACGATCCTGTAGGATATCCTCCCTAGCAAGCATCTGATACAACTGGAAGGTGTACCAGATATGTGAGTCATGGTAACTGCCAGGGTTGCCAGTGCACACATAAAAGATGATTCCCTTGCCATTCTACATGACTTGGTAGTTGATAGAGTGATAGCCCTTTCTGTTTATGTAGAGCCTACCCACTTCCCCGGGTGGGGCCTTCATTTCTATATTGTGCAATCTATGGCACCCAGTTCTTCAGAGTAGTGTGCTAAATGGCAGAACTCCTGCATATTTCTGGCCCTCTCTTCAGCACTACAGGGAAAATATATGTGGTCACTGGCATGTTGAAGCATAGCATTTAGGAATTGGTGGAGGATTCTGTATGCTGATACCTGTGACACCCCGAAAGGTATTTGTAGCTAAGATTCTAAGGATTACACATACCTTTGTCTCCACTGGGATGGGTTCCCCTTGGTTGGCTCTGGGTCTGAGATGAGGATGACAGAGGTTGCAGAGTTCCTGTAGTGTGTCCCTGTCCATTCTGCAGCATTCTACAATCTCCACATCACGTAGATTGGGAAAAGTTAAACGGGGCCTGAACATTCTTCTCCTTCTTAGCCTAGGCAGCAACAGCATTGGCTTCTGCCTGTAGCACGTACAAATGAATTAAAGCAGCAGTATCCATACCATTCTGTCTGTGTAGACACCTTTCTATGGCTGTATTCCAAAAGTTTTGTAATTCGCAGAAAAAAAACAGCACAGAGTCTACACAGATGCTTTATAACTTGTTGAACAGCTCCAGCATGTTGGTTTGGTTGATTTGCATGCAATTCAACTGCTGTAATTAGCATGCCACAGTGTTAACCTTATTTGTGTGGGGTGCGCACCTCTACACAGTGATTACTGGATCTAAAACTTGCTATGGCCATGTGCATGTTGCACCGTGACATGCACATGGTGAAAAATGATCGTGTAGGCTTTATTGAATCCTCCCAATTGAGTAAAGCGCTAAATAAAGTGAATTGCTCTATGCATGTTGAACTCCAAGTTATTTTTCCCTTAACTCCTATGCATGGCTTCTTCACATTTCTCAGAATAGTTAAACAGAATAATCAGAATTATAACAGTAACACCACTCACATTAAAAACACCAACAATAATTTCAGAATTGTAGATGAAACATAATAGTTCTTTACTTTTTATTAATTCATTAGTAATCAGGGCACAACACTTAAAAGTTAAATTATATGAAGCTTCATTTCTTGCTACAAGGCTATAGACACAAATTAGGAAATAGCTGCTAGATGAGTACAGTTTGTTCATTTGCTTTGAGATAATTGAAAATTAATGATACAGAAGTCAAAATGTGCCCAGGTTCATTTATTTTGTTTGAGCCTGAAAAAAATATTAATAAATTAACAGTAAAATGGTATGTACACTTTAATTTAACACTGAGTTCATTAGAAATCAGTCATTAGAAACTTAGCCTGGATGATACAGACCAGTGCGCAGAGCTATCAGAAGTCCTTCATCATGTGACTTATACTACACAATTTCTTGTCTGCCACTGACATACAGTATAAGCAGACAACCTAAAGTATTCATAATAAGATGTGCACAGATTCAGAGTGGTTAAAACAGTAGTGGGACATAAATGTATACATATAAAATGTCAGTAATTATGATTTTTAACAATGTCACAAAAATATTTCATTTGCTGGATGAAATTTATTATTATTACATTCAAGTTACATTTCGTGATTACTACTTTTTCTTAATTAATACCAAAGTCATTTTTGTAATATTTATTCTTTCTTTATTTTTTCCTATTTGTTTACTGGGTGGGTGGATTGGTCTTTTGACCCTCTTCAGCCATAACCTGAGAATATTAAGCCACATGTACCAGTATGATTCCATCACAGTCCATGTAGGTGTAAATGACATGAGATGTACCTCCCTGGGCTATATGAAGGAAGACGGAGCTTTCACATTATGTGTCTGAGGCTGGAATCATGCCACAGTAAGAGCAAAAAAAAAAAATGACTGAGTTCAATAACTGTCTGTCTTTCTGGTGTACTTCTAAGGGGATCCAATATTTGTCTACTTGCTACCATGTTGCTTCGCTAAAGATGATCTAAACCTTTACCCTCTAGGATTTTGAATACTGGCTAAAACTTTATCCAGCCCCATAGTGCCTTTTTTTAGGCAATGCCAAATTGACAAACCTACTGACACAGCAAAATCAGCACAACTGAACCTGAAGGTATAACTGCTCAATGCCAGGAACCTAAATAAAAAACTTCGCTATCTCCAAGCTCTCCTCACTCTAAAGAATATAGACATCTGTGCAGTTACCAAGGCATAGTTTATAGTAGCAGAGAGTACCCCAGCTGTGCGAGCTTTCAATACCTTCCACATGTTTAGACAAGTAGCTGCACATATAAGGGCTAAAGGTAGAAATGTCATAATATGTATCAGTAATAAACATACCTCTAGGGTGGTCAAACAGGATGACATGCTAGAGTCCCTCCAGTTACAGATCACCATAGAAAAAAATCATGTGCATATCCTTGTCAGCTGTAGGTCACCCTCCATGTCCCAAGAGGCTCATAATGAATACTTGGACCTACTGGAGACACTTATCATTCTATCTAACACCCTACTTATAAGAGACTTTAATTACCCTGCTATAGACTGGGAATCCTACATGGCCTCAAATCTAAAGCCAGAGAGATTCCTCGACTAGGTAAACACAAATACACTTGAAAAAATAGTGAATGTGCACAGTAGAGACTCCAATATACTGGACATTATGCTCAGAAATAAGGGAGAACGCTGCACCTCTCACAATGTCTCATCCTCCCTGGTAAGGTCCGATCATAAAGCTGTCTCCTTCAAAATCAAAATCAACTCTGTAATACCATTAAAAACAGTAACAGTAAGGAAGTGTCCAAAGGCAAATGACCTTTTATTAAGTGATGGTTTGTTAAAATTCAGTCCCCCTCCAAACCACAAGAACACAGTAGCCTGTGCTGACTTTCTCTCAGAAACTCTACAACCATGTCAGTGGTTGCATAGACACTGCTGTACCTACCAGAAATAAGTTCAAGACTAGTCACAGAAACAAACTGCTAGGTGGCAGCCCAAATTAAACATATATAACAAAAGGAAAAAAGATCATGGCAAAAATCATGAAGGCTAATTCCCATAAAGATAAAAACTCTCTTGTCAAACTAAGTAGGCAACTAAGAGAGCTAATTAGATCAAGCAAAGCCAATTTTCAGGTTAAGATAGCCTCCCAGGTGAAATATAACATAATCCCTTCTTCAGCTGTGTCAGACACCTCAAGCATACCCCTTAACCTCTTAGAGCAAGATATCTGGACAAAGCCATAAATAAAAGTGAGACAAAGTCCCAAATTAGGGACTATTTTAAATATTGCTGTTGCAAACTTAGAAAGTTGATAGAATATCAGGTTTTGTATTAGCAAGTATTTTCTGAAGGGTATGAAGTCTGAAATGGAAATGTCTGTCATTATTTTCTAAATTCAGTCTTTAATGATTTGCCAGTAATTTTCCAGAAAAAACACAATTTTATGAAAAAAGGACCAAAAATAGGAGGCAAAAATCTGGACATTCTGCGAAAATCTGTACAGTTGAGAGATATGACCTCAAGGGAAGCACACAGCAATGTGCTGAACTGGTGGTTAATGTTGCCACATTCACCAAGCCTGGGGATGCAGCAAACCTGTAAGCAGACAGATTTAGTTACAATTTTACCCCCTCTCACCTCCAACTATTCCCCAAAAAATACCCTCAAACATGACCCCAACAACTATGACTATAACCAGGGAGCATATACTGGCTGTGCTTGCTAAAGCCAAGAACACGGCATCAATGGACTCCGATAACATCCCAGGATGCCACGTGAACAGTCTAAAATATAATGCATCAGGACTCCTGGAGTCATTATTTAACTTTAGTTCTAAAACAGGCTTTGTGCTATGTGAATGGAGAACTGCAACAGTCATCTCCATTATAAAGGAGGACTTTCAACAGATCCTGGAAACTACAGACCCATTAATCTGATTAGTCTTACTTGGAAAGCCATGGAACAAATTATCATGGAAATTATCAACAAGGACAAAGGAGACCTCCAGACACTGGATTCATCCCACTTTGTCTTTGTCAAAGGAAAGTCATGCTTACTGAATATGGTGAAATTCTTTGAAAAGGTCACTAAGGCAATGAATCAGGGGAAACTGTCCATACTGCTTGCCTAGATCTGGCTAAAACATTTGATACAATACTCCACTTGGGATTTGTCAACAAACTTATAGAACTAGGTATAAACCCCCTTTATAACATGCTAGATAGTTAGCTGGCTCACTGATAGTACTCAGGAGGTTACAATCAGTGAGGTCACCTCCACAAAGAGGCCATTCACCAGTGGAGTCCCCAGGGTTTTGTGCTAAGCCCACTCCTATGTGTCTTCTACTTCTTGGACGTCAAAGCCAATGTCAAAGGCCTCTGGCTAACTTAAGTTTGCAGAATATTGCAAACTGGGAGCAGCCATTGAATTTCCCAAAGATGAGAACACCCTTAATGAAGGTCTAACACAGACAAATGCTTGGTGCCAAAGCCATATCTTAAAACTCAATACCAAGAAATGCATTATAGTACCTTTTGGGAAGTCAGCCACCCTGGATAACTACATCATCATTAAAACACCTCTAAAAGTTGATTAATTTGTCAGGGATCTGGGAACTCATGTAGATGGTAAACAAGCATTTGACTACCATGTGCCCAAGCTACTAAGAAAATCCTTCTGTGTTGCTCAGATTTTAAGCAAGGGCATGGCATCTAGGTCCAGGCAGGTCATCAGCATGTACCTGACCACACACATGTAGCAAGTGGAACATCTACAAAGGTTCCTTACAAAAAGAATACAGGGAGTAAACATGATATCCTATGCTGATTGCCTCAAAACCTGGTCTCTTTGCTCAGTATCATATAGACTTCTGGGAGATGATCTTTCTTGGCATACAAGGCATCCCTGGACCCTCTTTTGATGAACCTTTTGCACATCCACAAAACAAACAGCATCAGAACTACTAGATTAAAAGACCTAAATTTTATTTGACATAAATAGGACATGTTGGAGAGACAAATATGTTTCTCAGAAAATTCCCATTCTCTGGACCAGGCTCCCCATCCATTTGAAGCAGAGTTCCTCCCTATCCCTATTTAAGTGCAAAGTGGACCAATAGATGAGTAATCGGAAATTCATCCCTGGTCTGCTGCATATGTCTGTGATGGAAAGAGGTAGTCAGTAAATCACCCCTATATAAATAAAATTTGTGGGTCACATTTAGGTTTGCATGGCTAGGCTTATAAGGACCCTATTTGTCATTAGCCTAGTACACACCTATGAACCTATGAACCTATACAGAGCAAAATGAAGGCGGGTTTATACATGCTACTGTGTTCAAAATGAAAGAAGAAAAATGTATGATAGTTACATATAAATTGACAAAGGAAGCTAAATGCAAGCTGTGTTCAAACTGTATAGCTGGAGGAATAAGTGACTGAAATAATATTGGGTGTGCAGCTCCTAGTACAGTTAAGATTTCCTAAATTAATAGTTATGATTTTTTTATTAGCCATTGCTAAGAAAACATGCACACAGCTTCTTTATCACATTTTGTACTTAACAACTGGTCAGAAGCTATATTTTTTCTCTTCATATTTATCACTGGAGTCCCATTCCTAATTCTAGAAATTTTCTTTCCTGAATGTGTATTCAAAGGGCTTGGCGACTAAGATGAGTTATACTGACAGACATGTCTTTTTAGAATTACATTTTCAGTAACTTTTAAATCAGCCAACCATTCAATGGACAGGAACCCTTTTTATACTTGGCTGTTATCAATAAGCCATATAACTTCATCTGTTATGTTGTTTAACTCAGTGGTATGAAAGGGTATAAGTGTCATTAACAGAAAATATTCATTAATTTGGCTTTTTTCCTGTTACTCCATGTAAGAAACAAACAAGTTTTAAAAATCCCACAGTATGGTTTAGACCACTTAATGAAGAACTGAGTACATGGTGGTCTACCTTCAAGAACTTTGAACAGGAATTATAGCAAACACTCAGCAGATGGTATGTCCTTTGTGTTTAGATCAGTCATTTCAAGAGAACTGAAGTTCCATCCTACAGAACCTTAGCTCTGTATAATAGTTAGAATTTATAGTTAGAGTAAATGTGTAACTTTATTTTTTTGCCAGGAAATAAATACTGCTCAAAGTTAATTGTATGCTTATAAGATATTTTGAGTCAGTATGACTGAGGACTGTCTTTATTAAGATTGGTAGAAGCTCACTTGTTATCATGATGGAGGGATGGCATTATCACAACCATTGTGACTTCCAGATGGCAAGATGCCACCTACTGTAATGTCAAGATGGCCTGCACCAGTGAGGTCTGAGTACCATCAATGTCAACCAAGGATGAAGTAAAAGCAAGAAAGTGCACACAAGTGTGCTTACATAATTAAATCACAAAATGCAATCTGACTCCAAGAGATAAAAGGAAATATGTGCACTATTGTCTTGGTTATCAGCTTCCAGCATTCACACCCAGGTTGGACTGCACCTAGGCTACTTACAGAGCTGAATCCTTTGGTCAAACCTCTTTTCACCTCTGCCTCTGTGATCCAGTGTATTCCAGTGCCCTTATATCCATAATGCCTGCTTTCCACAGAAGTACTCCACACACACACACACACACACACACACACACACACACACACACACACACACACACATACACTTACACATACAATTCCTGAGGAAGGCTGGCAGAATACTGCCACCACCCTGGAATAGCTAGGGATTAGGAACTTCCAGTTACCCGCTAAATATATAATCATGCCCCTTAATATTTTTCACAGGTAGTAGGCCTAAGCAGTCTAATAGGAGTGTAAACAAGAATTAAAAAGTAACAGTATATGTGTGTGTGTGTGTGTGTGTGTGTGTGTATGTGTGTGTATATATACACACATATATATATATATATACCTACACACACACACACACACACACACACACACACACACACACACACACACACACACACACACACACACACACACACAGCACAGCACATATATAATGATAAGTAACCACTTGGCCAGCATGTTGACCTTTGGAGTAGTTATATTTAGTTAGGGGGTTGTGGATTTTCTGTGCTTCGGTTTTAGTGTGTTTGTGGGTTGAGAGATCAATTACTTACCGTTAATGTTTTGTCAGTGTTCCAGGTGGTTGGTCTTCTGGGATGTCAGGATTTTCATCCTGGTCTTTTGAGTTTTGGGTAAGTGGGATTTCGGGTTTCTGAAGGGGATCCATATATATATATATATATATATATATATATATATATATATATATATATATAATGGATGCAGGCCACAAGAACTTAGATGTGAACATGTCAATTTTACTTAGGAAAGAAAACATTGATATGCATAGGTTAGCAGAAGCAGAGAAATACACTAAAATGCAATAAAAACTGGTTGCATATAGAAAACATGAGCCACAGATACCTTACTTCTGAGGTTATCACTTACTGCAGAAGTACTATCCCTAACTGCAACAAGTTAGACAAATTAATAATTAGTACTCACAGATGGGTCCACCACGGATAAGACAGCATTATCCTGTTGACAGTATAGCATAGCAAAGAACACAGTCATACACAATGTTTTTTCCCTAGCTCAGCGTGTTCATCATGTGACATCATCTTCCAGCTGTTGGGATGGAGAAAAAAGATGTAGTTTACCTGTTCTACTAGAACAACAGAAATTTCCAATACACATTGAAGTGTGCTTCCTCTCCATGACTTCACCCTGTTATTTCTTAGTGACATGCAAGTTATTAATCCCATCAGCAATTACATTTCAATAGACAGTTCCTGATCTTTCATCATTTTTGTTGTATTCACAAAAGACATCAGCAAGTCTGGTGATACAACACACTTCAAAGGCCATTCTATGTTCTTTTTATATTAAAAAAGACAAAAGTCTCACATTCCTAAGCCACTAGAGCAAACGTACAGATCGCAGGTGAACAATAAAGAGAAGAACATGAAAACGTACATTACATTTTTTGTAATTATTGTTTATTTTGAAACATAATTGATTGCTGAAAATTCAGTTGTGTTGGGAGAAATTTGCAAAATACCCACATTGTATCAAGTAATCCAAAACCAAAACAATGAAAGAATATATTACATTCCAAAACTACAATAACCAACATTTGTTTATAACCATAGAAACTGACAGAATTTATCAACCCACCCCATTCACATCCTCACCCAAAATGCTACCTAATCAAAAGAAAGAACAATTTCTCAAAGTTGAATACCCTGTCTAGTCAGATAGTTGGTAATACCCTACTCTGTCTTAGGTCTTTTTAACCTAATTCTTTCTTCTCTCTCTCTCTTCCTGAGTATATAGCATAAGATGATAAATTTTGACATTATTTTTAAACACCTTAAATGAATTATCACTTGTGACATAGGCAAACTTAAATTTATATTAATATCTTTTTTTCTCAATTTTTTTTTATTTTCAATTAAATAACATTTACATAATATTTTTAAATATCATTTTAAACAACTATATACAATATTTACAATAGCCTGACTTTCAATTATATACACTGTATGTTATTAAATATAGAATTAACAGATCAGTTATTACAGATCCAATATTGATTATTGCAGAGTGTCCAACAAAGATATAACTTTCTTCCAAGGATTATTTACCAATGGCCTGGGATAGATTTGTAGTTCTTTGATTTTTATTTCCATCAATGCAGTTGTCTTCAGTAAAGTGTAGAATTCTTCCAAGGTCGGGGATGTATTTGAATTCCACCTCCTGGTTACGCATTTCCTAGATATAGCAAGTATTGTCCATAACAAATACATATTTATATTATTCAGGTAGGGACCTTCATTTACATTTAGTATTATCAATACTTTAGTTAAGGTAAAGGATTCATTAAATAAAACTTGTAAAAATTGATTGATTCCATTCCAATATGATTTAATTTTATTACATTCATAAAAATATGAATCCAGTCTGCTTTATTTGAGTTTTCACACCTTCAGCCAAAAACATTTGTAGTAGTACTGATCTTTTTAATTCTAGCTGGTGTTAAAAATGATCTATGTAAGTATTTCCAGTTAAATATTTTCCAGTACTGTGTGTTAGAGGTGTAATTAATTGATAGTAAGATGTTACTTTTAATTTCTTATGTTAATTGCAATGACTGACCTTTTGTTAAGAACTGCCAGTATGATGGTTTGGGAATTGTTTTTATGTTATTAACTCTTTATATACATTTGAAATGGATTTTTTCTTTTCACAACTAGTATATATAAATTCATACAGAAAACTTATTAGATTTGGAATATCTTTAAATGAGGAATTATTAATGAATCTGCATAAATCTTGAGTGTACATTAGAATGCTTTGTAAGGTTAACCAGTCCTTTGTTGGAATATTGTAAGCAGTTTTTATCATATGTATATCTAAAACACTTAATTTATTTACACATTGAAACCAGCATAAGAATCCATTTTGTTCCTAGGAGGTTAAAGTTTCCCTATATATTTTGTGAGGAAAGTTCTTAGTGATGGTAAATGGGGTTAAAAGGTCAAACCAAAGCTTTAGATCTATATTTGCATTGATAAGTGTCCTAAAGGAATTGATGTAATGACTAATCAGTGTTGTTTTAGAAGGTTTTGTTATATTATATTGTATACTTATGCATAGTATGTACCAGGGTTTGTTTGATTTGTCTACTATTATTTTTTTTTAACAGATTAAATTCATTTCTTAATATAGCTGTTGTTAATTCTTTCCAGTTGGCAAAATAATTTGGGTTTATCCAGTCTATTGCAGTTTTAAGCACATATGCTTTTATATATGTTTCTATTTCTGGGAAGTTCAAACCTCCTTGTTTCCAGGGTCTAATGTGATGTGTTAGAGCAACTCTATTCTTTTTGGGATACCATACAAATTTTATTAAACACGAGTTTATTTCTTTAAGAATGCATCTTTCAGGAATTAACTGTATTGCTAATGCTACATATAGCATTTTTGGCAATAAGACCACTTTTATTAATTGCAATCTGTCTTAAAAAAATAATATAATTTTGTTCCACTTTTCTATATATATTTTTATTGTTTCAATAATGTTTTTATAATTTGTTAATATTGTTCCATTTATGTTTTTGCATAACACTATTCCTAAATAATTTAGTGTAAGTTCTTGTTTTCCTATGATGGATTTATCTGTAATGTGTAGTTCTTTTTTTTTTTTTTTAAATAGAAATTTTGATTTTTATCTATTAAAGTGTAGACCTGAAATCTTATAAAATTTCTCGATTACTTCTTCTAGCTCTCCTAATGACTCTCTGGAGTTTGATAGGGTTAATAAAATATCACCAACAAAAAGCATTATTTCAGATATGTACTGGTCATATACTTCTATTCCTTTTATTCTTGGATTATTGTGTATTATTTCTGCAAGTATTTCTATAGCCAAAGCAAATAAAATTGGAAAAAGGGGGCATCCTTGTTTAGTACCTTTCGTTACATGGATAGATTCTGAGGTGAAAGGACCTAATTTAATGTAGGCTAAGTTATTAATAGATACGTTTTTTAGTAATAAGATGAAGGGAGGAGGAAATTCAAATAATGCTAAAGTTTTAAATAGATATTCCCAGTTGAGGGAATCAAAGGCTTTTTCTATGTCTAATCCAATTACAAGTGTTTCTCTATCTTCTTTATTGACATAATCTATAAGAGTAAGTATCCTTTTAATATTATCATGTGTGTGCCTGTTATATAAAAATCCAGTTTGATCATTATTAATTGTCTTTGAAAGTGGGATTTTCATTCTGTTAGTTAGGATTGACATGAATATTTTGTAATCATTATTCAATAATGATATAGTTCTGTATGAGGTGCAAAGGTCTGATGGTTTATTATCTTTTAGAATTGGTGTCATGAGATAATATTTCCATGAGGGTGGTATTTTTGCTTCTGACTGGACTTCTAGCAAAGTTTTATGAAAAAGGGAAATTACTGTTGAAGGGAAGAGTTTGTAAATTTCCGTAATTATAACATCTATCCCTGGAGCTTTGTTAGATTTACTTTCTTTTATCTTGTCAACAATTTCTTTGCAGGATATAGGTTTTTGTAGGTCTAGTTTTAAGTTTTCGGGAATTTTATTTATATCGATAAGATTTGTATCTTAGTTCATTTGGTTGTTATCTAAATCTTCTTTTTTGAAGTGTTCCATATAATGGAACCAAAATGCTTCAGGGATGTCTCCTATATCTGATACTTTTTCCCCTTTCTTTTCATGATATATACTACTAATGTTATTTGCTTTAGATTGTATTTTAATTCTTGTAGATAAGTTAAGTAGATATCTGGGGGAGGTGGCTAATGAGTTTAGTTTAAAATTTTCCAAGGCTAGACAAGTTTCGTGCGTTAGAATTTCATTATATTTTGTATTTAATTCCTCTATTTCTTTTTTGACTTCTGGACAATTCTGATTTTTTTTTTAGATTTTGCTGTCAGGAATCTGGTTTGCAAGTCTAATGATTCAGATTCCCACTCTCTAACTTTGTTTTTGTACCAGCTAAGGGTCTTACCAAATAAATACACTTTTAATGAGTCACAAACCATGACTCTACTGATTTCTGTTGTATTATTAATTTCAAGAAATAATTGTAGTTCTGACAACATCCAGGGTCTGAATTCTTTAATTTTCGTGATATATGATGGAATTCTAGTTGAGAGGATTAAAGATTTAAACTCTGTTTGGAGCTTCATTATCAGAGAGTCATGATCTGAGAAGGGGCATGGAACTATTGAGAAGTTGAGGATTTTTGTTTGTAAATCTTGAACTACGAATAATTTGCCTATTCTGGTTTGTGTTACAAATCTATGGTCTTTATGGGAAAATAATAAGGATTTATCATCTTTTACTTTAAAAGTGTCTATTAAATGAAATTAATCAATCCATTTTTAAGGATTTTGAAATAGTTTCTATGCGAAAAACCTCTTGGTGGTTTCAGAAGCTTCTAAGGTACAATTAAAGTCTCCTCCCAGTATAAGATTTCCTTTATAATTGTTGGAAATAAAATCTAGGTGTTTTTTAACCGTTCCTGCTCCAATTCCTGGGAACCAATATAGATTAGCTAAGGTCCATATTCTGTTATTAAATTTAATTATAACAAATGCTAGTAGACCTTCTTTGTCTTCATATTTATAAATAACTTTTGGAGTGATTATGTTTTTCTTCTAGAGAATCAATACTCCTATTGTCTTTGTTCTATAGGAGGATTGAGCTAAGACTGTATAGTCCTTAGGGTTCCAAATAAAGCTATCATAAAATGCATTTCCTGGAGAAATACTACTTATGCCTTATTTAGATTTAAATATTTTAGTAAGTTTGATCTTTTATTCACATTATTTAAGCCATTAGTATTTAATGATAAGAATGTTAAATCCATTTCAAGTTATTGTTGGAAGAAACTTTTTGCTTTTTTTTTTTTTTATTTTGATTATAGTAGTTATACCATATTCTCTGATAACATTGGATGTTAGTTTTATGTGTGTAAACTTGGGAGTGTAATTTAATGCTCTTTCTTCTTTAAATATAAGTAGGGTAAAATAATGGTCAGGCTTTAAAAAGTACTTCTATAAAACATTAATTCTAAAGTATCAAATACAAGTAAATATGAATTTCCCATTAAACATGGAATGAAAGTCATTCCTAATCCAACAGATAAAGATAGATATATTGGATTATCACTCATACCTTTAACCAACAATATCAACTGAGCTCCTTATGTTAAATTATTATATGGAGAATTTTCTTAAAAGAGATGTTAAATTATATATTATTCTATTATTGTTCTATAGTATTTTATATATCAGGATGGAATGTTAGTAGTGTAAACAAGTATTATGTTTACTTAGAAAATATTCAATATTTAGTTACCCTTAAGAGATCCCAAACATGTCAGATATGTCATTTTGGATAAATTACATGCAACAGAGGAGCATACACTAAATAAGCCAACAACAAATAGATTATTACTAAAATAATTTGACTAAAAGGACTCTACAGGAGACAATGAGTGATTACCAATGAAATATGAATGTACTGTAGGTGTAATGTCTTCCTTTACTTTCCCACTCTTCAACTCACCAACTTCAACTTACACTTATGAAAAGGCATGGCTTATTAGTGGTATCCTGATTCTGAGTAGAGGTGCCCTACATTCTAGTGTGCAGTGCTTTTACATATTTATAGATTTACAAAGCAGAGTCTAAGAATGAACTATGATCACCCTGACAATTCCCATCCTGCATAGGGTACCTCCTGCTTCCAGAATGGGTAATCACATCAGGTCAAGAATGAATGTGAAGGTACCTATATGGTAATGAAGACATCTTTGGTAAGTATTAATCAAATAGGATTTAGAGCATCTTAGAGAGTTCTTTGGGCAGTTAGAATACTCTTAAGCCTCTCCTCCCTTGACCAAAAACAAAGATTTCTCTTCCCTTTCTTTCCCTTGTTCCAATCCATGGTGGTGCAGCGGTAGTGTTGTTGCCTCTCAGCAAGAGGTTCTCCCGTTCGATTCTCGACTGGAGTGCAGGGAGTGCCTTCTGTGTGGAGTCTGCATGTCCTCCTTGTGGTTGGGTGGGCGTTCGAAAGACATGCGTAAATGGGCGTGCCTTTGTTGAAGGTTGAACGTCGAGCTGGCACCTTGGCATTCGTGAAAATCTACTGCCAATCATTAGCAGACCGGAGTTCTGCTGTGGCGACCCCTAACCGGGAAAAGCCAAAAGACAAACAACAAACAACATTAATAAAAGAAATTCAGCAAATATAGGTAAACAGAAATAACATTCAGTAGTCCATCTTGTACATGACTCGCAATCCATTAAACAAGTCAGTGACTAACATCATTTTAGTAAACATTATAAAGACATATTAGAAATCATTTCTTAGCTCATTAAATTTTCTGATAAAGCATAAAGTTAACAATAAGCTATTTTAACTAAAAGTATAAAGCATTTAAAATTTTCCTTGCATGTATACATTTCTACTTATATTGTAGTGTCAATAGCTGATTTTAAAATCTGTACAATACTTCACTTCTTCAAATTATTCCTTTTTCAATTCAGGTTTTGTTTTGTCAAAACGGCAACAATATTTCAAGGGCACAATTAATATTTAGATTGATGTTTCAAATAAATAACTTGTCAGTTGCCAATTGAGTTGGTTTAGAATGTATGGTTAGTGCAAATATAGCATGTTGCAAAAATAATATGTATTTTTTTGTGTGCTCTAGAGACTGTCATATGCAAGTGACATATATAATGTAGCATATATAGAGCAGATAGCTTATGGATTCAGGTTGTTAAAGTAAATAATGCATATTAATCAGGCACTTTCATTTAAATTCACAAGTAATTTGGGGACATTTCAGTTGAGGTTTCGAGCAATGTGTAGTCCAATGTGAGTAATTTGAGTCCACTTTTCCTCATAAACATATGTCACAATTCATTAAACTAAGCAGTCTAACATCTGTCTAATAATCATTATAAAGACAAAGAATAGTAATTTCCTAGTTCTTCAAACTTTCTGATATCGCAAAATGTTGACAGTAAGCTATTTTAACTGGAAGACTAAAACATTTCAATACTTCCTTGTGAATATATATTTTTACTTTTACTGTAGTGTCAAGAACTGTCTTTGAAATCTATGCATTACTTCACTTCTTTCAAGTCATTCATTTTACAGTTCAGATTATATTTTGTCAAAATGTTAATAGCATTTCAAGGGTACATTTAATATTTAAACTATTTTAAATAAATAGCTATCAGTTACCAAGTGAGTTTGTACAGAGTGTGAGGTAAGTGCAAAGACAACATGTTGCAAAAAGCAATATGTATCTTTTCATATGCTCTAGAGACTGACAATTTCAAGTAACATAAAATGTAACTTTTACAGTGTAGACAGCTTGTGAAATCAGCATGTTAAAGTGAGTAATACTTTTTAATCAAGCAGCTACATTTCAGTGCACATGTAGTTTGGGAACATTTCAGTTGTGTTTCCAGGAATATGTAATGCTATGAGGATAAATCATAAAATATTTACAAATAAACCTATTATGTATTTATTTTACCTTGTTTAGGTTGTTTTTCATTTTAATAACTAAACAACATTACTTTATCTTATTATTTGTTATCTGTGAGGCTAAATGCACTTTGCAGATTCGCAGTGTCCTTAGAAACTGCAGCAATTGTTTACTGTTGCTATGTCAGTACAAATAGAATGTGAAGAAAGCTTCACTTCTGGGGGGGCGTGGCTAGGATGCTGAACTGATAGCTGCACTTCATTTCAGCTCTCTTACCTCAATACAATTCCTGACAGGAATTTTACAAAATAATATTTAATTTGAAGAAATTTTTATTACTAACTTATTTCTAATAACTCTGAGCATCTATAAGAAAAATGTTATTGTCAGAACTTGAATAATTCCTGTCAAATTAATTACTGGAAAATCAGCACCAATATCAGCTTTACAGCATGAGTCATCTAAGGAATACAGCACAAGACTCTTCTCTCAAAAAGACCTGCAGTCTCTCATTACAAATATACAGGAACTTACAATAAAAATCGACAAGATGGACAATAAAATAGATACTTTTAAAGAAAAGTGCTCACAACAACTGGAGCAGCTTCAAGAAATGTTTACACAGCAGAAAGGACAGATATCACTTATTGAACAGTCATTAAGTGACATTGACACTAGAGTTCAAGTAGAAGAACAACAAACTGAATTCTTACTTCAACAGAATACATATTTACTAGAAAAACTTGATGATATGGAAAACCGAACAAGAAGAAATAATATTAGAATATATGGTCTACCAGAAAAATCTGAAGGGGACAATATGATAAACTTTCTTACCACCTGGATACCAGATGTAACAAAAATACCTGAAGCTCTTTCATATGATATAGAGCGGCATAGATCACTAGCAGCTTCTGGAAATGCTTCTTCTCCGGTAAGAACAAGCCGAGATCTATAATTGTCAGACTTTTTCTACACAAGATAAAGATCTTATATTAAGAAATGCTTGGGCAAATTCTCCCATCAAATACAATGATTCATTAATAAGATTTGACAATGATTATTCTACAAAGGTGGTTTCAAAAGAAAAGAATTTCTACCAATAAAAAAACCTTGAAGAAAAAGCAACTGAAAGTCCATCTTTTATTTCCAGCAAGACTGAAAGTTTTTCTACCAAATGGAATAAAAATCTTTGAAACAGTAGATTCAGCAATAAAATACCTTACCAACAACAACATCCTAACACATGAAGAATCTATGGACTGGACAATAAGTACAATCAAGAGAAATGCTGAAGTAAATAATTGGAAAACTGTTGAGCAAAAGAAAAAAACTAAAGGACAAATAATCTTACATATGTTATATTCTGTAAAAATCTAAATAATAATACTAACAACAAAAGAAAAGTTCTTACTGTCTTCAAGTTATACCAAAACAGGTACTGTTTTCAATTATATTTTAAATGTCAAAATTAGCATAAATGTAAATACATTTATCTCAAATCACATCAATATACTAAGCATAATTTAAACATTACTCTATTTTTCATTATTATCCATCTATTATTTTCATATTCTTAATCAGAGTAATCAATGCATAATAATGTTCCCAAATAGTTTATTTATTTATTTATTTATTTATTTTCTCTCTTTGTGTTTTGTTGTTTTATTTTCTCTTCTTTTTATTAAATCTTCATTAACTTATAATACTTTAATCAGTATATGGTTATATTGCTTAATAGGTATAGTAATGGCTGCTATATAACTTATTATTAGTTACATCCCTGATAGTATTACTTTTTATAAGTTAAAAGTGTCCCTGTTTGGATAAACGCTAATGCTGGGCAGAAATGTGTTGCTTTTGAAATGAAGTATTTCAGTTAGGATGTATCATAAGACTACTTTAAATAATCTTAAAAGATGTTCTGCCTTTGACCCATATGCACATACTGATATAGTCCAGTGAAAAAATATGTTTTAAGTGATATTTTGAGGCTATAAGTCATGTGTGTTGTGACTCCAGACATCCGGAGTTGAAAGATGCTTGTGACTAGCTTAGATATCCTGTTGTCTTTTCTTTTGTAGAGAAATAAGGCATAGCATGTTTAAAATGCAAAGTTTGACAGTTGTGAACACTACTCCGTAAACTAGAGTGCTTGCGTGCCACTACATGAGTTTGTCACCAAATAAGAGGAGGGAAAAGAAAAAAGGAAAAACACATACCTTTTCCTGCTTGGTTCTCGAGACAATTTAACAGCCACAAACATCACTAGAAACTTGAGTTACTTATTGCTTGTCGCATTTACTTGTGTACGCCATCCCCTGACTCTTTCTAATTGACGTCTAGTCAGAAAATAAGCTAGGTTCACATTTAAAGATACAGAAACCTAAATTCCTTCTAAGGAAACATAAATAATATAAAAGGTTCATATAAATATACACAGATATTTATTTTTGAAGCACTTTCAGTTTATGGCTACTGATGTCTTCTAGCACCTTGATAGATAAGGACATATATCTGCTTGTCTTTCTATCAGTTTAGATTTCCAGACATTTTAGCTATCCCTTACTATGTTTTATACAGCAGAGTTTAAAAAGCAGAAATTAATCATCAGCAAATAAAATAACTGCTGTTTTACAAATTCTCTAAAGAAACTAGTAAATGTCAAGCAACTGACAGGTTTGTTTTGGGGAGGGTTGCCATTTCCCACGCTGGTGCTCCTGCAGAATACTACTGATGTCCTGCTGCCAAGGTATGCCCTCGGGTGGGCAGGTGGGATGCAACAAGAAGGTTGGATGTGCATTTGGCAAATCAAACATTTAGATGGCGGTATGGTATACTAGATGGAGAAAGTGGAAGCAATGATTGTATAGGCAACTATAATGAGTAACATAACAACAGTGGATTTGACCCGTGTGTCAATTATACAATGTTTATATCCCATGTGGCTTTGGGCTTTGTCGAAGCATCTGTGTTCTACACACATATTGTGTTGGATCTGATTTGAGTGGAAGGGGAGAGGCTTAGCCCACACCCTAATTTGTTACTGGGTTGCCATGCATTATGGGCATGCATTGTGGCAGGTACTCAATGGGCTATCCATCCTTAGATGGCTCATGCTGTTCCCGTTTGCTCATCTGAATGGTGACTGCGGCTGTGCTCTTCTTGTTATGTTGCCTGGCTGTGGCTTCACCCTTCTTATAATATTGCCTGGCTTTTACATTATCAAGAATGACACAATACTAGTGTATGGGTATATCATGTTACTGTTAGTGTGGACAAGGATGCTTGACAATGCAACTATGATTCTTGGACCTTTCTGCAGACGGGTGTGTTGTCTGGCAGTTGAGAGCCTGGTTGTTCCTGATCAGCGGACCTGTATTTTTATGTTTCAATGTGACTGCATGAAAGGATGCCAGTATTGGTCTGCAAGTTTGGTGGGCAGTAGATTCGTTGGGGATTGATTTGAGGAGACACTTGTATTATGGCTGGGGCACTTGACATTTGATAAATGTATCCTCTCAATGATGCGTTCTGTCTGGTCATTGGCTGTAAAACAACTTTTCTGAGAAATATTGTTGTGGTGCCAGTTAATGATTTGGATTAAATGTTTCTATATACAGTCGTGAAGCAATTGCCAGGATAAAATGGTACTCTTGCAGTGCATGGATCATCGTGGCTGTCCTCCGATGTTGGAGGAAAAACAAGCTTCTTGGACACCTTTTGACGTGGTAAAGGTGTTACCCCATGGTTTGAATACGTTTTGTCTCTTTGCTGCAAAATGGGTTGGGAATTTTGGCCTGTAATATTTTCGTACATGGTGGTTTGAATCTTGGCAGCTTCCATTGTTTTGATGTGTTCTCCAGTATACTTTTGTTCAGTCATAGGATTGAATTACTGGTGTTGAGTAGGTCAGGATTGTATCTCCAGCACTTGTTGTCAGCAGATAGACGCACTGGTTGGGTGTCAGTCTAAGCTGTGGGAGTTGATGTGTGATATACATAGATGTTTGCTTTGAGGGTGTGGTCAAGTGCGCTGCAGTTTTACCTCTGTACTGTGTCAGTTTTCATTGTGCAGGGTCCCTCTGAGGGTTGATGGAAGTGTTGGCAACAAGACACTCAATCAGGTAACAACATTATGAGTGGTCTCTTGGATAAGGGAGCTGTCTAAATTGTGACCTTGTTGTCTCTAGCCATGGGAATTGTCATTGAAAAGCTGAAAAATGCAATCAGAGGAATATATTTAATGTCTACTAAAGAAATATTAATATACTTATACATTGTATCGCATTTCAGTTTATGTTAAACATGAAATATGATGTGGTTTCAGAACTATTCATGTTTTTATTCCAATATGACTTTGCAAATATTAATTTAAACACTGGTTTCGGACTTGAGTAGTCTAAAACAATTGCACAACAATGGTACTGTATTATACAGTAATGTCAGTAAATAGTTTTCAACAGATGTATGAAATATACAGTTATAGATTTTAACATGATGTTTATTAATACCCTAAATTATTTTGAAATGATACTACCTTAATCTAAATATTTGTACCTTTTGAAACCTGCTTAGAAGTAAGTATTATTGAATTACAATAAGATGAGTAAAGAATATATGTATATATTTTAGCTGATTAGATTATCTTAATATATTATTCAATTATCTTTATTTACAACTAAGAGGATAAGAGAAACTGATCCAAATATTATTTGTGAGGGTAGAAAGTTTGTTTGGTTAGATTCACTAACCAAACGAAGAGGTATATTACCTCATAGCAATAGGGAATGGTTTTTAAGGTTAAGAATTACAAGTTTGGAAGTTCTTTGTTTTTTTTTTTATTCTATCACTTTGGTGTCACTCAGAAACATGCAAAAATCATACAAGAAAAACTTTTTGAATACTGTATCCAAGATGGAACTAAGAATAAACAATATTTACATAAACTCACACATAAAACAAACTCAAAACTAGGAAATGAAATGTTTATCCATAAATGTTAATGGTCTAAATAATAGTAATAAAAGGAGAAGCCTATTCAAGTACATAAACTTACATAAACCACAAATAGTCTTTTTACAAGAGACACACTTATTAGATAGAGATATAAACAACTTAAATATTAATAATTACACAGTACTAATAAACTCTCAATACAAAACAAAAAAGAGGAGTAGCTATACTACTTGCAACTCAACTATAACACCTAAAATAATTACTACTCATCAAGATACATCAGGTATGTTTTGTCTAGTTTCAATAGAGTTAAATAAGAGAATCTATACGTTAGTAAATCTATATTGGATCCCAGGACTAGGATTAAAAACAGTTAAACAGCATTTTGAAGAGATAATTCATTTAACTAAGGGTAGCCTGATATTGGCAGGAGACTTCAACTGTATAATGAATGAAAGATACAGATTCTAAATCCAAAAGAAGAAAACAACCCATCTCTAAAGCACTATCAAAATTTATAGATACATTGTATTTAAAAGATATAAATGAATTTGCAGAACCAGACTCACTAATCTTCACATTTTATTCTCATAGATATAAAACTAACTCTAGAATTGATAGAATATATGTTGCCAATGACCTAATAACAAAAATTGACAAAGTCAAAATCATAAATTGTCCTTTATCTGATCATAATGCCATAGTCTTTGAGATAGAGCTTACACCATTTTATTCAAATCCCATTACTAGGATACCTTCCTATATCACAAAAATTGAGAGATTTCAAAGAATTTTATGAAGAAACAATCAAAAACTTTCTAGAAATAAATTACACAGAAGATATTTCAGAAATATATGTCTGGGATTCATTAAAAGCAGTTACATATGGGAAGATATTATCCTGGTACATAAATAAAAGGAAGTTATGGAATAAAGATATGCTAGACTTACAAAACAAAGCAGATAAATTGAAACTGGAAATACAAAAGGGTAATGCTACTCAAGTTCAAGAACTTACACAAATCAATAAGAAGTATACAGAATTGCTACACCATAAGATTATGATTAACTTAGAAAAGATAAAAATAAACTCATACTCTACTAATTCAGCACACCTGAGATACTTAACTAATAGAACAAAAAATAATTAAATCTAAGCAAATAAAAGAAATATTTATTCCCAATACTAACAAAAGAGTTACAGAACTAAATGATATTTTAGAAGCATTCAGACTCCAATTTAACATTGATAATTCCATAAATACTCAAGATACACCTACTAAGGATATACAAAAATACTTAGAAAACAATATTCATATTAAATTAACACAAGAACAAATAGACATTATAAACAAACCAATCAATATGACAGAATTAAAATCACAAATTAAAAAGCTCAAGACAAATAAAGCACCTGGCCCAGACAATATGCTACCAGAAATGTATAAATTAATACCCAATCAAGCCATATCTTTATTATTAAAAGTATATGATATAGCCAATAAAGATTTGAATATACCACCCTCTTGGAAATATTCATTGATATCCCCAATTATCAAACCAGATAAAGATGAAAAACAGTGTTCCTCATATAGGCCAATATCATTACTCAATATAGACTACAAGATGTTTATGGCTATATACGCAGATAGGATCAAACACTTTCTTCCTTTCTTAATTCACAAAGATCAAACAGGTTTTATTAAAGGAAGAAATACTTCAGATAATATTAAAAGAATACTAACATTAATAGATTATAGCAAACATAAAGTCCTAAATTTAAATGTAATCTCATTAGATATTAATAAAGCTTTTGATTCGGTTAACTGGAACTTTCTTTCACTAGTTTTAAAAGAATATAACTTTCCTTCTAATTTTAATAATCTTATCCAAATACTATATGAAAAATCTACTGCATATGTTAAACTGGGATCATATAGATCAGGCCCTATAACAATAAAAACGGGGAACTAAACAAGGTTGCCCTTTATCACCATTGTTATTTGCATTACTCATAGAACCCTTTGCAAATCAAATCAGATCAAACAATAACATAAAGGGCATTTGTATTAATAAAATGTTAAACCTTAAAATCCAACTCTTTGCTGATGACATACTATTAACTCTCTCAGATGCAAATGAGTCTTTGAATGCTCTATTTAACTCCATGAATAAATTTCAAAATATTTCAGGCTTAAAATTTAATGAAAACAAAACTAAAATTATGCCCTGTAATTGTAAAAAAAAAAAATAATATAAACAAAAGATTTTCCAAATATATAGTAACAGAAAGGAAATTATTATATCTGGGAATAAATCTACTCAATGAATTAACAGATTCTCTAATATTTAACTATAATAAAATACTAGACAAAATAGAACAAACAATTGGTTACTGGAATAAATATATCTTTTCAACAGCAGACAGATTATATCTTATTAAAATAAACATATTTCCCAAAATATTATACTTAATACAAAATTTTTCATTGCCACCTCCCAAATATATTATTCAAAGATACAATAAACTAATTTTACATTTTCTATGGTTTCCAAATAAACCCCGTATAGCCTTAAATAAACATTTGCCAGATTGGGAAGATGGTGGAATTAATTTACGGATATTGATTTATATATTACCTCATCTGTTATTAAAAACATAACACTATGGTTAAATAATTCATACACACCTATATGGAAACAAGCCCATGAGCAGATTTACATAGAAATAAATTATAATCACATACAAGACAACTTAACAGTAATACCATCACCCCTTATATGGATGTTAAAAGATTATTTTTAGGAAAAGAAATAATATTAATAAATTGCCATCAAACTATGTAAGCTCTACACTTTCAGTGTTCAGAACATATATAAACAAAATACCAAATATTAATTCTTGGATTTTTCTTATTTTCCCTATAGCTTTTACACCAAATATTCTAGATACATTCCAAATATCTAAAATAAATATACTTAAAGAAGAAACATTACTCTTTTGGCATCAACTTATAGAGAAAGGAAAATTCCAACCAAAGGAACAGATAATTTATAATTATAATATAAATAAAGACAATTGGCTGTTTTACAAAATCTAAGGCATTTTCTTATAAATAAAATAGAACAAATGCAACCTTCAGTTAGACATGAAGCTCCAAAACTCATTGAATACCTTATTCTTATCACAAAACAGCCTTATCAGGGTACAGGCTATTTGTCTAATATCTATAAAATTGTTAAAAAAACAAAAAACTATCATGAAAAATCATACTGGGATTATTATACTTTAATAAACAACCATCCTCCAGTTGAAGAAGAAAAAGTAATATTCTAAAATCTTCCAAATTTTCTACATTATCAAAATACTGGCAATTATTCACTTGGAGATATCTACATAGAAGTTTCTATACACCACATAGGTTAGCCAAAATGTATTCTATTGAAGATCAATGTTGGAGATGCCATACCACGATAAAAGCAGATTGGCAGCATGTTTTTTATGAATGTATATGTCTCAATATGTACTGGAAATCCATTAATTATTTTTTTCAGACTGTTTATAATGATAATTTTCAATTAACAAAGTCTTTAATTTTATTCAACTCTCCTATTCCAAACTGTGTACCAAAAAAATACACTAAAATTCTATGGTCACTATTGGCAATTTCACGTAAAATCATAACTATACACTGGAAAAATGAGACTTCGCCTACGTTCAAGGAATTTGAGACTTTAACAACAACAGTTGCTCACATGGAAATATTAACAGTGAAGAACAGAACTAAAAGATCTACTTCTTACTATTACTCTTGGATGAAAGTACTGGAAATACTTGAAAATATCAAAGAAGATATATCATCTTATGTTTCTAACTTTATATAATATAGAATTTCAATGTTATTTGCATAGACACCAATGTAAATAGTTATATAATGGTTTGAAGTTAGTAATGTTTTAGAATTGTAAATATGTTATTTATCTTTATTTCATGTAATGTTTAAGACATCTTATTTGAAATAATAAAAAAAAAATATTTAGTGAAAAAAAGAAAGCTTCACTTCTCTTAACCAACAGTACATTTTTCCCTCCTTTTTTATGTATTTGTTAATACTAAAAGGAAATAATTCAAAGGACATATGTACATGAATGGAACATTTCAGAGTTAATCACGAACATGTCCCCAATCCCAATAAGCATAACAGTGCCTATCATTAATCTAATAAATATTGTAATAACAATTAATTAAGTTCACTATTCCAGTTAGTCTACCTTAAACTAGATTATTTTAGACTATTATTTATCTATGTATAGATAGTGAGTTATTAAATATATACAGACTATATTAGTATAGTAAATAGGAGAGAATTTAGAAAGGGAGACAAGATGCAGTTAAAATAAATAATGAGAAAAGAGAGAAGAGAGAAAGAAAAGAGAAAATTAAGAGAACATACGCATATACTATGTATGTTGATTTACAGTATAAATATTTTATGTGCTATATAACCCTCCTTCTGTGAAAGAAAAGTGCCCTGTTTTACATACCTGAGGTAATGTGAAAACTCTCATGTCATCTATTTTCAAAAAATATAGATAAAGATTCCAGTAGTTAGTTACCTTTGTTTTAAAATTCCAAACTGTAAAATTGGTCCTTTAAAGTAATATTAAAACAATTCATATCATAGTAAATGCTTTGAGAGATTTGGCTATAACAGTATCAGTCTTTTGCTTCTTCTTTTTGACATCCGTCCAGACATTTGTTTCTTTTGTTCTCTTGAGAGAAGGTGACATCCAACCCATATCTTCTGGTAAAGTAATCACATTATTAGTTTTAATATATAGAGAGGCTTCCTCTAAGTCAATAAAAGTCCTCATCTCATTGGCATACAGTATTCTTATTTTAGCTGGTTATGCAAGTTGTGCCTTGATGTTATTTTGTTTCAGACACTTTATTATTGCCACACTTTTTCCTTTGTTCCATTATTCTAGATGAATAGTCGTTATCAAATCTTATCAGGTTCTGTTTATATTTTAGAGGTGTCTTCCTCCAAGCAGATCTTAAAATCAGTTCCTTGTCCAAGTATGAAAGGAATTTGATAATTATTGACCTAGGAGGAGAGTTTGAGTCAGTGGCAGGTTTCCCAAGAGCTCTGTGTGCCCTTTCAATGCCAAAGGAAAATCCTTCTTTTAAATTTAAAAAGTCAGGGATCCAGCTTGATAAAAAGGAAATAATATCTTCACCTTCTGTGTTTTCAGGTAATCCGAAAATCTTGATGTTATTTCTCCTCTCCCTATTTTCCAAGTCATCTACTTTATTAAACAACCAAGTGTTTTGTTTAAGAAGCAGTTCTTTCTGTGTTTCCTCTTCCTTGAGTCTGCTTTCTAAGTCATTTAGAGAAACCTCTATTTCTGTTATCCTTGTCTGGTGTTGTAGCCTTTCCTTGAGGGTGTCAGCCTGTTTTTGACTGCTTGTTTTAAGATTTTCCAGGTTGTCTTTAAAAGCATCCATCTTCAAAGACAACTCCTGCAGGGTAGATGCCATCTATTGTAGTTCCTTTTTTTAGGCAGTATCCTGGTGAGAATTCTTTGAGTTGCTCATTTTAACAAGTGAATATATCTCCAAGCTTTTTGACAGGAAATTATTTGTAAAACTTCACCAAAGTTTCTAATTATGTAAAATAGTCCTTTGTCTATAAGATTTTATACTTTGAAGAAAAAAAAGAATATTTTTTCATGTCTTATTTAATTAGTTATATGGAGCTCTAAAATACTGCTGCTTTCAGTTAGCCATTCAGGCTCCACCCCATTTATATTAATATCTTCACATTTACAAACATTATGCATTGCATATATTATTATATCATATAATCAAACCAACATTACATAAATTGTTCAGTTCCTGCCTTCTCTTAAATCTCATTTCTGCTCCAAAATGTTTTTCTACATGTATAGGTCTCACAATTGACATTTTTCTATGTAATTTACTCCTACTCTTTTCTAAAGATCTCACTTCTTGTTTTTTTTTTTTGTCTCTGTTACAATATTCACTACTTCAAGTATAGTTGGTTTAGATTTTTATTTCCATTTTCTAGTAATTGCTTTCTTGGCAGCAACTAGACTTAAACTTAACAAGGTCTTACTATGTCTAGGCAATTCAGATCCTGTATCCTAGCTAAAAAAAAATCATTTTCTTAGTTACACTCATTTTTCACTCACTATAAATGTCAGAGTATCCTGTAGGGAATTTTTAAATTCTTAAAATAAAAAAAGAACAAAATTACGACAGCTAAAGTAAGAACTTTTAAAACGTTAATATAAGAACAGAGTAAACACTTTCGCAGCCTAGCAGCTGCTTCTTCAGACTCAAGGATGCGAAAGCACTTACTCTGTTTTTATATTAAAGTTTTAAAGTTTTTTCTTTAGCTGTGGTGATTCTGTTCGCTTTTTTTTATTTTATGTATTTGTGCTTCTGCACTGTTTGACAGAATCATTTCCAGGATCCAATTTTTATCTATATTGATAATTTTTAAAATCTGCCAGCTCATTACATTCCAAGAAAGTATGCTCCAAGGTAATTATTTTTTCCCAATTACATCTTCAACATTTGCCATCTACCTAAGGAAAGTTAATTGGGGTCTGCTTGGGGTATAAAAGTACCTGTGCAAACACTTCACACAAAAATCCTAAATCTTCTAGATTTTGTTGCATATTTTGGAGGGCCATACATATGTCCTCCAATTGTTTCTTACCAATCTTTTCTAACCTTTTCTGACTGAGTCCTACAGTTATCACCCAATAGTTTATATGCCCTACTAAATGTCCCCTTTTTAACAGTAGCTTCTGTTCTAGATTCAATTAAAATGCAATCCATACAGGTCTTTCATTTAGGCTTCCCCTATCCCTTTTTCATTGTCTATACTCTGATATTAATCCATGATAGAGAAGGCAGTCACTAGCCTGCAATCCAAATATCTTCTTGGCCTCTTCTCATTCTATTACCTTTTCTTCTCTAATTATTTGTTCCCAGTACCGTGATTCCTTTGCCAGCTTCAACCAATAAATTCCAGCCCTCTTTTGCCTAATCTCTGTACTCCTAATTGCCATCATCCCTATCAGCAAAATCTCCTTTCTCCATTCCTGTGTTGGGTTAGTTCTTAATATACTTTCTGCTACTTTATGAAGTATGGCTATTGTGATTCTCTTTAAGGATCTGCATCCAAGATCCCATTCTTTCCTTATTTCTTGAATTACACCCCTGCTTCATCATCATCATCCCTTTCCACTTTGAACTATAGCTTTCAGCTTGTGTTCTATATATGAGCCTTAACTCTATAGCTCTAAAATACCCCTTCAATTCAGATAACCCTAAACCTAATTGTTCTGTTGGAATGACCAACTTATTCCACTCTCCCCTCCCAGATAAAATCCTTCAACTCTTTATTAATTGCTATCCACAACTTCTCCCCTGGTTGATAAAAATATGCCTGACCTATGTATAAAACTAAAGGGACTAACAAGATTTTTACTACTTGTAGCTTGCTATCCATATCCATAGGCAAGATTTTCTGGGTCTATATTATATATTCAAAGTTTGAAAACTTAGAACATTAAATAATCGAATTTAAATGTTTGAAGTTTCAAACATTGACCATATAATAAAAAATAAAAAATAAAAATGGAAATTACCTGACAAGTGGAGGCAGGGGGTGATCCCCCCTGCACCAACCGCACCCCCTGCTCTTTAAATATACCATCTCCGAGACTGCACTATAGTGCGGTAAAGGGAAGATTTCCCTTACTGCACTGTAGTGCAGTCTTGGGTTTGGGTTTTTTTTTTCACATGTTCAAAGTTTTATAACTTCGAACATTTAACTTCGATATTTTAATGTTCAAAGTTATAAAACTTCGAACACATGATATAGACCCAGATTTTCCAGTTTCTCTGTTTTTGTATTATCTTCTCTTTAATCTCTTCCAATATATACTTAGCTACCCTAACAGAATCATTTTTAATCCATACTCCTAAATACTCTATTTTATCATGTTGCCATAAATATGGGCATTGATGAACCAATTTGTGTGTGGGTACGTTGTTTATAGCTATAGCCTTTTTTATCTTCATTAGATTTATATCCCAAAAAATGGAACTGTCTCAGAATGTCCCAAAACACCGAGATGTCCTTTTCTGGTCACATCAGGTGCAAAATAATATCATCTGCAAATAAAGCCAACTTTTCTTGAGCACCATACCAATTATATCCTTGAATTTCTGAGTCCCTTATTTTCCTTGCCAATCATTCTAAATGTAACACAAATAACAAAGGGGAAAGAGAACAACCCTGCATGGTTCCTCTGTTCAGGCACAACTTATCAGAGATAGTCCGTGCCACTTGATTTTTGCCTCTGATTCCTCATATATCCTTCTAATTAACCTTATTATTGTATCAGGAAATGAAAATGCTTCCATTGCCCTACTCATAAAATCCTAGCTTACTCCATCAAATGCTTTCTCTGCATCAAGACCCATCAATAACAGAGATAGTTTCTTACATTCTACTTCCCTCTGGATCATCATTGCTCTGTTAATGTTATCAAATATTTGCCTCCCTTCCACAAAACCACACTAATCCTATCAATCTTAGTCATTGATGGGACACCAGAGACTCCCCCTTTTGTGGAATAGACTCCCTCAACACATAAAGCAGAGTACCTTATTAAACCTTTTTAAGTGCAACCTGGATAACTGGATGGGGAACAGAAAATATACCCCTGGGATTACACCTGTGTCCCTGCTGGACAGTGGCATAGGGTGCTGACTTGTTGGAACATGGGCTAAATTCTTGGCTGGGCTTCTAAGGGCCTCAGTGCTAATAGCCTAGTAACTTCCTATGATCCTATTTTAGCCATTACAGCATACACATTTTATAATCATGGTTTAAAATTGAAGTGGGCCTATATGAAGCTGGATCTGATAGGTGTTTACCATCTGTAGGTACTACAGCCACCACAGCTTTTTCCCCAGGATGTTGGTGCCTCTCCTTCTTTTAACTTACTGTTAAACAAAACCTTCCAGATCTGTCTTGCTTTCTTCCTTCCAAGCTTATTCCTGGAGAGTTTCCTGCAGATTTGCTATACATTAACATTTATATTTATATATCATCTCTTCCTATCTTAGCTTTAAGTTTTTGAGCCTCACCTACCTCTAACCTTGGCATATTTAAGTGTTCTATAAATATTTCTTTTTCTGCTTGTTTTTGATTTCTCCACTTCACTTCTTTTCTTTATGCAAATTTTCATAACATTTCTGAAATACCGGTTTATTTTATATAGTTGAAAGTCATAATGTCGATCGGCCCATTCTGCATCACCGAAGTTTGAAACTCAGCAAATCGAACAGCAGATTCACTGAGTTTCCAACTACAATGTCAAACACACAATGTAATGTAGGGGGGCAAGCCCCCCTGCACCCCCCATGTGGGGGGCTGCGTCCCCCACACCCCCCTACTTTAATATTATAACTCCGAGATCACACTACAGTGGGGAAAGGGTCCATTTCCCAATCCCCACTATAGTGCAATCCACATCCAAAATGCAGAATCTGCAATGAGCGAATGTCACTGTGCCTTTGCTCATTGCACATTTGAAGCATTTTTTTTTTTTTGACTTTTCAAAATCTTGAAAAAGTTATTTCGATCTTTTGGCGTTCTCACATGTGCAGTATGCACATATAAAGGTAAACCAAAATACGTCTATGGGATCTCTGGTTATTTTACTTGTTATAGGCTCCTTAAGTCTGGCAGTTTTCCCTCCCACTTTCTGTTGTCTAAGTTGTGCCAAAAGTTTTTGTGCTCTGGAGTTATTATTAAAAAAAAAAAAAAAAAAAAAAAAAAAAAACTGTTGCTTAACAGCAAACTTTCTAAATCGTATTAGCCAGGTACTCCCTTATTTTCTCTTTGGCATTCTCCAAATGCACCTCTTCTTGTTCTTTGAGATTCTGCTTATTTTGTAAAACTTTAACTTTTGTCATCCACTCTAAATAATCCTTATTACTTTTTAACCATATCTGTTTTTCTTTTACCCTATTTTAAACTCCACTTTAATTTTATCCCAGTCACTAGCTATAACTTTTGGAGTACTTTCTCACTTACCTAATAACTCTCAGATAATTTTGACTACCCTTTCCTTAAATTTGTTTCTTTTTAGCACATAGGTGGGAAGTGACAGTATCGCATCTTTATTTCAATACCCTATATTTTTTTATCTTAGTAACTATTGGCACATGATCTGAAATAGTTATTGGATATGTGCCAAAGTTCTCAGTTAAATGCACATTTTCCTGTAAAGTATAATCTCTGTCTAGTCTAATCCAATTTTTGTACCTTGGGGAATAATATGCAAATTCTCTCTGAGGCCCTACTACTGCAGTCATGTCTTTCATATCAACTATTTTCATAGATTTCTTCAGAAATCTACCCTGTTTTGTTATATTTTCTCTTCTAGGCCCCCCAAGATGCATCCTCATTATTGCAATTCAAATTCCAGTCCTCACCTGTAAGTACTATTCCCTGCTGATGACTGATTATTTTTCCCAGTTTTTAAGCTCCATAATAGCAGTTTTAGGTAGAATATAAATGCATGCAAGTGTAATCCTCATACTTTGCCAGTAGGCCATTCAAACCACAAATCTGCCATTATTGTCTTTCTTTCCTACTTCTATCACTACAGGAGGTCCTCTAGTAATTACTATAAGGACTCCTCTTTTCCTTTGTCCCTGATATTCTGCAGAATATCTATACTGAAAGCTTTTCTTTATTAAATTCACATGTTCAGTTCATTCCCCTGATGTGTCTCCAGTAGCATCACCATTTGCACTGTACATTGATTAATATAATTAAGAATACTTTCCTTTTTGTCTGTACCTTTGAGACCATTCCCATTCCAAAATAATATGGGTAGTGTTGCCATTATTGTAAGAAGGCATTATTCTCACCTGTTATATATGGCACCTTTTTTAAATGTCTGTTTCCAGCTTTTGTGATACATGCACCCATTATTGCTTGGCAGGATAATCCTTTGTACATTTTTTCTTATTGTCAACATTGGAACCTATGTCACATTTTACAAGACTTTTGGTTCTAATAAAAATCCTCAGATAAAAAAAAAAAAAACTCACATCCGCAGAATACCCTCATAATGCAAGCACACATAAATATGTGCATCGTCAAATAATGAAGTTTAGCCTTTTTAAAAGGAACATTTGAAGTTCTGGCAATAATGATCCCTGGGAGTCAATAAACTCCGTGCAGGAATAGTGCTATTTCTGCATGGAGTGAACCGTGTCCATTTAGCATTAGCATGAACAGCAGTGAGCCTTGCATATTCATGAAATAGCGCTGGTGCTATAACTAAATGGACATGAAGAGTACTGAGTGCAGGGGGTGTATTTAGGTAATGCATGCACATCTAACACGCCCCCTGCACTCAGAAAGCGAAAAGCATTTCAGTGTCTGCAGACACAGAAATTAAATAAAATTGAGTATTTCAGTGTCCACGGACACCGAAATAGGTAGTGGAGCAAGAAACAATTCAGGGGGTGAGTGACAGGTTCTATCGCACACCCCCTGCATTGTAAAAGTGATGTATGGCCTTAGCCGTCAATTGTACAAGTTTCTGCAGAATGCCCAGATGCCTGCCACACATACTTCTCAACCTCCTAGAGCAAGCAAGCTGTACAAAGCCATAAATAATGGGGAGACAAAGGCACAAAAATAGTGACACATTTTAAATATTGCACTGACAAACCTGAAAGCTGATAGAATAAAAGGTATGCAGTAGCCCAGACTTCCTGCAGAATATGAAGACTGAAACACAAATGTCTGCCATCTGAAAGTGCCATATGGCCATAGCCATCAACTGTACAGGTTGCTGCAGAATGCCCAGATGCCTGCCTCACATACTTTTCAACTTCCTAGTGCAAAAAAGCTGTACAAAGCCATAAATAATGTGAGGAAAAATGCACAAAAATAGGGACACTTTTTAAATATTGCACTGACAAACCCAGAAAGTTGATACAATAAAAGGTTTGCAGTAGCACAGACTTCCTGAAGGGTATGAAGAGTGTAACAGAAATGTCTGCCATTTAAAGTGCTGTACGGCCATAGCCCTGAACTGTACAGGTTTCCGCAGAATGCTCAGATGCCTGCCACACATACCTGTCAACTTCCTACAACAAGAAAGCTATAGAAGGCCATAAATCTTTTTATATTTTTTCCCATACTAAGGTATGTTTAAGCATAGTTGAGCATATGTGCGTATTATGGCCCTCTGCTCAGCATTGCTTAAACATCCTATAGGAGATAAATAAAAATAGACAGCTGAAATCCTCATAGATTCATAAGGTCATAGATTGGTACTAAGCTAACTGCCCTTGTGAGCCATTTGAAGCCTAGCCAATAATCCCTTGGGAGACTCAAACCCTGCACCTTGTGTTTGTAAGGCAAACACCTTAACCATTAGGCCAGCCTCCCACCCTGATGCTGAGATTGTTGTGGTGAGAATCCTGGCTTCATATGTAGGCGTTCATGGTTCGAATAGCAAGGCAGACACTTTATTTTTACATGGGAAAGCAGTGTTAAAATTATTTTAATTTTAAATTATATAGTAATTGATATCTGTCAACCAGGGTAGTGTAGCTAGTATAAAATGTAAGTGTGAATGTATATAACATGTGAAATCACCCATGTACACACAAGTGTTCCATACAGTATAGTCACATCCCATGATAATGTAATGATAGCACATAGAGGGGACATCATGTAAAGTAAATCATATACACTTACTAATATGTCAGTAATGATTAATGAAGTTATAACCTGATATTTTTTAAAAATGAAAAGTGAGCAATGGTAAGCAGTGCTCAGCTATGAATGGCTTGTGCAAGCATTGCTTAAATATGAATGCTAAGCAGCAGTCAGCTTAGGTAATTGGATTTGCGCACCACTAAGCACAGCTCAACATCTACCCCTTTAAGCAGTGTTCAACTTGGCTTAGCGGGTTTGCGTACTGCTACGCTGTGCTCAACATTTTCAAAATCGACCAATGACGGCAAAGGGCGGGAATATGGTATTATTTAAACTGCACAGGTGGGAACACAGCCAGTACCTGTTATAGTTCAACCTGTGCAGGAACCATGGCTGGCATAGGTGAGGGTTCATGCTTTAGAGTGCAGCGTTAGGGCATCCTGGAGTCCAAGGTCATGGCTGGAGTCCTCGTAAGTAACCATGAAGAGAGAAAGCTGCAGGGCCAGTACCAGGGCTCACAGTATAAAGCGGAGGACTGGGACCGTCTTGCCCATGATCTCACCAGTGCATCCCCTGAACTGGTGAGCAGGTCGGGCACCACTATGCCGACCTGAGGTGGAAGAAGAGGGCACCCTTGGACCAGTGGATCCAAGATGCTAGGGATAACCAGTGCTCCAGCAGTTTGTATCACAAATATAGGTGTACCAAATTCTAGCCTGAGGATGTGATAGACAGGTTTACATAATGTTTGTTTTCCTCCTCTACACCTGCAGCACAGAGGGCTAATAACATTGAAGCCCATGCCAACAGACTGCTGAGGCTGCGCCAACAGGCTAGTGAGTAAAAATCTATTTTGCAGTATATTGTGCAAATAACTAAGAAGGAGTACATTGTTTATTGCTAGTAGGTATACTGCTACTGTGTTAACTGAATAAATAAAGTGTGTCTGACTAATATTGGTCTGTAATAAGCATCTATAACACAAACTGTTGTGTTTACTCTGTTATGTTGTTGTAGACTTAGAATGAAGCTGTAAAACAATATATAAATGAAATGTGAAATATGTACTGCGCTAAGCTCTGAACCCTGAATAGTAATGTGTAATGTATCAAAGTGTGTTCCATGCAGCATTGCCTTGTGTTAACCTTTGCTTTCCAGACTGTAGTAATCCAAAGGGTTAATGCACAGTACACTAACTATCTGTCATGCATGCATCACAGGATTACAAGTTCAGATTGTCTAACCTAAAAACTATTAGGGAGAAACCAGTGAAATAAGAAACAGCAGCTACCCAGTAGCTCAGTGTGATGAGAAATACCTTAGTTGTTAATTTTGCACACCCAGGCATGGTTCAAATCCAGGGAGTGGTATTAGGATGTCTGCATATCTACACACAAGGGATCAAGAATAAATGTAAAAACAGTCAGATAGTGTTAACAGATATTTTCTCCACAGGTTTTACAGGTAAGGAAATGTTGGTAGTAGCTGTATGAAGGGTATAGTAATAAACTGTGTACAATTGTTCGACTGTCCCACCACATGCCTGCAAGTGACAGCAGAATAGGTACATACAACATGCACTCTTCCCGATACATGTCTCTCAAGTGTCACGCTGTCACTCCTAGTGGTCACTGTTGCTAATAACCCTGGACACAGATAGGAAACCAGTTGAAGTATGCCAGTAGCACATTCACATAACAACAGTTCAGGGTACCCCTTCTGTGCCAGATATGTAACCCTGACATGTACGAATCCCCTCTAGTCATGTACCCAGAGTTGTCACAGTTTGCCCCATACCATTCCAGGCTGACAGTTTGATAGGTATGTTTGTGCTACAGAAGCTATGGGCCATAGGTAGATGTAAAGCGAGGGCAGACCCATAGAGTATTGAGCAGTACTGTTGTGGAAAATAGAAGCATAAACAGTTGTTAATGGACTTTTTGTCTCTCCCCTCCAACCCCTTATCTGGATCAATACTATAATTCATATACTACGGGTATGTTGTTCTCCAAACCTAATGTTGGGACTTGTGTTCTATTATTGCTCATATATTTGATTGGTTGCATGTTAACATACCTTGTTCAAATACCATTGTTGGTGGCCTGTTGCTGTCAATGTTAATGGCATGCTGTTATGATGCACACTGTTATTCCATTTATGCATGTGTTATTTTTGTTATGCAACTGTTTCAAATCTGTTTTATGGGGTTAATTGGAACACTCATGCATGTTGTTATAACTAATCTTGAAATGTGTTGTTCATGACTAACCAACGTATTTTTAAAACCTCAACACCATAGCACGTTTGGGAAGGCAGATCCTAGTGGATCCACCTGTCCCACCTCATCTGGCCATGGCACCTGGCCCCAGCAAGTCTGGGACCCAACCCAGGATGTCCTCATCCATTGGTCCTGCACCAGCTTTGGGTGGAACTGCCTCAGGGGATGGGGCCCGTCCCCCCCCAGGAGCGGGTGTGGACAGGAGCCTGTCACCCGCAGTCAGTTCTGGGGTATGGTGCGCAGCATCATCTGAGCAGTGTTGGGTGGGCAGCTGCACCAGATGGAGGGCCACCTTGTGTCCCTTGAGGAGTAGGCTGCTCCTCCTGTCCAGCCCCAGCACAGCCACCTTCAGGGCCATAAAGGTGCAGTGGTAACTGCCCATGGGTGGGGACCTCAGTCCCACTGTATCCATCTGGGGGCTTATGGACTTCGGATTCCCAACCACCCTCCCCTTCAAAGGCGTTTATCCCCCTCATGTGTCATATACTGCCTCTGTCTGCTGTCTTGTCTGTCTGTAAATACAGCCTATCCTACCCAGCCTACCTACCCAAACATACCTACAGCCCTTCCCCAACATCCCATTGTCACCTTAAAAAAAGACATCTGTCCTGCAAAAAAAAATTGCCCCATACATAGCTCTACATTTCTTCCCCATGTACATTTAAACAAATCAATCTACCCACAAATTATTCTGCAAATGTCTGTCGCCAACACCCCTCCGTGTGGGATGTGAGGCTGAAAATTCCAAATTCTACACATTATTCACATCAGTTGCTGCAGAAGAAATGTAGAGCTATAGTCCTTTCCTACACCCATCCTGCACATCCCTAGCTGCTTTTCCTAATGTTTTACCCCCTGCTTGCCCCCATTTCACCACTTTCCTATCACCCCTTTTTTCTTTTCTTTAATTAAAATGAGTGTGGGTGTAAGTGGGATTAAATGGTGCTAAGTGAAGCTAACAGGGTTTAACATCTCAGTATCGCTTAGCTCCATGCAAAACCATGTAAACCCTCTTACAACAGCTTAAAAGTGCCTTAATCACTCTCTCTTCATTAGACCTTGTTCTGCCCAGCAACAAAATAATCAGCGCTGCTAAGTTTTGAACCAGGGATGCTGTACACTGCAATCACAGCAACGTACTACTACACCATCTAAGCCGTGGGAATCCACAATGCTTTCACAAACATATCATGCATTCTCCTCATTTAACATTAATGAAAAAAGTCATCACTTCCAAGTCTGGAAGTTAGGACCCTGTGCACTATAATCACAACAACATACCACTACACCATCTGAGCTGTAGTAGTCTGTAATGTTTCAACAAACATATCATGCACGACAGTCATTTAACAAAAGGGAAAATTATATATCTATTTATTTATTTATTGCATTTATTTACTGGGAAGGTCCACTGGGCCTAGGTGAGCCCATTTTCAGTGGAGGCCCTGGGAGAAAGGCTCCACATAAAATTAAACATGTTGCAGATTACAATAAAACAGATAAATAATAGTTACAGTTACAGAGATAGCTAGAAGGCAATACATAAAAAAACACATACATATAGTTACAGATTACATAGATAGCTAAAAGTCAATGCAGTACCAATATTAGGCATTGGTTTAACTATGATATCTAGAACATATTAGAGTACATACATATTGACCAGTTGAGTGGAAGGAGGAGGGGTAGAGTGGGAGTGGCACAATAGGGGAAGAAAGCAGTAGGTGTGATTAGAGAGGGTTATTTTTGGCATGGGCATAACCAGCAGGAGGAGAGGTGTTGTCTAAGATATTTTTTAGAGAGTGGAGGGTAAGTGATGGAGGTTATTGTGGTTGGGAGGGTATTCCAAAGTTTGGAAACAGTGAAGGAATAGAGCATTTCACCGGCTGGGAGGTGGGGTTTATCTACCTTAAACAGTGTTTTATTTTCTGATCTAAGAGGTCTATTTGGTTGCTACAATGATAGTAAAGAGGAGAGTGAGGGACATGTTGTGGGGTTATATATCATTTTATGTGCAGTAGTTAAGTGTAGGTAGTTGAGATAGAGTGGTAGTTCTAGGCAGTTTAGATGTTGCAGCGAGGAACAGTTGTGTGATGAGGATTTAGCATTTGTTGCAAATCTGGTGACCTTATTGTAACATGAATCAAGCTTTGTTTTAAGAGATGACTGGATATTTGTGAGTATAGGGGCACTATATAGCAGGGATGGAAGTAGAAAGGCTGAAGCTAAAGTCTTTTTAGCAGTGTTGTTGAGGTAATAGCTATGCCTATAAAGGGTGCCCAGTTTCAGATGTGTTGTTTTGATGTTATTGAGTATGTGGATATTAAATGTTAGGGTTTCATCAATAATGACACCTAACAGTTTAGTACTAGAGACTACTTCAATGGTGGTATTATTTTGGGAGTGGATAGAGAATTCAGTCCTATTTAGGGAGTTTGTTTTGGGGAGTGAATAGGATCAGTTAAGTTGTATTTGTGATGAGAGCAGGGTGATTGCTTGACATCCATTTTTCAGTGGATGTGAAGGAATTTTGGGTTAGTAGTTGTAACTCAGAAGGGGTTTTAGCAGTGCAGATGATTGTCAAATCATCTGGATATTGGATCACTGTGCCATCTATAAGGGAGTTATGGAAGTTATTGACGAATATATTGAATAGAAGAGGGCCCAATATGGAGCCTTGTGGGACACCTGTGGAGATGCTGAAGAAGGGGGAACAGGATTGCTGCCATTTAGTTGAATGATATCTGCCAGAGAGGTAGTTTGAGCACCAATTTAGGGTTGGGGGTGAGACACCTAGATTGTTGAGTTTAGAGAGTAAAAGGGGGTGTGAAATAGTATTGAAAGCTTTTGAAAGGTCAAGGAAGAGTGTGGACACAGACTGGAATCGCATGCTTGATTTAGTGTATCCATAAAGGAGATGAGAGCTGTGTTGGTGCTATGGCCTGGTCTAAAGCCATGTTGGGTTGGGGTGAGAAGTTGGTTATTAATGAAATGGTTGGGAAGTTGGGTATGGACATATTTTTCTAATATTTTTGAAATGGGAGAGAGGATAGAGATGGGCTGAAAGTTGGAGATGTTTGATGTTTTGCCGCCTTTGTGCAGAGGAAGAATTTATGCTTTCTTCCAGATATTTGGTATGTGGGATTCTTGGATTGATCTATTGATAAGTATACTAATGGGGTAAGTGATGGAGCTTGCGGATATTTTTAGGAATTCAGCAGATAAGTTGTTAGGAGCACAGGTGCAAGGTTTGAATTTTAGAAGGAGTTTTTTATGGTGCATGTGGGTATGGGAGAGAAAGAAATATTAGGCAGAGAGCAAGGTGTAGAATGAGTAGATTGTTGATCTGATGACTTAGGGTTAGAAGGAGGGAAAGTGATGGTCAGCTTGGCAATGATGTCAATGAAATATGAGTTAAAGAGAGAGGCTATATCAGAGGGGGTTTATCAGGGCATGGGCAAGGATTGATGTTAGAGACTGGGTGTATAATGAAATTTATTGCTCCCCAGAATTTGTGTGGGTTTAGCCTATGCTGGTCCTGCAGTTTATGGAAATATTCTTTTTTGTTTTTTGTTACCTGCCGTTTAGCCTGATTACGTAGTTGTTTGTATAGTGCAAGGTCAGCTGGGTTTTTATATTTTTGCCATGATTTCCAAACTTTGTTTCTAGTGGACATGGTTTGCTTTGTGGATTTGATGAGCCAAGAGGCATGATTAGTCTTGATTCTTTTTAGTCAAGGTGTTGCGACCCTATCTAAGATTTTGAGAAATGTTGAATTGAATAATTCAACTGCATCATCAAGAGGAATGATTTTTAATGGTGCCCAGTTGGTATGCTGTAAAATTTAATTTAGGGTTACTGGAGAGAATTAGTATAGGTTTCTAGTTTGTTTTAATTGGTGGTTACTAACAGATGTGGAAGTTTTACGTATAGCGAAGGCTGGTAAGTGGTCACTAATGTTGTTTGGTAATGTTCCAAAGGTGGGGATTTTATTTGGGTCAGATACGAGGATCCAAGCTAATATTGAGCCTTGGTTCTTTTTGTTATTGGGCCTAGTTATATCAGAGATAAGCTGGGTGTGGTTGAATAGGTTAATGTTATTTTGGGAGTTTTGGTTAGTGATATCTAACCAATTAATGTTTACATCCCCTAGGATGATTGTTTCATTTTGAATATTTTTGGAAGACCAAGCTAGAATATCCTCTAGAATAGGAATATTGTCACCTGGGTGAATGTATAATACTATGATGCAGAGGGTTTTACAGTTGTTTAGTTTTAGGAGGGTTACTAAAAGTTATGCTGAGGAGAACTGTGGAATGGGTTTAGTGAAAGGGACTATGGTGTAGATATTTGGGCATATCAAGGTGATGCCACCACCTTTTCTATGTGGTCTGTCATTCCTGAGGCATGTATAGTTGGGGGGTAAGAATTCTGTGTTGTTGATGAATGGTTTAAGCCAAGTCTTGGTTATGGCTGTGAAATTGGGTTTGTTTTGGTGTAACCATGCATGGAAGTGGGGAATTTTATTTCTAATGCTTTGTAGATTGATGGTAGTGAGGTTTAAGGATTTTATGGTGTTGGGTTGGTTATGCATTTTGATCTGTGGCCCTTGGGTTTGGGTGTATGTCTCCACAATTTATTAAGTTAGCAAGTATGGTTGGATTTATAGGGTGTAGTTGTTTTTTAGTTTTATGGTGGTAGTCTAGTTTAGGATAATTATAGTGGACTTTGTGAAGATGGAGGATTTTTACTTTAGTTTGTAGAATTATGTCTGGAGAAAATAAGGTAGAGCCTATTGTGGAGTAACTTGGAAGAGTCTGTGTGTGCATGGATGTTGAGTGTGATGGTTTGAAAGGTACGTGGGTTGTGTGATATGATGTAAGGTGGAGGAGTAGATAGAGATGAAAGGAGATAGGATTATGATATTAGTGTAGAGAGGCATAGTGACAGAGTGGAATAATGAGATAGGATAGAAATTTGTAAGAGTGGAAAGAGTGGGTTAAAGATTGAGTTTAGAGATATTTAGTGAGTTTGGAAGTAGGGGACAGAGAGAGGTGGTAGGGTATAGATGCGGTCTTTTGGTAGGAAGAAGGTGGAAGAGGAAGCTGAGAAAAAATGTGGTAGAGAGGATATTTGGGTAGTAGTATTTAATAACAGAGAAAGTGTTGGACAGAGTTGGAGGAGGAGCAAGAAGGGATAGGAGTATGTAAGGAGAATAGACAGGTGAGGGTAGATGGGTTAAGGGAGGTGACTAGGTTTAGTAGGGGTGTGGTAGCTTGCGTAGAGGGGTGTGTGGGATTGAGATAGCCTATCAGTGGAGTTGAATGTAGAGGGTGGGGTTTAGTTAGGTATACGTTCAATTAAAGTGGGGGTGGGTGAGAATGAGGGTAGGGTAGGTGAGCAGAGTGAGCCCGAGCATAGCGAGGGCGAATGGAGTTGGTTATGCCAAGAAAGGTAAGAACCTGTGCTACAAAAAACTATCTAAAACATATAAAACTAAGAAATATGGCCGAGAGAAGCTTCTTTTGTAGGTCAGAATGCTTGTTTATTTAAAATTTAGGAGGTAAAAATAATATCTAGTAGGGAGGAAAAGCTGCTAAATTTGACAAAGTGGGAGTTTTCTATGGCTTAGTTTAATTAGCTGGGAATTTAGAATAGGGAGGGCTGGCAGGATGTGAGCCAGTAAGCTGTGCTTACCACTAGTTGCACAAATGAAGCAATTGTGGTAGAAGAGTAGGTTATTACCACTGTTTTACTTTAAATAATGTGAATTAGGTTCATGAGGTACATACACTTTTAAAGAACAAGAGAATAGAGCTTGAGCAAATTCTCACAGAGTGCACCTTTCTTTCTACTTGAATTAAAGTGGTGTTGGCCAAGTAGACTTCTATACATATATATGTATATATAGATACCGATATATATACCGATATATATATATATATATATATATATATATATATATATATATATATATATATATATATGTGTGTATATTCATATATATATATATATATATATATATATATATATATATATATATATATATAAAACCAACCTCTTACTGCAAGACATCTGCAAAAAGCCCGACAAAGTGGGGGAATAAAGGCCAAACAATAGTGACATCTTTGAGATATGGCTGTCATATGCGTAGAAGTCTGCTAGAGTGGCATGGTTTGCTTTAACATACAATTCCAGATAGATTTCAGGTCTGAAACACAAATGAATGTCATTATTTACTGATGCCAATGCTCACATCATCCCAGTGATTTCTCAGAAACCCACAACTGTTATGGGCAACAGACCAAACATATGAGCCACACATCTGGACAGTATCTGGACAGTGGAGAGGTATGACTGCAGTCATGTAACAGAATAGAAAAACCTGCAACAGCTGCCAACCATATCACCCAGCACTTTCTGAACCACAGTAAGACCAACAAAATACTACCCCAAAACAGCTCTGGGGAATTACCCATGTATATTCAAATGGATCATGCACTACAGGGATGGAACTCTAGGGAAAAGCAGATATTTGTCCAAAAATGTCCACCCACAACCATTTGAACCACAGTCACAGCAACATATCAGTACCCCAAATGAACTCTAGAGTAGAATGACTGTTTGAGCAAACATATCCCGATTGCCAGTCCCACACTACACCAACATATACTGGCCCAACTCACAGTCTACTGGGAATCCTGAGGTGTTACAGGACATGTCTCAGTCTACCCCTACAAACATACACACCTAATAGACCATCACCAGCCATAGCAGCATGCACAGTCAGATAGAAAAAGGATCTATGACACTCACATCTGTTACTCTCCCTACTCAGCCCAACAAACATTTACACACAACACTACTATACAGTCTTGGCAGTCTGTTCACAATGGCCAGACATACATAATTCTCATATGTACAGATTTCCACAGAATGTCCAGGGTGTGGGACCATATTCATGGCCACTGCCACATACCACTTCCAGGAGTCTGCTAAGTCACTGGGATGATACCTGGAGTACAATCACTAGATAATTTTATACAATATCTCTGGAGTTCTTACTGCAAGACATCTGGACAAAGCATGACATACTTGGGGGACAGGGGGCTGGAAAGATGGACATATCTCACATAATGGTGTTACAAACTGAAACAGTTGCTGGTGTTACAGGCTTTGTTGTAACATAACATCCCTGAAGGATATGCTGTCTGAAACACCAGTGAATGTCAACAGTTACTGACTACAATCCTCACATTATCCTACTGATTCCACAAAAACAGACATTGTCTGAGGTACAGACCAAACATAACAGGCAAATCTCTGGGCAGTCTGTGGACATCAGGACAGTAGAGAGGTATGTCAGACACATATCACTGTCAGACATCAAGTCATGCAGAAAATGTATGTCCATATGAACCCTGTTAATCTAGCAACCCTCTATGTGTATAACAGCACTACTGACTTACAATCTGTACCCAATTCTGGAGCTTTGTCCCCATGTTGTTGGGCTGTCTCCACATGTCCTGTCCTGAGAGGTATTCCCACCTTCTGTCTGTGAAGCTGTAGCCCCACACCTCCATAATGTCCTCCACACAGGCAAGGAAAATGGGCAAGGCCCACATGAAGGACATAATTATAGCACTGTGTTGCTATGGCATTGGCTAATGGAAAGACAACACAGCTGCTCTGGATGCAAGTAGCAAGTGGGAGACACCAATTGGTGCACAGGACATTACCTGCTCATGAGCATTATCTACAAAAGGCAAGCTGCTGCCTATGCAACACAGGTCTCAACCCATCTATACAAAGACAGACTGCGACTACACAAACCTAACCATTTGCATTGTTGTGAGGAAACTCTTCAGCACTATAACAGTATGTCAGTCATGTAACCTTGTAATGAAATGCAGAAGGGGTGATGCAATAATGTCAAATGGGACATTAACCACTAGGCCACAACAAGACCTGCTGGAATCACATGCTGCTGTCAAGCACCTATGGCGATTCCCACTTGCCCTGTCTGCATTGACATAGAGCACATCTCTGGCCCTTGAGTCACTCCAGCAAGGGTCAGCTGATGTATGCCTACTACTGGAGTGTCTGTTGTCCAATACTGAGTGTGTCACTGCTAGGCCAGCTACCTGGGATGTTGTAATTATTCATATTTCACTTGTGAATGCTACTCTGATATATATGCTTGCCTTACAAATGTAAAAGACTTATATAGAGTATGTGCATAGTACACAACAGGTGCAGATGTGTGTGTTGAATTGTATGTGATATACTGAGCCCATACCTGATAACTGTCCAAACTTTTGCAGACTGACCACATGTCTGCCTCATATTTGTAGTCAGTGCCTCATACAGTTGTACATTGTCTGGCACATCACTGGCACCCCATTAAAGACTGAAGTCGTAACATATTAGCATACATTTGATTGTCAGATGTCATAGCCTGCAGAGTAGACCTGTGAATGTGACATCGTCTTTGCTGGCAACTAAGTGTGTTTCAGCTAGATTCTTAAAGTGACACTATTTACTGCCTTTGCCTACCACTGATGTGTGCCTTTGTGCAGATGTCTTGCTCTAACAGGAGCTGGGTGTCTTACCATGAAACCCATGTCAATGCAAGCGTACTTTGTCCTGTAGGATGCTGACATTTGTGCAGTCACTGACACCTGCTTTGTAGCTGTGGAGAGCACACCAACCTTGCCAGGTCACTCATCCCATCATATGTTTAGACCTGAAATGGAGGCCTGCAAAGCCACAGGAGGTGGAGTGTTGAACATTAGCATACACATACACACCTCCAGGCTGCCCAAACAGTATGATGTATGGGTGACATCCTGAGTGCAGTTAACAGTTGACAAAACACCTACTCAAATGATAGCTAGCATCAGGCCTCCAACCATGACTATGGACACCCACTACACCTATTGGGACCTGCTGGAATCTGTCAGAATTCAATTGTCTACTCTGCTCCTGTGTGACTTCAAATACCCAACTATAGTGTGCATGACCTATGCCATCTGAACATGAATGCACATAGATTCCTCGGCTTTGTCAATGGCAATGCAATGGATCAGCTGGTCAACACTTCTACAACAGGTGGAAATATCCTGTACCTGGTCCCATCCAACATGAGTAGCCACTGTAGCACTCCTACAGTGCCATCCTCCTTGGTAATATCTGACCACATAGCCATCACTGTTCAGATCACCATCTCCTCTGCCCACCAGTGTCAAACAGAATTAAATGTACATAAATGACTATAAATCCTCTCAGAGCAGGTAGAAGTAGCTGTACAGCCAACGTCCCATTTTTTGGAACTAGTAGCCATTTCCAGGTCAACACCACAATACTATATTGGCACCTACATAGCTGTATGGACTCAGCAATACCTGACAGGACAATATCATCTCTGCTGTACTACTAGATAAAAGAAACTACTACTGCCATTTACAACAAGCTAACCAAATAAATCCACAAAAGTTCTGGGCAGGCATAAACCCTCTCCTAAAGCCTGGCCACAATGACACCCCACTCCCCTTAAGCACTTCTAAAAACAACCCAAAACAAACTGCTGATGCCTTCAATACCTTCTTCACTGAAACTGTCCAGTCTCTAGCTAACCAACTAGCCCCAAATATCTCCTCTCAGTCCCCCTCTTCTAACACTTCATTCCCACCTTTCAACTACAACCTGTACCCACTTCACTTATCCGTTCTCTTCTCCACAAACTTAAAACCTCATTGCCTTCTGCTGACCTTCTACCAGCTCAGTTTCTAAAAATTGCAGCCATTCCATTAGCCTATTCCATTTCCATTCTGATTAACAGAACCATTGTTGAAGGCTGTATTCCTTCACTTTGGAAAATTTCACATATCATTCCCCTGCACAAAGGAGGGACCTCTACAGAACTCTCAAACTACCATCCCATAGCCTTACTCTCCTGCTTAGCTAAAATCATGGAGAAATGCATCCAAAAACAACTTCTTAAACACCTGTTAAATCACAACCTAGTAGCTGACTGCCACCATGGCTTCAGGCCTTACCACAGCACCACCTCAGCCCTCCTTTCCTTTACTGACTGCATCAACAAAAACCGGAACAATAACATACTAACCTCTGCTCTCTTTATTGACCTATCCAAAGCTTTTGATATGGTCAACCACCAGATACTGTTAAACTTACTTAAAACTTTTGCTCTTGACTTTGGTGCAATAAAATGGTTCAAATCATATCTTCATAACAGACAACAGGCAGTGCGCTGGGAAAACAGCTTATCCAACCTCCTACCTATTACCCTTGGAGTCCCCCAAGGTTCAATACTTGGCCCCCTTCTGTTCTCTATTTTCATCAATGACCTACATACCAGTTTGTCCTCTGCTACCTGTATACAATATGCTGATGATTCTACTTTGATTTGTTCTGCCTCATCCCTCTCTGAATTAAACTCTATCACCCAACAGACTTTCCAAAATGTTGAAAAGTGGTTCTTAAAAAGATGCCTAACCTTAAACCCCAAGAAAACCAAACTTACTTTTCTCCCCCACCCGAAAATCCTCTCCACTCAACTTCTCTGTCTTGTCTAGTAATGGCACCTACATATCTCCTGACCCCTCCACCAGGCTCCTCGGAGTAGAGATAGACAACAACCTATGCTTTGACTCTCACATTAACAGCACAATAAAATTAGTCAACAGGAAACTCGGCTCCTTGTTTAAAATTAAACCATTTCTTACACCACTAGCCAGAACTTCCATAGCACACACCCATTTGATTTCTACCCTACTTTACACCTCCCTCATCTATACACACACCACTGCATAGGGACATGCATTGAGACACACATGCACATGGAGGCGACACTTATCAGAGTGGATGACCTACACATCTATTAATATACAATACACAGTGATATGACCATTGGACCACAGTGACTTGGTGTTAGAAACTGTGTAACTGTGCTTGTACAGTGGATGCCATCTGTATGGGCTAACTCTAGTTTGCCATTGGAGGAGTTCACAGGGTAGAAGAGGCACACAACATGGTATAGCCATCACATGCACACACTGCAGACAGCCAGAGGGGCTGTGCATATGGAAACACATACACAGTTGCCAATGAACATATTAGTAACCCTATGTAACCACTTGTATGTATTATAGTGCTGCGTACACATGCCATGCTCTACATACATTATATGCCTGGGACATAACACGCATCCTCTTACAACAGGTAATCTTGCAAATGCCTTCAGGGATGGTGGGATAACCCACCAGATATAGCGATTGGTCTCGTCTATTGCTCCTACATATCTACACAAGTGATAGTGTGACAGACTTTGTATCAGCATGATGTGTCAGTCAGGCATGATGTCTGATGCTGGCATGTGTGTCAGTATGGTAGCTGTGACATGTTTGGCAATGACATCACAGGAATGCTCATTATCAGGGGACACAGACAACATATAGGCTGCAAACATGTGGATATCCCATGTACATCTGTACAGATCAGTGGTATGGGCTGTATAGTGTTATATGGTGCATGTGAGACAGATGCCATTGACAGGGTCTTTAAAGAAATGTCATGGGTGGGGGGGGGTCAACAGGCCTTAAAATGGTATATCCTACACACACAACAGCCACAGGGGATAAGCTTCACACACTACTATATTTGTTGGTATTGAGATTAGAACTTCTACCTATCTAACTATTTCCACTATAGTATTACACAGTTATTGCACATGCTACAGAGCATAGAGGGCTGACAAGTGTATACAGGTACATCTAGGATGGATGACATCAGCAGGCCTTATAAAGTAGGGCAATGGGACGTGTACTGGGTGGTACATGCCTCAAAATGATATAACCCTCACCCCCAGAGGATATGATTCTCTCCCAAACACACACACACACACACACACACACACACACACACACACACACACACACACACACACACACACACACACACACGCACACACGCACACACACACACACACACACACACACACACACACACACACACACACACACACACACGCACACATTATTGAGATTAAAACCCCTACCTATCTAGTTATGTAGACTACAATGTTACGCAGTTATCACACGTGCCACGGAGCTTATAGGATTTAATAATGTCACATGGTATGACTAAGGTGATTACATCAAGAGCCCTTGTAAAGGATGGCAATGGGAAATGTACTGGGTGGGAAGGGCATCAAAATACATTACCCTACAAACATACACACTTACAAATACCCTCACACACACACACACACACACACACACACACACACACACACACACACACACACACACACACACACACACACACACACACACACACACACACACACACACACACACACACACACACACATACACATTTGCCACAACTGAGTGTAAAACCCCTGCCTATCTAGTTATCTGTACTATACTGGTACGTAGTTATTACACATTCCATGGAGCTTATAGGACTGAGTGCTGCCCAAATGTACTTCTAAGGGCAATGACATTAGCAGGACTGCTAAAGTAGGACACTGGTTAGTGTTGTAGGTGGAAAAGTCCTCAAAATACTTCATCCTACAAACATACAAAGTCTTGCACATACACTTATACACACACACATTTGCCAGACCTGAGAGTAGAACCTCTACCTATCTAGTCATTTGTACTCTAGTGTTGCGCAGTTATCACACACACTAAAGAGCTTACAGGGCTGACAACTTCCCAATGGTGTTCTTAAAGTGAATGACATCAGCAGGATTGCTAAAATTAGGGCACTGGGTGTGGTGTGAAAGTCCTCAAAATACATCATCCTACAAACATACACACTTACATACACACTTATGCACACACACATTTGCTGGACCTGAGAGTAGAACTCCTGCCTATCTAGTTATTTGTACCATAGTGTTAAGCAGTTATTGCACACACTACAGAGCTGACAACTGCCCAAAGGTGCTTCTAAGGGGAATGATAGAAGAACTGGTAAAGTAGGGCACTGGGAAGTGTTGTGGGTGGGAAGGTCCTCAAAATATGTCATCCTATAAACATACACACACTTGTACACACACACACATTTGCCAGAACTGGTAATGGAACCCCTGCCTATCTATTTATTTTTACTAAAATGTTACATAGCTATTGCATGAGTGACAGAGCTTATAGGGCCGGGGTTTTGCAAAGGTACTTCTAAGGGGAATGACATCAGCAGGACTGCTAAAGTGGGGCACTGGGAAATGTTGTGGGTGGGAATGGCCTAATACTGTTTTACTTACAAACAAACACACACTCCTTCACTCTGACACACACACTCTCATTTGCCAGGACTGAGATTAGAACCCCTACCTATCTAGTTATTTGTAATATAGTGTTATGCAGTGATCGCATGTGCTACAGAGCGTATAGGGCTGATAGGTGTCCAATGGTACTTCTAAGGGTGAATGACAGCAGCAGATCTTGTGAAGTAGGGCAGTGGGAAGTGTACTGAGTAGGAACAGTATCCTAATACTTAGACCTACGGGGACACACACACACACACACACACACACACACACACACACACACACACACACACACACACACACACACACACACACACACACACACAAACACAGGTGATGTGATATTATAACCCCCACCTCAGTACTTTTACACAATGGGGCTCACCTTTTATGCTGGCATGCAACTAGTTACAAACTGTAAGCCACTGTCCACAGCAGGACATCACTCTATGCCATTCAGGGTATCCGTGTGTGTGTGACTCACTCTGTGTGTGTCCCCCTGTGTCATTCCCTCTATCACTGTCTGTCTCTCACTTCCCCACATCTATGTGTGTGTATGCTTGACATATTGTTCTCTGTTGCCCATATTTATGTCTGTGTATCACACACAATGGATGCAGATATATCATATATGGGCCACCTACAGCTAGCTGAGGGTAATCCTGTCTGATGGGTGTATGTAGGGACAGTTAAGGTGTACATAGCTGTATGTATGCACAGAAATATATACACACTGCAGTCATATAGTCTGATGTTTCCAACATGGCCTGTGATTCGCAAAGCGTAGGAACATGCCCAGTGCGACCTTCTATAGTGAGAGTGGGACTCTATTCCAGAGATAGGTGTACTCCAGTTTGGGGTTTTGTGTGCTACAGCCATACCTCTCAGGAATAAACAGGTCTTTCCTAGAGGTACTGGGTTTGTTTAGCAGACATTGTCTGACATATCTGTAGTCTGACACTGCAATATATTGTGTTGTTACCTAGTGAGAGACATCCTCATATCATCACAGTGCTTTACCAGAGGAATACAAGATGTATGATGCACAGACCAATATTATGAGCTCAGCTATGTACATTCTTGCCCAAAAAGGCCAGTAGGGAGGTGTGGCTACAGCCAGTTGACTGCTGATGCTGTATAAACAGTCCAGTGACCTGGTGATATACTAGCTGGGGATTTCCTGCTTGTGTTGTATCTTTCTTACCTGAGATGTCATATTCTGGTGTGACCATATCTCTCAACTGTACATATTTTAGCAGATTGTCCAGGTGTTTGCCTAGAGGTTCCATCCAGTCTACATAAACTTGTGTTTCTATGGCAAGTTAGTTGCATATAATTGAAGACTGATGTTACAAAATCATGACAGACATTACTGTTTCAGACTACATAACCTTCAGACAATTCCCTCTAATGCAAACTCCTCATCCTACCAACTTTCTTAGTATGTAAGGGCAATATTTACAACACATGCCTATCATTATGCCTTTGTACCACTTTTATTTCTGACCTTGTCCAGATGTCTTGCTGTCAGAGGTTGAGAGGTATGGGTGTAGGTACAGAATGCAGTCTACTGCGCCTACATGTCCATTATATGTGTAGTATATTCCACATAGCACTGTGACTTCCAGGTATGTCAGTGGCAGAGCAGTAGGTGTAGCTGACATGCATAATAGTTATCACTGCAGTTATCTGCACATGACCCTGTCAAAGACAGCACTGTACCTAGGCCATTACAACACAACAGCCGGGAGTAAGTTCTGGCCAGATCCTGACAGTATTAACCACACATACACATAACTCATTGACCCATGCATATTGTGGACATGCAACATGTTTTCACATGTATTGGGACAGCCCTGGCAATGTGTGCTCTGTTGCTATTTCCCTGCAAACATACATGTTACTGCATTTCCGTGGGAATATGGAGGGGGGCTCATCTGTCAACTGTACACATTTGCACAGACTGTGCTGATATTTGCTTTACATTTTGGTTCCATTTAGCATACTATTGTGTCCTGTCTCGGGGACTAGAGACATATCACTAAAGAACACAGGTCAGATTGTAATGGCATACATTTCAGTTTCAGACTCCTTACCCTTTGGGGCCTTGCTGCAACTGCAAGACCTGCTGTGCTATCACTGTGTAAGTCTGTAGGGGGGGTTTTCATCATTGTCGCCATTTCTGAGCCTTTGTCAGACATTTCTTTATGGTTTTCTATGGCTGACTTGTTGGGTGAGGCTGAGGGGTGAGTATGGGACCCCACACTGACATTCATGCCTGTGACCTATGACCCTCCAGTTTGTTGGCCCCCCACATATACTGCAGTGGGATTTGCCACCTTGGATATTACTGCATAGTGTGGGTAGGTCAGTATTGGGCAGGCATTTCCTGGTGTCCCACATAGCTGCCAGTTGTCTGCTGATATCCCAGTAGTCCACCCCATTCCCTTGCATGCATGCAACAATACCATACATATGCTAGCAGTACATACTGATACATTAATTTACTGTTAAGGTGACTGTCTTACCTTGTGCCTGTGGCAGATGTGTGCATGGTGCTTGAGGATTGCCTATGTTGGATGCATGCAGTACACTGCCTATACATGGTAAGTTACAGGTAGTGTGATGTGTGTGTCATCCATTTTAACTGTATGTGCGAGTCAGAGAGAGGTATCAGTCCCTGGGTGTGTACAGTGACAGTGTGTGTGCTATGCATTTCCTCTTTGCCAAGGCCAGGCCATATTGGGCACACCTCCATCTGCCTATAGGAGCTGGCTCAGGGGTTTCCTCCTCCGAGTCCCTCTGTGCCTGTGGGACCTTGGTAATGGTGGAGGGCTGTGTGGCCCCTCCTCATGCTGTTCCTAATGCAGCTGTTTCCGCAGGATCATTTTGTGTAGCATAGCACATACTATGAACATGTGTTTACATGTGACTGCAGAGTACCGCAAGGCTCCACCAGATATGTCAAGGCAGTGGAACCATGACTTGAGCATCCTGAACACATGCTCTATAATGATCCTGGTTTGTGAATGTGCCTCATTATGGCATTCTTGAGTGGGTGTGTCTGCATTTCTGATGGGTGTCATCATCCACATCTCCAGTGCATAGCCAGCATCCCCCACCAGATGGCCATATGGGATGTCCCTCCTGGCAAATCCCTGATACAGCTGTGAGGAATGCCAGATGTGGGGGTCGTGATAGCTCCAGGGCTGCCAGCACACACAGTCATGATAATGCCCTGGGTATTGCACATGACCTGGCAGTTGATGGATGGGAAGCCCTTGTTGTTTATGTAGACCCTACAGACAATATTGGAGATTCTATGGACGTTTTTTAGACAATATATGTCTCTTTTGGGTCAACACAGAGATTATGTTTAAGGATTTTTTTGATTATTTATCGGGGACCACCATTTTTTAAAGTTCATTTATGAATTTAACAGTGTAGAGATGAACTATTTGGATGTTAACATGCAAAAAGATAATAATGGCTTTAGATCTAAAATATTCAGGAAAAAGACTTTCTCCAGTTCCTACGTACACTATACAAGTACCCATCCCCTCATCAGAAAAGAGGGTTAGTAAAGGGACAGCTGGTCCATGCAAGTAGGATGATCTCAGATGACAATGACTTTCAAACTGAGTGTGAGTTTTTGATGAAATTATTTATGGCTAGAGGTTACCCTAGTGAGTTATTGACAGAAATATATACAGAAGTATTATTGGCAAGAAAAACAAAGTTTGCTCCAATTTTGGGGAAAAATGATTACACTATGGACAGTATTAATCCTGGTGTAAGTGATGTAAATGATATATATTATTCTACACTCACTATCATGTATAACGGGGAAGCAGGATTAGTGAGGAGAACAATTGAGAATGAATGGAATAAATTTGCAAAAATATCGGACTTGAATTTTATTTTTGACAAACCATTCAAATGTACATACTGTAAGGGTAGTAACATCATAAACTTGCTATAGAGAAGTGCACATTATAACAGGGGTGGAGGCTATTTAAATAGCAGGAAAGGTACATATAAATGTGGCAGTTGTGCCCAGTGCTTAAATATATGGACTGGAGACACAGTATATTTAAAAGCTAGAAATAGGAATATTAGTACTAATGGATATGCTAACTGCAACACAAAAGGGGTTATATATTTAATTCTGTGTAAAATATGCGATTCATTCTATGTGGGAAAAATGGAAAGGAAATTTAAACAAAGAATGTATGAACATATGTATGATATTAGGAGAATGAATGAAAGCAATGCTTTGTTTATACACGCTTAAATACGTACAGGGGCCGATTATTGTTTCGTTGTTATTGAGATAGTACCTATGGATCCAAGAGGTGGTCCCTGGGAAACTAGGTTAGAGTACAGGGAGCTCTTCTGACAGGTAGTTTTAAAGGCCAGAAGGCACCCAGGTCTAAATGATACAGTTTCCTTGATGCCTGTATGAAGCTTAGATCAGACAAATTATGAGACATGCAACATTATCAAATTCTGACATTCATTTTTATATTAATTTATATTCTATCAAACTGTGCTTTACCACTTGTATATCATTTAATATTTATTATATTTATAAGTTCATAGGTTCATAGGCTGGTACTAGGCTATCGGCCCTAGGGCCTATACAAGCCTAGCCATAACAATTCCCTGAATATTTCTTCCCACAATATTTACTTCCCTGGACCCCTGTCTAGCAGGGTGACTGACATGATCCCCGGGGTGAATTTCCTATCTCCCATCCAATCATCAAGGTTCCTTTTGAAGAGGGCCAAGGAGGCACTCTGCTTGACATGTATGGGCAGTCTATTCCAGAGTATGGGGAGGCTCTGTGTCAGGAACCTATCTCTCCAGCATGTTTTGTTCATTGTGATGACAAAGTTTAGATCCCTGGAGCGTGTGGCTCTGAGAGATTCGGATTTCTTTAAGTGTAGCATGTCCAGCAGCTGTAGGTTTGACATGGCCTTGTATGTTAAGCAGAGATTGCCTCTAAGTAGACGATATGTGACAGAGTATAGCTGGAGTTTTTTTAGACAGTCAGCATAGGGGATCTGCTTTAGGCCTGTGATTCTTTTAGTGAGGTATTCCTGCAGCCTTTCCAGTTGTTGCAGATGTCTTGAGAGATACAAACCAAATGGGGCATTGTATTCTATAATGGGTCTAATGAGGGATGAGTACAGTGGGACAAGGACCTCCTTTTTTCTGAATGAAAAGCCCTTAGTGATGAGTTGTGCCACATAGTAGGATTTCTTGACTATTGTGGCAATGTGGTTATCGAAGGTGAGACTACTTTCCACCTGTGTCCCTAAGTCTCTTATCACACTTTCGGTGTTTAGTGTACTGCCACCTATGTGGTAATTCATGGGTATATGTTTTTTTCCCAAAGGGGATAACTATACATTTCTTGGCATTGAGCTTGAGCCCATGGCTCTGGCACCAAGCATCTGTTTCCGTAAGGCTCTTTTGTAGAATATCCACATCATTTGGGGATTCAATAATGGCTCCCAGTTTGCAGTCATCTGCGAACTTTGTTAGCCAGAGTCCCTTAGTGTTGGCCTGTACTTCAGAGAAGTAGATGCCAAACAAGAGCGGTCCCAGGACTGAACCCTGAGGTATTCCACTTGTCACTTGTCTGGAGCTGGATTTGGAGTTGGCTACTTTTACAGTGTGGGTTCTGTCAGTAAGCCAGTTGGTAACCAGTCGAGTGACATAGGGATTAATGCCCAGCTTAGTAAGTTTATCTATGATTCCAGAGTGGGGGATGGTGTCAAAGGCCTTGGCGAGGTCCAGATAGGTTGTGTGGACCACCTTACCCTCGTCCACAGCTCTGTAGACTGATTTGAAGAAGTCAGTCAGGTTCAGACAAGATCGGCCCTTCATGAACCCAAAATGGGTATGGTCCAGTGTTTGAAGGTTGCCAATGTCTTTGTTTTAAGTTCCATGATAATACGTTCCATGGCCTTGCAGATCAGGCTCGTCAGACTGATGGGGCAGTATTTACCAGGATATAAGGTGGATCCCACCTTGTGGAATGGGATAACTGTAGCTGTGCACCACTCAGTGGGCACGAAGCCTAAGGTGAGGCTATGATTAAACATGACACTTAGGTGAGGTGCCAGTTAGTTTTGTAGTTCATGTAGTACACAGCCTGAAATGTCATCTGGTTCCATGGATACTGTATTCTTAGCTTTGGAGAGTGCGTTTTTTACCTGTGTGGCCGTTATTAGCAGAATTTGGCAATATTTCAGTATTGAGATGGGCCCTTTAGGGGGTGAGAGGGGGTGTAGTTGGCACTGAATTGATCTGCCAGGATATTGGCAATATCCTTGGGATCAGTATATTTAATGCCATTCTGTTGTAGCTCAGAGCAGATCTGAGCATTGCCATTTAGATTCTTGACATAGCTATAGAATGCCTTGTGGTTGTCTTTGGAATCTTTGGCAATTTTATTTTCGCAACTAGCTTTGGAGGATTTTATGAGGGATCTCAGCTTCTTACTGAGGCTGGTAAGGGAGTTTTTTGCATCCTGGGATTTTCCACTTTTCTACAACAGTTTCTTCCTTTTGTTGTAAAGTTTGTTTATGGCAGGGGACCACCAGATTGGCTTACGTTTTATGGAGGAGAGCATCTTGGTTCTATTTGGGATGGCACGATACACAATGTGTATCATGTTACTTTAGACGGACCCAAGTAGTGTTTTTAACATTGTCCACTAGATGGTGTTCTTATACCATACATTTATATGAATATTTATTAATAGTTCATATTTATTATTTTTTATTCTATTCTTAAATTTATTAAAGTAAATTATTGATTCTGACACTAACTATTTTTAAAATGTATTTAATGTATTTATAAATGCATTTGCAATTGTTTTAGTTAGGGGGATTTTAATTATCAAGATTTTTACATAATTAATTGAACGCCAAATTATATTGGTTGTTTGGGGTAATTCAAGTTATTTAAACTAGTACTGTGGGTTTGTACCCTCATCTGAAGAAGTTTTGTGAGACAAAAACTTGGACTATTGTGTATATAGCGTTTATGTGTTAGCTGGTCAGTTCTGTTCATTAATAAAGGCTCTGTTGTGGAACTGTTTTGGTATCCTGTGCCTATATTTTGTTTATTAGTTACTGTTGGGCACTTTCCACATCTTCTGCTTATGTAGACCCTAACCTGCTCACCAGGTGGTGCTTTGATGTGGATGTGCATGCAGTCTATGGCTCCCAGTACCTTCGGGTATGCTGCTACATGGTGGAAGAGGAGCATATTGCTGGTCAACTCCTCAAGGGTGCTGGGGAAGTAAATGTGCTCACCAACATGTGGTAGCATGGCATAAAGGAACTGATGGAGTACCCTTGATGCAGATGCCTGTGAGACCCCTATGATGTCCCCAGTAGGTCTTTGGAAAGTACCTGTAGCTAGTGTTCTTAAGGCAACACATACCTTGGTATCCACTGGGATGGGTTCCCCTCTGTTGGTTTTGGGTCTGAATTGAGGCTGGCACAGCTCGATGATTTGCTGAAGTATATCTCTGTCCACCCTGTAGCAGTCTACTATCTCCAGATCATGTAGCCCCTGGTAGGTTACCCTGGGTCTGAACACTCTTCTCTTCCTCCTCAGTCTGGGGCGGTTGTCAGCATTATACTCCTCACCGCCGTCAGCCTCTAGCACATACTGATGTATCAAAGTGACAGCAGCCCCTAACATTTTGTCCATTAAAATTCCCCTGCATGTGTACACCAATGCAGCAGTTTGTGGGAAAACCAGACTGAAAGATGTTTGCACAGTTTACACTGTTGTGCTGCAGATGCTGGCTTTATGATTGGTTGGCTATGATACATTCCACCTGCTTGCTATTTTATTTGCACTTGATTGCTTTTATTCTGCTATTTCCCTTTTTCTTTTTTTCCCTTCCCCTTTTCACCCCTTTTAAGCCCCGAGGTGTGCCGCACAAACCTGGTGCCCAAATGTGAACAGTTATGCTATTTCTGTTTTTTTTTTTTTGTTTTGTTTTGCTCCGTGTAAACCCATTTAGCTAAAATAAACACTTTGAAGCAGAAATGGCCCTCCCCTGGATGCGAACACACTCCTTATTTCATGAAATAAGTAAATAAATCCTCAGATACACCCCCTTGCTTAGCTAAGCTCATATGTGAGCCATGGAGCTCCAATGTACTTACACCAAGCATGACATACCCACTTTTAATGTCAGCTGCTTCTCCTGCTTACACCACTGCCTTATAGCTCCTACACAGTCAGGTGCAGCTAGAGAATGGTCTCCCATTTAGTGATTCAGTAAAATTTTCTCATTTGCATACCCCACTGCCTTAGTCCCTGGTTAAACCACTACATCCATACCTTCTAACTGTCCCTAATTACTCAGTTTTTACTGAGTTTTGGGGTCCAAATAATAGGGTGCCACGATTCCCGAATGGCACCCCTTCATTTCTGATTTTTTTTCTTTATTTTTTCACTTTGCTTTTTTTTTGCGGTTTCAGAGAGCTCCGTCAGGGCTACCAGCCTGTCAGAATTGAGCTTGCACACATATTTGGTTCAAATGCTGTGCAAGCGGGAAGTGAGAACAGAAAGTATGTATTTAGAAGGCTCGAGACCGGAAAGGATGCATCTTCGCTCGTTCTGCAAGTGCAAGGGAAAGAATTTGGATTTATTTTCACTCCTGCTGCCTGGATTTATTTGTAGAAGGCTCGGTCTATAAGTGAAATGTAAGGAACCTAGCTAAGTGTGTGTGTGTGTGTGTGTGTGTGTGTGTGTGTGTGTGTGTGTGTGTGTGTCTGTGTGTGACAGAGATAGTTAAAAGACTTATTTATTTATGAAGGTGGGATGTTTTATATCTGAGTAGCTATGTTTGTCATACCCAATTTAATTAACAGTTGTTTTGGAAATTCTTATGTGCTTTATTTACATCAGTATGGATTCCCTAATTATTGGGTATATTCCTAGCTTAATAAATACAAGTACGTGATGCAAGTATTTGGTTTTGTTGAGGAAGTTGTGCTTTCTAATGATTAAGTGTCTGTTCCGCGCATGATAATACTATAGTCAAGTTCAAACTGATACTTAAAAAGTATTGAGTGAATTCATGTAGTGAATTTTTAGTTATGGGCAAAATTGTTCAGGTATACCTGTAGTGTGTAAAGATGAACTGGGTGGTTTTGAAGCTGTATGCAAGAATGAAAACTGTTTCTCCTTCTAACTTTGATTAAGCAAACTTTGTTATAAGTATTTGCAATTAAACATAAATCGAACATTGTGAGATGGCAGTAGTTTAATCTGTTAGTCAAAGTATGCATTAATAAATGTACAGATGGTATTTGTAAAGTCTGCCATATAAAGTTGTCAGGACATTCCCAAACTTTCTGTAGTGAGTTGTTGATTAATGTGTGCTTAAAACTTGCATGTGGCATACTACTTTATCACTGTTGTTGACTTTCAAGATATATTTTGTAGTTAAATGAGGTTCCTATGGTGAAACACAAAATGACTATATGCAAAATTTCTGGTTTTGGTCCCACGTTGACATTTTGTTGGAGTAAACGTTATTTGAATGGGATTGGGTGGACTCTTATTATTCCTGTATTTAACCATGTGATGCTCAGGAGAAGTTCATATTACAGTTTTGTGCATAGCGCTCAATGAATCGGTGACAAATCCAGAGATAATCAGGGACACTTAAAATACTAGGACCATTAGAGTCTTTGACAGCATGTGAATTAATATGCATTTTTTGAACTAAAAGGAGTCATGTCATTATTATTAAGTGTGATGTTTGGAGAAAGGATGGTGAATTATAAGTTTAAGGAGGGATTAAGAGAGATTGGAGTTAAAATCAGGGATAGTTTAGGGGTGTAGTTTTGTGCTTGTGGTTGTCCACAATTGCAGATACTTAAGCTACTAATAAGATTGTCTAGCTTTTTGTCAGTAATAAAATGGAAGGAAAACTATTACATAATGTGTGTAAATAAAAAAAGACATGGGCATGGTAGTTGCCTTGAAATGGGTTTTATGTTCTGTCTGGTCATGACATATTTAAGAATTCACAAATATTTACTAAATGGTACAATGTAAAATGTGCACTTGTTTTTTATGTGGTTTTAATATCTTAAACATAGGTGAATGGATGCATTAATTCTGCTAACTACTAGCAATTCATTTGTAGTATGAGAATAACATTTTATTCTTTGTGGATTGGTGGAGGGGTTTTGATACTGGCAAAAAACTAAACTTGAGCTGTACTGTCTTTTGCATTTCTAAAGCCTGTCTTTTTTCCCATTGTGCATTACTTTTCTCCATAAATATATAAGCTCTTGATGGCTACCACTGTCATCCTTAATTCTACAGCCAGTTGGTAGTTGAAGCTGCCTAACTCACAGGTAAAAAGAACTTTATCTGTATGCAGAAGACCTTCTCTAGAAGTAGAAATTGTACATTTTATTTTGCTTTTTTTACTCGCCTGACTAAAGGCCAGTAGATTGTTGTAGGTCACTGGTTCAGATAATTTTGGTTGGTAGGTACTGTTCGAAAAATAGTGAGACAGTATGTTGCTGTAGCTCAGTGGGTTAAGCCATTTTATTAGCAGATATTAGCTGGAAAATATTGTAAGACTTTGAGGCCATGTACTGTGCATTAAATATTTTGGTATATTGATGAATACTTGAACTGACTGGACATGTTTTGGTTTGAAAATATGAGTTTGTCTGCTCAGCAGGCCTTGTTTTCTTGGTGTCATTTTGTGGTAGGAGAGTTAAAGCGAGTGAACCTGAGCAGATGTGCACCAGTATGGATTATTCTGATATTTTGGGTTTCACCCCATGCACCCTTCTTTGTAATTTATGGTCCTGATGTGTGTTGTTTGTTGTTTACCCATTTTGTGAGTCCAAGAATTTGGTAACCACAGTTTGTCTCACTGCCTGTTCCTTATTTATTCTGTCATCTGTAAATGTGTGCATGTAAGCAAGTGAATATGTGATTTCTGCATTATAAGTCAGAAGCAGACGGGAGAGTTCATTGAAGCAAGCAACTGAATTGTGGAGTCCTGAGAATGTCCTCCTTTCATGGAGATACCTAGGAACTATTAACCTGTTAACAGTTTGCCATCCATTCCCTACTGAAATATTACATTAAAAAAATAAGTTAGTAACATAGGCAATTTATTCTTCAAGGGCAACAGGCACTTTACTTGTAGATGAAACAATGAAATCTAAAGTTGTTTGCTATCAGCAGCCTCTTCATTAGTTACAGATCTTTTTAATGTGGAATTATTTAAATGACTTTTACTTCTACAGAGTTTGTGCATATTTACTGATACTGGTGGATTGTAGAAGTTTGAATATACTTTTATGATAGAAATGTTCTGAACTGGGCAGTTTTGTCTTTATTGGTTCATGCATTTTGTTTCATTGATTACTAGAAAAATGTTCAAAGCACTAAATTTAATTTTAATTTAGCGCTCTAACAAGTGTGCTGTATTATACAAGGAATTTAATTTAGTACAGTCAGGAAGGTGTATCAAAGAACACATGTATGAGAGGCCTATGATTTGAAAACAGCCCAAAGGTAATCTTTATCTGCCACTGGCCAGATGCATTTTCTTTGAATGTGGGTTTCACTGCTGTTTCAATGAATGTGAGTTTCAATGGCAGAGAAGTTTTAAAGCTAGGTCTATTTTCATTGTAACACTGTATTGCTTTATTTAGCAGATGTCTATTACTGTTTGGGATATAAAATGCAAAATAAGTTTTAAATGAAATCCAAATAATTATTATAGAACTAAAGCAGTATGCACATTACAGTGTTTATGGTAAATGGGGTGAAATAGTCAAATAGTGGGACATTGGAATGGCTTCAGGGGGACTCTGGGGCCATATTTGGTTGTCTGTTCTTCAGTTTCATTTGAAATTTGCTATCCCACAATTCCATTGGAGTGGGCGGGGATACCTAATTATCTATGCAAATTTTATGTTAATCAGCATACAGATTTGTACCTATTTTTCATGGGCCTTTGTCCAGATTTTTGATGTTTCCAGGTTGAGAGGTATGACTATACTGGACCCTTTCTCATTAGCAACGAGTGTTACCTGTTATTATTTTGATTCTGCATACCATAGACTATAATGGCAAAATGCTGATTTCACTTACAATTGTCTTTTCACATTTTTTTTTTTGCATTTTTGGCACAATCCTGCTTGCGGGCCACTGCCCTATGCTTAAACAGCCAAAATCGGCAAAAAAAAATTAAACTTTGATTTTCATATTGTTGTAACACATTTCCATGCCAATGGTTATATATTTGGCCATTGGTATGACTAAGGATTATAATGCATGCTTTACTTTGAGCTGTCATAATTCCATTTTGATTTTTGCAGAAATGTATTTGGCTAGTAGCCGAATATATTTCTGCAATGGACACTGTTCTGGCACGGATGCCTGACTGCTTACTGAATTGCTAATTCACCTAATTTGCATGATTTTTACCAGCAAATGCGGTAATTAGCATTATTCAGTAGTGTCCATGCAAGAATAGTGCTGGCAGGCTCGTGTACGCTCCCAGCCTTGTTTACTGGATCACTCGGTGGCCATATTCCGTGCAGGAGCTGCTACATTACTCCTGCATGGAGAAAACAGCTTATTGAATCCTGGGGGATCTTAATGATGTTAGGCCTCCACAATAATAATTTCCCTTTCCAGGCTTTCCCTATACTACTCCTTACCAATCATCCTATGTAAGGGAGTACAACTTTTTCTAACTCAATCTAGATTTTCTCTTTTCTACCAAACCCTAACAGGCAAAACTCCTACTCACTAGGAACATCTTTAACAAATATCCTTTCTCATTCCTTAATACAAGCATCTCCATGTTCTCTGACAGTACCACAATCCCAAAACATATGAATTACACCAGATCTAGACTCCTCACATCTCCAACAGGATAGCGCAGCAGTGCAGCAGTTAGTGTTGTCGCCTCACAGCAAGAGCTTCTCCGGTTCAATTCTCGGCTGGAGTGCCCTCTGTTTGGAGTGTGCATGTCCTCCCTGCATTCACCTAGGTTTCCTCTGGGTGCTCTGGTTTCCTACCACATTCAAAAGACATGCATTTCTCTTCGGGCCTTTGCTGAAAATGGGTTCTGTCCAAGTCAGACTTTCCCAGTAAACAAATGATAAATAAAATAAATTTCTGCCTTTACCAGAAATATTAAAAATCAGTCTATTACACCTGTGCAACCATCAGTGCCAAAACTGCTGGAAAATCTTTCAATTTATTTACCCTTTTTAGGCACTCTTGCCAAGCTTCTTGGGAAAGTTTTACTTCCTCATGTCATTCTCACTTCATTCTTTTTTTCATTCTTGCCTCAGTCTTCCTCCCACCATGACATTCCCATACTTATGCTTTATGAGAATTTTGTATATTTTTGTATTTGCCTCTATACAGATTTAGACAATTGTACCCAACCTTGTACATCCATCTCCTCTATCACACCCCCTAGTCCTAAATATTTTGCCTACTGCTTCACAGTCTTTTTGTGCAAAATAAAACTGAGGCCCCTGAAGCAGATTGATCCTAGTCTAAACCTTGACCTGTCCATGAAACTCAAGCTCCCATGCCTTCCTTCTAAAAATCAATCTTCCACAAGGTTGATCTTCCTTACATAACACTTCTTTGAATAAAAAGCCTTTCCTTGCATTTTTAAATTAGATTAGTCTATAGTCACAAGTATAGTAGTCCAATAACCACTCCCAAATTCCCTTTAAGCTTACTGAAAAATGTATCCATAACAGCTTCCCCTATGGAATTACACAGTTTATCTTCTGTAGTCCAGTCTGGAAAGGATAGCTCTTGTGACCATACTATAGAATCAGCTGTTCCTATGGTGCCAAGGCTAAAATCAGGCATTCCTCTTATCCCCATTTCCCAGCTAGACAAACCCCACACTTAACAATCCAGGTATTGCCATTCCACACAAAGTTCTCACAAATCACCTGAATTTTCAGCAACCATTTTCCATTTCAGCTTATGGTAAATGTCTTCATAGATAGAGTAAGCCAGGAAAAATCATGATCTGCATCAAACATATGCTACCCATCAGTGTTACCCTCTGCTAGACCATTTGTCCAACATAAAAAAGATCTGATTATGAAGCTGAAAATAATTAACCCCTATTAATGCTGCATCTGTTTCTATCATTTTAGTCCCAGGTATTTAGCCACTATATTTCTAGCTATCCATTGCTCTCTAACCGGACTAATTCACCTATCCTAATCCTGTATGGTTTTGGAATGATTACACTGAAGTCCAGATACAACCTGAAAATATCTCAAAAATGTGGACAATTCCTGGTAAAATTAAGTCCAATCTGTTGGTAGCAAGCATTTAGTCATTAGCAAAAATATTGAACATCTTCCATTCACAAGGGATATTTTGCAAAATGTATTGCACTTGTCTACCAACACCTTTATAACTAAAATAAAGAGTAGTGGAGATATGCAACAGCCTTGCCTCGTACCCCTGCAAATAACTTTTCTGTTAGATAACCATTAACTACCACCTGTGCCTTGATACCACTATACAAAGCAGAAATTCAGTTAAAAAATCTACAGCCAAGACCCACATTCTTCAATACTTTGTAAAAAAGACCATTCTATTGAATCAAGTGCCTTTTTAATATAAAAAAAATAACACCAGCTAGATCAGAACCACCTTTCTCTGCTTGGAACAACAAAAAAAAAAATCTCTTAACATCCACTAGTTACATTCTACTGAATGACCCTTAACAACACACTTCTAAGCCTTTTCTACCAAAAAAATCTTTTAGCCAGAGCAACTGCCGATATTTTTGCATTAACATTTATTAAAGAAATAGGCCAATAATTCTCTGAGAAATCTCTTGTCTTGACTACCTTTTGAGAGCAGAACTATCTGAGCCTTATAAAGAGAATGAGGGAGCAGAATTCTCTCAAAGCCTCCTTTAGTGAACACCAGAACCAACTGTTCTGCATACGTTGAAATATCTTATAAAATTCTGCCAATAAACCATTACTCCCCGGGGACTTTCCTGATTTTAGACTTCAAATTATGTCTAGAATCTCAGGGACCCCAATGACCTGGTCTATAAATGCACTGTTTTGCGACAACAGTTTTTGTCATGTCCAACTTCAGTAGCCCAGCATGCTGCTCACTTAAATTTATCCATGTTAAACATACAAAACACTAAAAGAAAATCCCGAAATGCCTTACTAATTCTTGTATTATCCGAATAAGAAATACCATCCTTGCCTCACAGCTGAGAGAGAGAATAAAGTTGGTTCTCTGACAGTCCTTAACTTTGGCTGTTAACCATTTCTCACAGCTGTCACCCTTACACCACCAAAAGTCCCGTCTATCCACATGTTCTCTTTCTAACATTGTATTAATGTGCTCTTCTATAGACACCTTTAATAAAGAAACTTTCATTTGTTTGTCCATGTCTATCCTTCTCATGTCTCAGCATCCATCTCATTTTGAAGGATACATAGCTGTTCTTCCCAAATGGCTAAATTGTGGAAGTCCTCTCTTTCCAAGTACTGCTCCCAACTCACAAGATGGCCTTTAAAAACATATTTTATAGCTTCTTACCACAACCAATGTGAAATTTCACTTCCATCTTGCCAAATATTCCATGCTATAATCTCTTCTATTAACTCTTTCCATTCTAGCCTTCTCTGATTTGATAGCCACTACCAAGGTTTCCATTTAAACCTCTTTTAACCTCTCTGGTCCTTTGAAACACTTAAAGATAAGCATGACCTGAAAAAAGATCTATCACCTATCAAAAACTCCAGAACCTGCAGAAGTCCTTTCTCCCTCATCATAAACTTGTTTAAAGTGCTGGCCTGTTTCTCATAATTCCTAGAAAAAGACCACCCACTTTCTGCAGGGTGCCACCATCTCCAGCTGTCAATCCACTCTTCTCCCATCTACCACTGATGGACCAGTTCCCTGGCCTTAGCCTATCTTTCCCCTGCATCTATATTTCCTATCCCAACTCCAATTTATTACTAAATTAAAATTCCTCCTAATGATTTTCCTGTCACAACTAGGGACAATTTCTTGCCAGTGTGTATAACAATTTGTAAAATAAGTCAAGAGTGTTGGCATTAGGACTGTATAGATCTCCAGGTTTTTAAAATTGTCCCTCTGTCATTAATCCTATAATGTGCCAATCTGCCTCATGGATCTTCTCTAGTCACCTTAACTATGGCAACTAAACTTCTTTTCACCAAAATACCTACACTTTTTTTTACCACCTGCTTTTTCCATACTACATCCCTCAACATCTGATTCCAAGTCCTTTTCCCCTAGCTTAACTGTCTTCTTATGCTTCAGTTTAGTTTCCTGCTACAATGCCATATCTACTTTTAACTTCTCAAGTGTAGCTGTTACCTTCCCCCTTTGATTGGACAACATATTCTTTCAACATTCCACATTACTACATTCAATATTGACCTGCCCTTCATCTCATCTATTCTTCCCTGTACCTGGGCAAGTTCTAATTAGGCCCTTGGATCAGAATCAATTTTATGTTTGACTGCCAGACTCAAGCCAAGACTAGGAGATACGAACATAAATAACACTGGCAGAGTACATGGGTCACTCTTCTGTTCATGCTCAGATCAATAATCTAACCCATAGTAGAATTTATGCCCACCTAGGTTTCTACTGCCTCTACAAGGAGAAAGTACAGTTCCATCCCTGGAGCACTGTAGGAAACACCAGTAGTAAAAATCATCCTCTGATGAACACCGAGGTTCCACCCTTAGTACAACTCCTATATAAAAAGAAAGTATGAGATATTTCTGACAAACTACCTAATGTATTGGCAAATAACTTGTTAAAATAGCATTACTGACAAAATAAAACATTTTAAAATCAAAATTCACACAGCACAAAAGACTATTAAATTATCTGCTCAAATGCTTAAGGAATCATTTCATCCTCCTTGCATACAGTAACAGCGGCATTTACATCATGACTTTCTACTCTCTCAACACTTGCCTAGCCAAAATATAAAAATACAACTGTGTTGACAAAGAACAGCCAAAGAAACATTTGAAAGTCCTAAATTAGACAACTCAATAACTAATACACAAACTAGCAGTTTGGCTTTGTCAAGGGAAGATCAAGCCTACTAAACCTAGTAGACTTTTTTGAGACTGTCACCAAGGCAATGGATGAGGGGGAAATGGAGCATGCTGCCTACCTGGACTTGGTTAAGGTGTTCAATAAAATACCCTACTCAGGTATAGTTGACAAACTCACCAAACTGGGCATAAACCCCTACATAACTCACTGGATTGCCAGCAGTCTTACAAACAGGATCCAGGAAGTCAGGATTCATGTTACCACCTCCACTAAAAGAGCAGTCACACTCAGGGTACCCTAGGGTTCAGTGCTGGGAATACTCCTATTTGGCACCTACTTTTCAAAGGTAAAGGCTAATGACAAGGACCTTTGTTTGACCAAGTTTGCAGATGACTGCAAACTGGCAGCTATCGTAGATTCCTTCAGTGACACAAACATCTTACAAAAGGGTCTATCACAGACAAATGACTGGTGCTAAAGTCACGGACTAAAATTCATTGCCAAGAAATACATTACAGTGCCTTTTAGGAAAACTGCAACACAGTCTAATTACTCCATTGATGAGACATCTAACAGCTGACCCAGTAGTCATTGATCTGGGAATATATGTAGACAGTAATCTAGCCTTTGACCAACATGTGGCCTAGGTAGAAAGAAAATAATTCTATATCATCCAAATTATAAGCAAGAGACTTGCATCCTGCTCCAAGAAAGTCATTATGCCTCTTTATGTGGCCATTATCAGTCCCATCATTAAGTATAATCCCCCTTCTGGCATGTAGTTGGCCCAATATATGCAACATCTGGAATGCCCACAAAGGTTCCTTACCCAGAGAATCCAGTGTAAAAACACACTACCCTATACGGTTTGCTTTAAATCCCTATCTCTATACTCTTACTGATTACTGGGAGGTTATCTACACTTGGCATACAAGGTACCCTTGGCTCTAGCTCTGATAGACCTTTTGCACATCCATAAAATGAACATCACCAGAACCACTAGATCCAAGGATTTAGTTTTGCTTGTGACATAAATAAGACATGTTGGCAGAACAGATATATCTCTCAGAGGATCCCCTTGCCCTGAAACAGGCTCCCCATCTTTGTGAAGCAGAGTTCATCCCTATCCCTATTTAAGCATAACCTTGACCAGTGGATGGGAAAATCAGAAGTTCATCACAGGTCTGGCCCCATGTCTGTAATAGAAAGAGGTAGACAGTAATGCCCAAAGGAACATACCTACCACATAGCCTTTAGAAATTTCTTAACTAACATTCCCCTCTTAATAAACACTGATCATATATAGGAATACAATTAAGTTGGATTGCATGGCTGGGCTTATACAGGCCCTGGTGGTCATTAGACTAGTATATAACAATAGACTTAAAAACGTTTACAAAGAAGGAAAAAAAAATATTGGTGTCATCTGGAATTGATAGAAGGAGAATAGTTACAGTGCCAGTTTGTCCACAGGCAAAGATGCTGCAAAATCATTTCTGTTATTCGACCATCCTTTATTTGATTTAAAGTTAGGCTGATAGGCCTGTAAACTAGACAGCCCCTTCTCCCTTCTCATGACAGTTAGAAACTTATTGTGTGCCTTATGTTGACACTGACTCAAAACATCTTAAGTCCAGACTGATGTTGATAACTGGTCTTCCTCTGTTCAATTTACCTCACATTCAGTAGCATTATCTCTCTCAGCCAAAATCTGGCTACATAGTTTCAAAGCCACATAATCTTAACAATCTGATTGCAGGGACACCTCACACAGCATAGGAAGATGACTATTAGCTAAGTCTCCAGAAACACTGCTCTTAGCCCCAGTTAGGACATCCCTGCCCATCTTGGTAGACCAAAGGGCTTGCTCAGTTTCATCTTCTGGGTCCTGATTCCTCCCTCCTTCATTGATTCATCTGCCAGTCCATCTCCTGATGTGATGGAACAGAAGTTGAACTAAGTTGCACAAAATCTTTTTCTTCTGCCCCTATGAAACCACACTGAAGGGCATTTACAAGGGAGAACATAGAGTCCTTCAATTGATGGAGAAAGTCTTGGGACTCTGTAAGGAAGAAGAATTGCTTCTCTTAGACCCCTCTCACAACTACCGAGTCAGCATGATTGGAAATCCGTGACATCAGGTCTACTGCACTTTGGATTTCTACGGATTTCTGAATACACAACCCTCCTAAAAAACAAGTCATTGGAGTAGTCTGATATGCACTCACAGCCATGTCATTGAAACACGCACCATGAAACAATTAAGAATTATTTAGCAGCCATTTTATAAGAATGTAATTTCACAATCACTTGCCTGGCTGTTTTTGCAATTTCTTCACAATCACTCAATGAATCTGATCCACCTCGCACTCCATATCTGTAGGGGCATTAAGGAAAGGGAGAAATTTGTTATAGAAAAATGATAATAAATCTTTCTCCTATACTCTTTTCAGGATTCTAGAGAATCTGACATTGCCCCATCTTTGTTGGTTTTCCAGCTCATCTACTCCGAGTACAAAAGGGAGATTTCAGCTTTCAAATGTATTCTTTTACATTGTTGCTGAGAAACACTTTCTGTATTTTCTTTCATGTCATTCTGTAAATGTAAGCATTCTTTCTGGATGCTACTTATACTGTCTTGCCACTTTTGGATTTAGTCCTACAGGCCTTTGGTTTCTAGAAAAACAGCCGGCAACACCACAAGCATTTTGTCCATTAATTGCTTGTCCAAATAATGGCTTGGCCTTTCCCCTACAGTTATTTGGGAACTATTTGCTGACATCACAGTACTGTTGTCCATATGTTCAACAGAACCTAACAAGGATAACACATATGAGGTGAGAATAGACACAGGAGAAGAAAAAGAATCAAACCGCCATGATAGGCTGCCAGCCAGGCCCCAAAATACATTACATTACATTTTAACTCAGTTCCTTTAACCTGGCATTAACCCTGGCATCACAGTTCTCCCTTTATGAATCAAGCAAGTCTTCTGGAGCCATTTTTCAAGAAACAGAGCATGAGACAAAAGTACAATATTTTGGTACATTACCCCATACCTTTTCTAGATAGACCAGCTACATTTATATTATCACTACCCCTGAACTGAATACTTATTTTAAGACCACAATGATAGATTCTATCTAAGAAGCTTGCCATTCTATCCACTTGCTCTGTATAGTCATTTTGTGGTATGTAACAATAGTGAACTGTCTGTCATCCAACATAGTAAACTGGAGGCAAAGTTCTCTCAACCCAAGACTGGAACTGACAGTCAAGAGGAGAAGGGTAATACTTGCAACACACCACCAGTCTCACATAGACCTAATAAACCAACACCGGCAAATAACACACATGAATACATGAAAACATACTCGGAGGCTCTAAATAAAAATCTGAAAAAGCAACAGAGACCTCAAAAGCAGACATCCAAGCAACCTCCACACCTCACCACCAACCATGAAAAACATACTTCACATAATCAGTGTGCCACGCAATCACAGCCCTTAATACAAAATAATAGGTGACTCTATAGTTAGGCACACTGATGTCCCACTAACTAGGCTGGACAAGGAGAAGGTTACAGTTAGCTGCCTGTCGGGTGCCAGGATCTGCCACATAACACAAGCACTCAGGTCACTCCAGAACAAGTACAAATACCATTCTGTCATTGTCCTTGTTGGTGTGAATGACCTGAGATGTACCTCCCTGGACTACATGAAAAGAGACATGGAAGAGCTCTCTGATCATGTAGCCCAGGCCGGTATGACCGTGAACTTGAGTAGCATTCTGCCCTCACCAAAAATGATGCCACAGTATAAAGAAAAAAATATCAATTTCAACAATTGGCTAAGTTTCTGGTGTCATTCAAAGGGGATCCAGTATCTGTCCGCCTGGGATGACATGCTCAACAAGCCACATTGCTTCACAAGAGATGGCTTGCACCTGTCACCCTTAGGATTTTGAATACTGGCCAAAGCTCTTACCACCCCCATAGTGCCTTTTTTAGGCAAGGCTGAAAAGACAAACCCACCACCATAAATAGCACAAGTAACCAAAAACTGAGGGTAATGCTATTCAACGCCAGAAGTCTAAACCTCAAAATGTACGCACTCGAGGCACTCCTCAGTATGGAGAACATCGACATCTGTGCAGTAACAGAAACCTGGTTTAACACTCCTGAGAGCACCCCAGCACTACTAGGCTATATCTCATACCATACCTTTCGGCCACAGAACCAGAACTGAAACACAAAAGGCGGGGGGTGTATCCATATTCATCAAGGATACTCACACCTCCAGGTTAGTGCGCAGCATAATGCATCAGAGATCATCCATGTGCAACTAACAATGGGCAAAACCTGCAATCCAAATTGTAGCTTGCTACAGATCACCCACCATGGCCCAGGACCCCCATTCTGCATTTCTGGAGACACTGGGAAATATGAAGGTCCTACCAAACACCTTAATGCTGGGTGATTTCAATTACCCAAACATAAACTGGGAGAACTACTCAAGTACTAACTCCCTTGCCCAACCCTTCCTAGAATTTATAAACTCGAACGCCCTGGATCAACTGGTCAACACCCCCACCAGAGGGAACAACATATTGGACCTGGTCATCGCCAACATGGGCAACCGGTGTTCCACACCGGAGGTCAACACCTTGCTGGTTAGATCAGACCATAGACTAATCACTCTGGATATCCACATTCTGCCCCCACCCCCAATCAAGGACACCACCATGAAAAACTTTTCAAAAGCAAACTTCACATTACTTAAGACCGAGGTGGAAAGGTTCACAGCCCCCATGCTAAAGGACAATGCTGTCCAAGCTGCTGAATCCTTTACAAAGGCACTCTATGAGCATCTGCAAGAATGCATGGATCGTGCTATCCCAAGTAAAACCAAGACTCACTCCTCCAAGAAAAGGAAACCAGTCTGGTGGACCCCTGCCATAAACAAGCTATACAACAGAAGGAGGAAACTAGTACAGAAAAGAGTAAAATCCCAAGAAGGAAAGACATCCCTGATCAGTATCAGCAAGAAACTATGATCCCTCATTAAATCATCCAAGGCTAGTTTCGAAAGAAAAATTGCCAATGACTCCAAAGATAACCACAAAGCGTTCTTTAGCTATGTCAAGAACCTAAGTGGAAACTCTCAGATCTACTCTGAGTTAGTGCAGAATGGCACAAAATACACTGAACCGACTGATATTGCAAACATTCTGGCAGACAGGTTTAGTGCAAACTTCACCCCCCTCTCACCCCCTAAAGGGCCCATAACCATACCAGAAGAATGTAGGGCCCCATCAATCACCGACACACAGGTTAAAACAGCCCTATCCAAAGCTAAAAACACAGCTTCAATGGGACCGGACGGTGTCCCAGGCTGTGTCTTACAAGAGCTCCAAAATGAACTAACCCCTCACCTAAATAGACTGTTCAAACTCAGCCTCTCTACAGGCTACTTACTCACAGAGTGGCACACAGCAACAGTTATCCCGCTCCACAAAGGTGGAGCCACAACGGACCCCGGGAACTATAACCCTATAAGCCTGACTAGCCTGGTCTGCAAGGCTATGGATCGCATCATCATGGAACTCAACAGAGACATTGGGAACCTCCAAACCTTGGACCCTACCCAGTTTGGCTTTGTTAGGGGCATATCATGCCTCCTAAACCTGGCGGACTTCTTTGAGACAGTTACCAAGGCATTAGATGAGGGAAAGGAGGTCCACACAACCTACCTAGACCTCGCAAAGGCTTTCGACACCATTCCCCATTCTAGTATTATAGACAAGCTCACCAGCTTGAACATAAACCCCTATGTCATGAGATGGGCTGCCAAATGGGTCATGGATAGAACCCACATGGTGAGATTTGCAGGCTCTACATCTGACTCTAAACCGGTTACAAGTGACGTCCCCCAGTGCTCAGTCCTGGGACCCCTCCTGTTTGGTATATACTTCTCAGAGGTACAGGCAAGCATAGGAGGACTATGGCTGACCAAGTTCGCAGACAACTGCAGACTAGGGGCCATAATTGATTCTTCGGCTGATACAGACACCCTCCAGATGGGTCTCACTGAGATGGATACCTGGTGTCAAAATCATGGCCTCAAGCTAAATGCCAAAAAGTGCATAGTCATCCCCTTTGGAAAAAACAAAGTACCCATGAACTACCACATAGGTAGTAGTCCCCTAAATACAGAAGATGTAATAAGGGATCTGGGGACCCAAGTAGATAGTAATCTCTCCTTTGATAATCATATTGCCAAGGTGGTTAGAAAATCCTTCTATGTGGCCCACCTAATCACAAAAGGGTTCGCATCTAGAACAAAAGAGGTTATTGTGCCTCTCTACTCATCACTCATTAGACCCATCATAGAATACAATGCCCCATTTGGGATGTACCTTACAAGACACCTGCAACTGCTGGAAAGGCCACAAAAGTACCTCACCAAGAGGATTACTGGCCTCAAACAGATGCCCTATGCAGCCCGACTCAAGAAACTCCAGCTGTACTCGGTTGCATACCGCTTACTCAGAGGTGATCTCTGCCTGTCATACAAGGCCATGTCCAACCCAGAATTGATGGACATGCTCCACCTAAAAAAAAACAAATCCCAGAGAGCCACATGCTCTAGAGATATAAACTTCACCACAACGATAAATAAGACATGCTGGAGGGATAGATTCCTATCCCAGAGACTCCCCATGCTTTGGAACAGGATTCCAATATACATCAGGCAGAGCCCCTCACTAACACTCTTCAAGAGAAACCTTGACAAGTGGATGGGAAACAGGAAAATTTACCCCGGGGATCACTGCAGTGGCTCTGATGGACAGTGGCGCAGGGAACTCATGGCTCTGCTGGACAGAGGCACAGGGAACTAATCTAAGGGGGTGGCGAAAGCCAACACATTCTGGCTAGGCTTATAAATGCCCTTGGGCAGATAGCCTAGTACTTACCTATGAATCTATGCAGGTTGGCTTGTAACTGTTGCAAAGACCAGACTATATCCAGGTACTCCCTCTCTATGTGTGCACAAGACATTTCCCTGGGTTGAAGTCTTAGGCTTAAGTACACAACAGGATGCTTTTTTCCTTCTGAGGAGACCTGACTAAGTACAGCACCCACCACATAGTTAGAAGCATCTACCTCTTCGGTGAATTCTTGACTGTAATCAGGACTGGCTAGAGCAAATGCTGACCGATCCCTGACTGCAGTGGTCAAGGGTACCTGTCTGTAACCCTTGGTCAAGTCCTTAGCAAATGTATGTGACTCTATATGACTGTTCAGTTTCCTATAGTCCCCACTAGACCTCTCAGTTGTCCCTATTTTGGAGGAATATTCCTATTTACAGGCCTACTTTTCCCCCTTCAAATGATGCACCTATTTTTGATTTACCCCATGCACACAGTTTTCTGAATCCCTTTCATCGTACATGATTTCCCAGCTGTTCTAGTAAAAAGAAAACCATATTACATGGCCAACATACTAGTAGTACCAATAATTTAAAGAAGCAGGACACAAATCATAAGATCTCCATTTTTTCAGAAGCAAAAATAAATTACCTTACATGGTAGAATTTATAATATAGTTCATTAACGTCTATAGATTTCATACTGCCTTTTGGATAATATGCTTATATTTTTGTCATTCTCTGTTTTTAAAATATATTTGTGAGTAGTATCCCACATTCCTACTGGAAGCTGGAAGAGTTATGCGCTGTTTGGTATTCAAATATTATGCTAATTAGATATCCAGATTTTTGGTTGGATGCACCTACTTTTCAAGAGTCTTTGTTCCTTTTTTCATTGTCTGCAGGTTGAGAGGAATGGTCCACCAGAACTGAATGGTGCCAATTTGATCATCCTTTTGTGTCACCAGCACCACTGCTGAGGACCAGAGACTGTCGGACTCCTAAGTGACTTGAATTTGATACTTGTCCTAGTCCCTCATTAACTTGTCTGCAAATGTTCTCACCAAGGTCTTCAGTGTAGAGTTAAACCTCTCAATCAAACCGTTTGTACGTGGATGCAAGGGGTTAATCTTTAAGTGCTATACCACACAATTCCTCCATAAACATGACAGCAGGATTAACATAAAGCTGACACTTTTATCCATCAGTATTTCCATAGGAAGTATTACCTTGCTGAAAATGTTTACAGTATCAGGATCTCTGTGTCATAACAGGACTTTATCATGTTAACATGGTAGACTTTGTGCTTCTGTCTCCTGTCTGTCAACTCATCGCTCACATTTTTACAAAGACAAAAATACTGTTTCAGGCTACCTAAAGCTTGTTGAGTCTCCCAGGAATAAGTACCATTACCTGTTGCTCTACAGAATACTCTCTGGCTGTCCTATTGTACCAGATCGTTTTGTGCTATTTGCCTATGCTAGGTGCTCTGGTGTTATCATGATGAGCTCTCTAAGCATAGTCCTGAGGATTAGCACATGTTCCACACAAACTTCTTGTAAGAATCATGTTCACCGTCACATTCATCAGAAATGAAATCTTTATCATGTGACCATATGGCAGCTGAAAGCATCAACTTTTTTATAGTATAGCATGGCATGCCATTATATACAATGTTTTCCCCAGCCCCTAGTGTGCATATCATGACATAGGTTCATAGGTTCATAGGTAGGTACTGGGCTATCTGCCCGAAGGCATATATTAGCCCAGCCACATTGTGCGGTATTCTCCGCCCCTTTGGTTAGTTCCCTAGGCCCTTGATCTAGCAGCTAGTACCCTTGGCCCCTATCTAGTAGAGCTGTTGGTATGATCCCTGGTGTGAACTTTCTGTTACCCATCCACTCGTCAAGGTTCCTCTTGAAGAGTGATAGTGAGGGGCTCTGTCTTATGTAGATCGGGACCTTGTTCCATAGCAAAGGAAGTCTTTGCGAAGGGACTCTATCCCTCTAGCATATTCTATTCATTGTTGTGCTGAGGTTTATATCCCTAGAGCGTGCAGCTCGAGTAGATTTTGTTTTGCTAAGATGGAGCATGTTCAACAGTTCTGGGTTGGACATGGCTCTGTTTGTTAGACAGAGATCGCCTCTGAGAAGGCGGTATGCAACAGAGAAAAGCCTTAGTTTTTTTCAATCGTGCTGCATAGGGCAACTGTTTGAGGCCAGTAATCCTCTTAGTGAGGTACCTATGTGGTCTCTCCAGCTGTTGGAGATGCCTAACCAGGTACATTCTAATTGGTGCATTGTACTCAAAAATGGGTCTGATGAGGGAAGAGTAGAGGGGCACCACTACATCCTTAGATCTTGATGCAAACCCTTTGCTGTCCTGAAGAAAAACAAGTAGTTAGACCAGTTTTAATGCAACACAAGAAATGCTAATACACCTCCAAGCTTGTTTTCCCTTCTTGACTACATACTGATGTGGCTTAGTGATATGCAAGTCATTAAGTGCCTTAGTAATTGAATCTCAATATACAGTTCCTAACTTTTCATCTTTTTCTGTTACATTTACCAGAGAAGTCAGTTAGTCAGGAGATCAAACACACTTCAAGGGATTCCCTTTTTTGTATTCAGAAAAGCAAAAGTCATACAGTCCTAAGAAGTGAGAACAAACACACTGATTGCACAACAGACAGAAGAGAAAGAAATAATTATTACATTTTAATTCAGTTTCCCTTAGTCTGGCATTACCCTTGGCATTACAGTTATCTTTTTTAGTCTCAATCCTGGTTATCTAATATCTCAGAAATAACATGCACCACTTACTTGTTGTTACTGCTGTTAGGATTTTGCAAAGTGAATATTTCTGAATATCATTCAATTGTGGGAAGCTATTTTCTGAACCACTTTATTGCATTTTTTCCTGGAAGTTGTTAGATCCAGTCTGCAACTAAAGGTATCAACTCCTTCCTTTCATCCATTTGACTAGCATTGGAAGCCTTGACTCACTCATATGACAGAGTCTGGTCTCCACAAAGTAGGAAAATAATGCAAAACACAAGGGTGTTCCCAATATCATTAACGGAAAAATAATAATAAAACCTTTTTAAGCTGGACTTTTACTTAGCTGTCTTTGATTAATTCCTGGGAGAGTATTTACCTAAGCCCATAATAAGCACTTTTTCTTATGAAGTACACAGTTAAGACACAACAAGATGACAGTGCCTTGTGTGGCAGTGGTGTCTCCGGCTCCTGTTGTGCATTTTTATGTTTTGTTTTGTATTTTCATGAATTTTTGATATGTTGGTCCATCTGGCCTGGTTGAGTGTGCAGGTGACTATGGCAGTGGTGTCCATGATGTCCTCATTGAATTTTGCATTTTATTTTTGGGAATGTTGAACACATGAAAGTTTGGGCCTTCACTGGCAAGTTGGGCTGGATACAGAATGTGGGAAGTGGAGGCCGTAACTTTTATCTGCCAGGTGAGATTTAAAGGGACAGGATTTGTCTTCATTGGTTCTGTGGAAATCGGGCTGGATTTGGGATGCTGTTGATGGTGTCTGAGATGGAACTGGTAATGCTGATGGTATGGATGGTGAAGACTGAGAAAGTGCATTTAACTGGTTGTGGCCAGTCGGGCCTGCAGGTAATGGCAGTTGTGAGGGCCTGTGGTGTCCAAAGGAAGGTTAGAAAGAAGGACTGGGACTTGGATGTTGCTGGTGATGGAGTGGGAGATGGCAGTGGTGTAGAGGAGTGATTGCTGTAGTCCATGAAAATGTGCTCAATTTTGAAGCTTCTGTGCATTCTTTGCTTTCACTTGATTCGTTCACTCTTGTTAGATATGTGTATTTTTGTTTTTGTGTTGCTGTGTTTCTGTTTGTGCATGAGCTTGGAGATGTTCCAGAAAGTGGTGAACCCCTGCAAGTATAGTAGCTGTACATCCCCAAAAATCCTCAGCAAAAAACAAAATGCATAGCCAGCAAACAGTGACATATACATTTAATGATATACAAGTAGGAGAACAAGACAACAATGAGTTGGAGAAACGAAATTTCATTCAGCTGTATACTTGCGTATGGGTCGAATGAAAATAAAGTTACTTTTGACTTTGATAATGACATCATGAGGGCTGTGTGCACTTCTGTATGCAGTACTTTAACAGCAGTGGGACACATGCCTACAAATGATATGTACTACTTTCTTCACCTTCTCCAATGGCTATTCATCCTCCTACTAGACACAGAACAACAATTCACTGGCCACTAAATCAATCAATTTCTGGTGAGTGCTCCAATATGTTGGTCTGATTCCTAAACACAGGTCACTGGAATGGTAGTGTACAATATATTTCTGTATCAATAGCTATGGTAATGCAAAACTAAAATCAGCTGCGAATACATTTTTCCATGATGCAGCACACTGCTTCCTCTGGAATGGCTGTGGAAATGGAAATATGTTCATATTTTGAAAATAACTAGTTCTTATGTTGTGAGTAATAAAGCATGTAAAATATGAAAAGTAGTGACAATTAGACAGGTACGTGAATGATTATGCCTCTCTGACCAGAAGATGCATAAAGATAACAAACTTCAAGTTTATAGTTCTTTAGAAGTTACAGCAAGGCATATTTTCTAATGTATAATATACATACGTTTATACAAATATTTCAAGCACGAGCATTAATGCCATTCTAGCCTGCCATGCTGTTTTAAAAATATCTAAACTAGTACTTGCTTTAATGTAATTTGGTAGTCTATTCCATACATCAACTGCTCTCTCAGAGAACAAATTTGTACACTTCTCATTCCTATATAATTTTCTACATAAGTTGTCTGATGATTCTCTACTAATTTTTGATAGCCCCAAACATTCGTAGAGGTATTTGTCTCTAAATGCCCTATATACCTGAATTAGGTCTCCTCTTAAATATCTATATGAGACTCTGCAAAAGTTCAGATATTTTAATCATTCATAATAACATAAATTTTCGCATCCATGGATGCCCTTTGTATATTTCCAATGTACTCTTTCCAGTTTCCTAATGCTTGCTTTCCTATAAGGTTTCCAAATTGTTATTCCATGCTCAAGTTTGGGACTAATGTAACTAACAAACAGTGACTTCACCATTTCTGATTTCATAGACTTTATAAATATTTTTATATGAATTATAGTTCTATAACTATCATTAATCAATTGGTTGATATTAGTAGAAAAATTCAAAGCTGGCTCTACCCATATAGTCAGGTCCTTAAATGAAGCTACAGTTTCAATCACTGTCTGCTGTATTAAATATTCTCATAGGTTCATAGATTAGTACTAGGCTAACTACCCTTGTGGGCCATTTCAAGCCTAGCCAATTACCCCATGTGAGAATTGAACCCTGCACCTTGTGTCTGTAAGGTAAACACCTTAACCATTGTGCCATCTTCCCATCCTCTTTTCAATTTATGTATACCAAATATCATATGCTTAGTTTTTGATGTATTTATCAGCATATTATTCTCCCATGCCCAAATAGTCAATTTAGTCAAGTTCTTTTGTAACACATGTAATCAGTTTACCCAATTTCAAGTCATCAGCATACAGACTGTAGAACACCTGAGATGAAAAAGATAGATCTCTGAAAATACAATCTAAACAAGTAAGGGCCTAGGACAATACCCCATGAGACACCTTGATTGTAACTTTGAATTTCACCTGTCTAGTTGCTGTATGATACTGTCCTATTTGTAAGCCATGCAGCTAGCCATCTTATCAAGAGTACATCAACACCAAGTTGTTCTATTTTATTGATCAGTGATTTGTGTGTAACCCTGTCAAATGCTGAAGTTAAATCTATATAAATTACATCGCAGCACAATTTTTCATTCATAGCTGTTGTTATATTGTTATAGAAAATCATGTTACAGGTAGTAATAGATCTATTTTCAACATATGCATGCTGATATATGGTTTCAAGTTCCAGCCTACCCAGTTCTGACTTACCCAATATTACCATCTCCATTATTTTTCCACAACAGGAATATAGAGTTAAAGGTCTGTATGACTCTGGGTTTGTCCTATTCCCCTTTCCCTTAAAGACAGGTTTAATAAGTGTATGTCTCCAATCTTGAGGAATCTCACCATATTTATATGTCCTAGTGAATAATAGATATAATATGTAAGTTTTTGCTGAGGTGATCTCAAGTTATTATTACTTATTCCATTTCCTCCCTGAGCTTTGTTTGGATCCAGTTTGCATAGTTCTTGTTCAATATAGTCTAATTCAGTTTCATTTTCTGAGGTTACCTGGATGTCACTAGCAAAATTTATCACACCTTTTGTGGGGCAAAACTGCTTTACATAAGATTTTATAAATATATCTATAATCTATGTCTGAGAATAAATTTTAGAATGTACACACAGTTTATCAATTTGCATGTCTTTATCCCTTCCACATCATATCTATCTATAAAATGAATTCCTATTATGCTCAATATCTTTATATACATTTTCTTCAATATTTTTTCTTGATCTTGTGCCACGCTATGTTTAATTTGTCTGTCCAGCTTATTTATTTCAGTTTTCTAAGCTGTAGTTAGACTTGATTTCCATTTCTTACATTTTTGTCTTTCACCTTAACTGAGTATCTTATTCAAATAGAAATATATCCTCCTCACATTGTGTGTCTATGTCCTGATGTTGAACATGTTTTTGATTTTTTTTAAATTCAAACAATCTCTATTTCAAAACCTTTTACATTCCTTCTGCAGTTTTTCCACTGAAAGCATTACCACAATTAGCTTTACATAGTGACTGTTTTGCTTCCATATAATCTGTTATTAATCTTCTGCACATTGGTTTAGATTTCAGTTTGGCAGAATTATCTAGCAACAAATTAACCTTTATAACCCCATGATCATTGCACATCAACGGTAGTAAAACTTGACATGAAGTAAAATTAATTTCTTTAGGAACACAAACAGTGTCTAGAATGTTCTGTTCCCTGGTAGGCTTTTTTTGCAGTCTGAAGCAATTGTTGTTCCTGAACACATTTTGTGAATAATTTCCTTATTAATGTTGAATCAAATTTAAGTTGCCAGCCACTATTATTCTTCCCCCTGTGTTTCATACATGAAAAGTATGTCTTCCTCTAGTCATCAACACTTGACTTTGATGGTCTACACACTCCACCAATTGTTATATGTTCCAGGGTTGCATTTATCGTCAGAGTTATACAATCAATAGTATTAGTGTTATTACCGTACATGTAATAATCACAATTCCCATAACTATATTTAATCCCTATCATAACATCTTCACCTGATTTTTTTTGTTAGAATGTCTGCTACAGTAAAAAAACACATTTATACCCGGACAAAACTGGTGTCTACTCATTGTTCTTTAACCATGATTCACAGATAATAACATCAATCTTGTTTGTGGGAACATAGCACATTTTCCAATAAAAAAACTTTATTATTAATGCTCCTAGCATTAACAACCATCAGAGGTGCATCAAATGTTAGTATCTCTGAAATGTTAAATTTTCATCCTTGCAAAATTCCTGCCTTGTGTTTGTCAAATACTGCAAAATATCTGCTGCAAAAATTACTTTCCTTTATCTTGACAAGAGCAGCCATCCTGTCTGAATACGTGTGCCCAAAATTAGGCTTGGATGCACTACACATTTCCATTTTGTTATACAAACATTTTTTCAAGTAGGTATTTACCCCCAAAAATATTTTCATTCATGGTGATCTGACACTCCTTTCTATATGCGATTTGTGAAAAATATCTCCCAACACCTGCGCAAGCTATGCTATCTAGGAGGGCTGTAAGTTCCCTACTAACCATCAGATAGTACTTGCAGATGACATGAATGAAAATATATCCATACTTTCTTACATTAGCTTTTTAAGGCCTGTCTGACACCCTTTATTTTTGCTCCTGGCAAGCATAATACTATTTGATGCTCATTAACTTTGCAAATATAAGTATCAGTTTCTCTAATAATTGAATCTCCTATAAACAAAAAATACATTTTCTGACCAGATCTGAAGAATCTTCAACTGCTACTTCAATAATATCTCCTCTGTCAGTTGTTACAAATGAATGATCATCACCATTATTTGTATTAATCTCACTGTTTGCACTGCTTATTAAAGTTGCAGGCATACAATTCTCATTCAGCTGGCTTTGTACATCCACAGCTTGAGCATTGTGGCATTATCTGTTGTCAGTGTCTGTCTTCTCTTTTTTCTTACAGTAATGTTCTTCAATCTTTCCATGTTTAATTTTTTACCTGACACTTGCCACTTTTTGTATCTCCTCTTTATGAAAAATTATGCCCCTTTTCTGTAGACTAAAGGTTTTCTGATAGAAAAAAGTTATCAGTCCCTGTAATCTGTAAGCAAGTATCCTTTTTATTATTTTTGCTTTGCAGACATTTATCAGTTTCTTTTTCTTCCTCGTTATTTGTTGTGAACTTCTTCCTTTCTTTATTTTTTTACTTTCTTCTTAATGCTCTGAATCATTCGATTGCTGAAAACGTGTAACCAGAATTTCAAAGTTGTCAGTGGCATTATCTTGTTCAATAGCGGCTGAGTGATCTTTACAAACAGCATGGACACTTTCTTTCCCAAATGTGTTCTATTTGCTCTTTGCCTAACATTATTTATCTCACCAGTCCAGTCATTAATATAAGTAACAACAGTTCTCCCAGCTGTGCCAAATGCACAAGGCCAGTCATTTTCATTATGTCTACATTTACCACTAATAATGGTAAGCAAATTGTCCAGCTTTTGACATGAGAAACACAGATCAACAGTGTTATCATGTGTTACCTGCAAATATACATAGCATTTAATACACTGTATAAGACACTTGTGCTTTAGAAAAATCATCAATGGCATACTCATTTAAGGAATCAATATTCATCTACAAATGAATAAATAATTCTAAAAGAAAAGAATAATCAAAATCAGTTACCACAGGAGTCAGAGAATTTAAATCAACTTCCACAAGAAAAAAATCATACTAACAATATACAACTAAATATTAATTGAATTAAGTATAGCAAAGTTGTTGTTCTGACTGTACAAGTTGTGAAAGTCACACAAAAGCTGGAATTCCTTCACTATTGCTGGCAGTCACACCTCTTTTTAACAGTAACAATAAAAAAAATCACAAACCAGGACAGGATTGTTTAGATAAATTCTGGATTGCCCTCTCTGCAGTCTGTGTGAATTTATAGCTGACTAGGCCCCTTGGGGTGGCTAGAGTTTGCCTGTCTAAAACCTAACCCTTTATAAAAACAAATGTATAATATGCCTGGGAGTTTTTTTTCCCCCATTTCTTAAGACACTTGTGTTTCTGTGAACTCAGTTTAACTTTTGTGAGTAACTGATTTGCTCTGGTTCCTTCAGAGGTCATTGAACTTTGTATGTTATACTTTGGACGTCAGGACATTTGAACATTATAAAGCTATAACTGCAATTATAAAGTTTTACTGAGCTGACATACTGTAATGTAACATACTGCTTATTATACACTATGAAAGAAGACATTTCATAAGCTTAAAGCTTGTTGCACTTTCCAGCTGGGTAAGAAGCAAATTCCATGTGTTACAATTCACCGTAGTTTTCTGGTTAAAATCAATATGCAGTGCTATTGTTCTTCCCATGAGAAATGTGCATAATAGCTTTAGTGTTTGCAGGGTAAGTGTGACACCAATTTGTCTGAGAACGATGCAGTTATTTAATGTCATTTTCATTACTAGTTTGACGTTGCCACCTGTTCCTCTTTCACGAGTCCTGATTAGAACACTTACTTCCTGTTAAAAAAATATTAAAAAAAATTGCAAATGTCCTGATATTTTTGGAGAAACGACAATTTGTGACTTTCCTCTAAATATTGCAGAACACTAAGATATTATATTTAAAGCATGCTATCATAATATAAAGCAATAGATGCAACTCTATAATTTGCCAGTTCTATAAGAGTTTTATATGAACAAATATTTTTACTGTCAGGCTGTTTGTTAGTCTGAATTTGAGGGATATCATAAAAAATATCTGATTATGTTAAATATCAACTATTGCAAAAGCACTTGATCGCTAAGCTAGTAGAAATCTACAGGGCTTGTATTCATTTGGTAGACATATCAGAGACTTTTATTTGCTTTTCAGTTAGATATATAATATGTTTGTAAGTACTACAAGAACTTCTCTCAGTAACCTGAAGGAATGTGGTAAGTAAATTTAAGTACTGGTTAGACTGTAATTCTACATTTGTCTGTCTTAAAATAGACATTTTTTTTTTCATTTTGTTAGTCATCTTTTCTGACTGAGGCAAGAAGACCTGAACGGACCTGTTCACATGGGCTTAAGCTTCCTAACTGCAAATAAACCCATTACATAGCTGTACTGCCCTTCAGGCAACTGAGGCACTCATCCATGTAGGCCCTAATGAGCTGGAGGGAGGGGGTAACTGCCTAACAAAGAGTCCTGACATTTTTGTTTTTTGTTTTAGTCCTGTAAACTGATTGAAGAAGAGTCTGCAAGAGACAATAGGCTATGGAGTGCACACTTAAAGCTTGTCACTAGATGGCTGCAAAGTGCAAGAGCAAGGACAGATGTTAAGTTTGCAAAGAATGACACAATGAAAAGCACTAGGCTGTACAAACAGTGTGCAATTTTTATGTATCTTCATCGTGCTAGTAGTAATCACTATACTTAGTATGAGGGGAAGCATTTAAAAGTTAAAAAAGTGCTGAAGCTGCTACTAACCCAGTCTACAACTAAACAATGCAAGGTATACTTCTGGCACAGGGATGGCTGTACCTGCTTATCTGCAGAATATGGTTGGTTGCAGAAGTGACACAGGCTGGGACAGGTACAGATATTTACTTCTACCATGAAGAATATTAGGAATATTGAAGGCAAAGCAAGCAATTCTTAAAACAAGTTTGCCAGTATGCTCCGTACCATTGTAGGTACACAGTAACCCTTGTACCTGAATCTGAATGTTAACAACTTAGCCCTGTTTTTGCATCTAGAGGTTGCTACTTCAAGTTCTCATGGATTAAGTTCAAAAAAGTAAAATGATGTAGCACTTTCATATGTATAATATAAACTTGCAAATCACACAATATCCTCTGCTTTAATGAGCTGAGCCCTGAAATAGTATATGATCTTGCATTTAGATTATTGTTATAGATTTTAAAGCACTGAAGTGTTTATTGCACAAAACCCAACAGTGAAGAAAGCCAAAGTCTGTACAACTTATAGGTTTAGTTGTTGATGAAGTGAATCCCCTCAGAGACTTGTAACCTGCATTGCCCAGAAAAATTAACTGATTAGTAGGTTCTACATACTTTTGTCTCATGGTCTTTCTTCTAGGCAGTATAACCTGTCAATGTGATGAACTCTTTAAAAATTTCTGTAGTGGCTGAAAATGCATCTTAGTCAGAGATGTTATTATATACTTTGAAGAAATATGCACTGAAGCCAGCATGCTTGAAATCACTTTGCTTCCAAGCACAGAGTGAGCACAGGATAACTACTACATAAATGCATAATGTCTTTCTTTATACAGAGGTGCATGGGATGACTTCTGTACAGTCACATGGTCACATGATTACATGACAGTCCTGTGGTGTAAATTTATGTCTACCCATCCAATTATCAAGACTAGCTTAAATGGTAGACAAAATAATACTTTGCTTGACCTGTAGTGGTAACTTACTCCATAGGCTGCAAATATGCTGAATTAGGAACCTATTGCTCTAACAAATATTATTTATTTGTTAGTGTAAATTTAGGTCCCAAGTATGGGTATCTGTATAGCCACTGGTTTTGTGAAGAATCAGGGGTTGAAACTGGAAAGAGTATTTTTGCAAAAACAATTGTTTTTTTGTTCACTGTAGTCATTTTTAACTCCTTTATTTAATTGACACTTAAGACATAGTCAATCATATATTTATATAAAAGAAAATAAATCAAGTTAATATGTTGATAGAAACAAAACATGTTAATATGTTCACGGTTACAAACATTATACATTATATATATTCTTTTATGCAATTATCATCAAGCCAACATTACATAAATTCCTGCCTTCCCTTAATCTTCTCTCCTCCTTCAAAACATTATTCTGCATGTATTGCTCCCACAATGTCCATTTTACATGTACCTTGCTCCTACCCTTTTCTAAAGATCCCACTTCCAGTTCTGTTATCTTTGTAATAATATTCACCACTTCGAATATATTTGGTTCAGACTTTGAGTCCCATTTTCTAGAAATTGCTTTTTTAGCAGCCACCATAATTAAACTTAACAAGGCCTTACTATGCCTAGACAATTCAGATCCTGTCACCCAGCTCAAAACAAACAAGCAAAAAACATTTATAGGTTCATAGGTAAGTACTAGGCTGGCTGCTCTTGTGGGCCATTAGAAGCCTAGCCAATTTCCCTTTTTGTGCTTGAAATAACCTATCCCATTTGGCTATAGACTGGCCTTACATCCCATGGCCAATAATTATATATTACCCCTAATAAGAATAACTGGGATCACACCATAGATAATTTGAGGGGACTAATGAATGGAGTAAAGTGCTTAGGAGCTGCCTCTGTCCATTATTAGTAGAAGGGGCAGCCCAGTGGTAAATTTTCTGTCTCCCATCCATAGATCTAAGTTGTACCTGAAAATGGGCAAGGAAAAACTTTGTTTTATGTGGATGGGGAGTCTGTTCCACAGCAGCAGTATCCTCTGTGAAATATACCTGTCCCGTCCCTCCAAACTGTTCTGTTGATGTTGCAGAAGAAGTCTGGCTCCCTAGACCCAGTATTTCTGATGCCATTTGACTTGCTGATGTGCAGTAAATCCATCAGTAATGGGTCAGATGATGCCTTGTATGGCAGCATACCTCTCAACTGTCCAGAATTTTTCAGAATGCCAGATTTCTGTTTCATATGTTTGGTCTGTTTCTCATAAAGTTTTGCTTTGCTGGCAAATTATTGGCAAATAATTGAATATGGAAATCAGAAAATAATGACAGGATTTTGAGTTTCAGACCATACCCTTCAAAAAATTCATGCTAATTGGAAACTTGTTATTCTATCAAGTTTCTAAGTTTATAAAAGCAATATTTAAAAAATATCCCTATTTTTGGACTTTGCCCCCCCCCCACATTATTTCTGCGTTTGTCCAGATTTCTTGCTCTAGGAGGCTGAGAGGTACAATGACAGACAGAGGTCACCTCTTAGCAGTTTGTAGTACACTGAGTATAGTGACGGGACCTTGATGTGGTCCGTGTAGGACACATTGTTTAGGTCTTGTATTCTCTTAGTAAGGTATCTCTGTGGGCATTCTAGTTGTTGCATGTGGCTGGACAGATATGTGCCAAAGGGGGCATTATATTCAATGACTGGCCAAATGAGGGCTGAGTAAAGGGGGACAATGACATCCCATGATCTAGACACAGTCCCTTTATAAGCTATACAATGTAAAAGGGCTTTTTTACAACAATAGACATACGTTGTTCAAAAGTTAGGTCACTGTCCATATAGGTTCCTAAATCCCAAACAACTGGGTCAACTCTTAGGGGAATATTATCAGTGTGATAGTTCCCTGGGATAGATGACTTCCCAAAGGGTACAATAATGCATTTTGAGCATTTAGTCTCAGATTATGATTTTAGGGCGGCCACGGTGGTGCAGTGGTTAGCATTGCCGCCTCACAGCAAGAGGTTCTCCGGTTCGATCCTCGGCTGGGGTGCCTTCTGTGCGGAGTCTGCATGTCCTCCCTGTGGTCGCGTGGGTTTCCTCCGGGTGCTCCGGTTTCCTCCCACATCCCAAAGACATGCTGCAGGTGGATTGGATACTCTAAATTGGCCCTAGGTGTGCGTGTGAGTGTGCCTTCTGTGGAAGGTTGGGCGCCGGGCTGGCAACTTGACACCGTAAAACTCCACTGCCATTCAATGTGCGGACAAGGTGATCCGCTGTGGCGACCCCTAACTGGGAAAAGCCGAAAGAAGAAGAAGAAGTCTCAGATTATGATTTCGACACCAGTTATTTATTTGAGACAAACTTTCCTGCATGATGGCTAACTCATATAGGGATTCACATGACTGCTCCTAGCTTACAGTGATCTGCAAACTTAGTCAGCCAAAGCCCATGCAATTGTCTTTTACTTCAGAAAAGTTGATGTTAAACAGGAGAAGTCAGAGCAAAGAACCCTGGGGGACTGCACTGGTGACTGGTCTCTTTGTGGATGTAACTTCTTCTATTGTGATTATCTGGGTCCTATCTCTGAGCCAATTGGCACTCCAGTGGGTCACATAGGGTTTACCCCTAATTTATTTAGCTTTCTATTATCCCAGAATGGGTAATAATGTCAAAACCTTTGGTCAGGTCAAGGTCTTCCCCTAAGAGTTGTGTCATTTTGCCTTTATCCATTGCTTTGGTGACCTTTTCAGAACAATCCACCAGGTTGAGTAAGCATGGCCTTCCCTTGACAAGTCCATACTGAGACGGGTCCAGTGTTTGGAGGGTACTCTCTGTCTTGACTGATTACTTCCATGATAAGTCTTTCCATGGCTTTGCATGTGAGGCTGGTCAGACTTATAGATCTGTGTCAAGTTCTTCCTATGCAGGCAAATTACCATAGCTGATCTCTATTCTCTTGGTACAAAACCTGTATAGAGGCTGAGATTGAACAGTGTTGTTAGAGGTCTGTCTAAATTGTGCTTCATGTCAGGACTCATTGATGCAGTATTTTTAGCTTTTGATGATATTTTTAGGGCTTGGTCTTATGTGATAGTGGGAGGTGAGTCATTTTCAGGTATATCTTGAGGGACAGATGGAGGGTACAGAGGGGTAAAGTGAGAGCTAAATTCATCGGCCAGTAGGTTCAGTACATCTTCAGCTTTAGTGTAAATGACATCATTCACAATCACAGATACAGAAACCCTTGCACGTACGGCGGGTGCAAATGGCCAAAAAACATTCAGGATCAAAACAAAAAAAGCCAGCACCAGGTGTTGTTACAGAATCCATTTATTTACAAAGCAGCATCATACCGGTTTTGGCACACTAGCCTTCCTCACTGATGCTACTTTGTAAATAAACGGATCCTGCAACAACACCTGGTGCTGGCTTTTTTTGTTTTGATCAGTCACAATCAGTCAGCATATTGCTGCATTGTGCTTTTGATGTTACAAACATAACTAAAAAATGCCTTGTGGTTGTCTTTAGCTTGGGTAGCTACTTTAGCCTCAAACTTGGCTTTGGTGAATTTTATTAAGCTCCTGAGTTGTTTGTTTATTTCAGTGTCAAGGCTCTAACATTCTAGGAATTACTCTTCTTATGTTTTGGTCAAACTTCTTTTCCTTTTATTATAAAGCTTGTTGATATTTTAATTCCACCACATGGGTTTATTTCTGGGGTTTGCACTACACTTGTCCCTACAGGGAACAGCTACATTTATGCAGCTGTTTACATGCTGGTATGGTGTAATGGTGTACCTTTCTGTGTATTCAGTGGGTTTGGTGGGGATCTGAAGTTAGCCAATGCATCACTTAGGAGTAGGTAGTTTGTCATAAAGAAATCTCAAGAGGTACCTTGGGTGGAAGGGATCTCTAGTTTCAGTTTTATTATGAAGGAGACTGCTTTATGATCAGACCTAACAAGTGATGCAGATAATGCACAAGACATCGTGCAAGATGCTCCCATATTAGTAAGAATAAGATCCAAGATGTTATTCCCCCTAGTGGGTACTCTGTCTAATTGTTCCAGGGTGTTTGTATTGACAATGTCCAGGAATACCTGTGTTTGTGCACTAGTGGTGGTGTAGGTTTCTCAGTTTATAGATGATCAGTAATAGCTTCCAGTTTACTGTCATCTGCAAACTTGGTGAGGCAGAGGCCTTCAATGTTAGCGCTGATGTCTGAGAAGTAGATGCCAAACAGGAGCGGGACCAGCATTGAGCTGGAGGTGGTCTCACCAACCATTGCTTCTTGGGGCCTGTCTGCGAACCAGCCATCAGTCCAGTGAGTTATGTAAGAATTTATGGCTGATTCATAGAGCTTGTCAATAATGCCTAAGTGGGGCATTGTATCAAATGCCTTAGCCAGGTCAAGATAAGCTGTATACACTGTTTTATCCTCATCCATTGCCTTGGTGAACCTCTCAAAGAAATCTACCAGGCTAAATAGGCATGACCTTCCCCTAGCAAAGCCAAATTGGGATGGGTTAAGTGTCTGCTGGTTGCCAATGTCCTTGTTTATCATTTGCATGGTAATTCATTCCATGGCTTTGCTTGTTAGGCTTGTTAGAATGATGAATCTGTAGTTCCCTGGGTAGGTTGATGGTCCACCCCCATGGAGGGGAATGACTGTTGCAGTCCTCCATTCACTTGGAAAGTAGCCTATTTCAATGTTGTAGTTGAAAAGTGTCTGAAATGGTCCTCATAGGGCATTATTTAGACTGTGCAGGAGGCAACCAAGGATGATGTCAGAACCCATGAGTTCTTGGCTTTAATGAGTGCTGCCAGCACCTGGTCCCTGCTGATAGCTGGATGAAGTATGTTTGAGGGGATTTCACCTGATGGAGCTGGGGAGGAGTGGGTGGTGAAGTGTGAGCTGAATTTATCAGCCAGTAGATTTTCTGTGTCACACTGATCAGTGAAGGTGGTACCATTCACTACCAGTTCAGCATACTGCTGTGTGTTACCTGTAAGGTTACAGACATAAATGAGGCAGGCCTTCTGATTGTCCTTAGCCTGTGAGGCTATCCTGACCTCGTAGTTGGCCTTGTTGAACTTAGATAGACCTCTTAGTTTATTGTTTATCTGTATAAGAGATCATTTGTAAAGGAGTTGCTCTTCCTGGTTTTGGCCATGAGTTTTCTTCTTTTATTATATACCCTGTTTAGGTGAGGATTCCACCAGTGGGGTTTATTTTTAGTGTTTGTTTTGGGTTTATTTCTGGCTGGTATGGCAGCCTCTATGCAGGCATTCACATGTTTGTATAGAGACTCTATGAATAATTCTGCATAGAAAGCTGGGGTCTAGGGTTTTGGGGAAGCCTTGGCTTTTGAGAAGCTGCCACTTAATAGTTCCTGTTAGCGGTTTAGCTGGATTTTGTGAGCTGATTTTTACTTAAAAAGAGACAATTTGGTGATCCTGCCTCACTAGTGAGGACATGACATGAATCTACTTTACATGACTGAAAACTTAAAATACTGAATTTCGTTTGACTGAGACTACAATACCTAATTTTCAAAATACTGAAAACTCATTTGACCGAGTCTCATTATACTGAAAGCTTACAACGCTGAATTTCAAAATACTGAATTTTAAGCCATAGACATGCACACTTACAACACCAATGACAAACTCTTTTGAAAACTTAAAAACTACTTAACCTCTTAACAGAAACTGGATTATATAAAACCAAACTAGGTGGGGGCTATGCCCCCACACCCCCTAGTGTGGGGGACTGCAGCCCCCACACCCCCAACTATATATACTAACTCTAGACTACAGTGGTGAAAAGGGCATATACCTTTAACTTACCTTACAGTAGTGTACACACTGCCATTACTGCTAGGAGAGTACAAAACGTCCACCATATTACTTTAGATACTTCACATAAAATTGTAGAGACATATCCACATTTAGAAAAACTACAGCACTACTTTCTACGCTACTATCTGTATTCTGACAGTAAGCACTTTAAGTTACAGTAATGTTTTTATCACAAGCAAGTCACAGGCAAAGGGAAAACACACATCACATCTATGGCTTAAAATTCAGTATTTTGAAATTCAGGATTGTAAGCTTTCAGTATAATGATACTCAGTCAAATGAGTTTTCAGTATTTTGAAAATGAGGTATTGTGGTCTCAGTCAAATGAAATTCAGTATTTTGAGCTTTCAGTCATGTGAAGTAGACCTGTGACATAGGGGAGTGGTGTGGTGCAACACTTTCCCATGTTAGTACCAGATCCAGTGCATTTGATCCTCTGGTTGGAGCATGCACTATCTCTTCCAGGTTGTTTCTGTTAAAGTCCAGGAAGCATTGTGACTGTGAGTTTGAGGCAGTGTACATTTCCCAATTTATAGAGGGGTAGTTAAAGTCACCCATGAATAGGGTGTTTGGTTGGATGGTGAGTGGTTCTAGTAGGTTTAGGTAAGAGTTGTTAGACTCTAGGGGCATAGGTGGTGACCTGTAGCTAGCCGGGATATGGTGAGGGGTCTTATCTTTGGTGACTTGCACATGGACGAGTTACACGGCATCATCCTGTTTAACTAATCTGAAGGTATGTTTGCTGTTAAAGTAGATCAAGACACCTCCACATTTGGCTTCAGTGTGTGCTGTTGTTGGTCTAAATGTATGGAAGGTGCTATAGCCTCGCACTTCTGGAGTACTTTCTATGACTTTAAACCAGGTCTTGGTCATGGCACAGATGTCTATATTCCCCAGAGTGATGAGGGCTTGAAGGGCATGAAGCTTTTTTAAGACTTTGAGCAGTGGGTAGTAACACGTTAAGGTTGCTTGTAGACTTTTTCACTATGTTGGCATTTTGTCTTTTTGGCATTGCCTGAAAAGGCTCTAAGAGGGTGGATAAAGTTTAAACCAATATCTAAAAGCATAGGGGGACAAGTGCAGCCCATCCTTTGCAAAGCAGCATGGTCTGTTGATCATGTCCTGATGGTGCTTCCCCTCCTTTTAAAATACTGTTAAACAAAACCTTTCAGATGTTTATCACTTTCTTCCCTCCAAACTTCCACAGTTGGAGACTGTAGATCATTTTGTGTATTGTACCTAGTCAGCCAATAAACAACTTAAACCCATCTCAGTGCCTCGGTGTCTCATTTGAATACAAGAGACATGCGACAGAGTAGATTGATTATATGTCTCCGTTGTTATCTCATCTCATCTTATCTTAACTGTTAATTGCTGAGCCTCATCTGCTTCTAACCTTGGCATTCCTGTCTTCCTTAAATATTTCCGTTTGTGCTTTTTGTTTATTTTCACATTCCTCTGCTTTATAGACATTTTCGTAAACTTTCTGAAATATATCTATTACCTCTACAGGATCTGTGGTTATTTTGATTTCCACATTCCTCTGTTTTATACTAATTTTCTTAACATATCTGAAGTATCTGTAATACCACCATAGGATCTCTGGTTATATTTTTTTTGTTGTAGGCTCACAAAGTTTGGGAACAACTGTTTCTACTTTTTGTTGCATAAGTCGCTGTGCTAAAAGTTTTTGTGCTCTGGAGTTATTATCCAAAACAATTGCGTGCTTAACAGCAATCTTTCTAAACTCATGCATATTATCCAGATGCTCCCTTATTTTCTCTTTAGCACTCTACATTGGTGACATTTCTTATTCTGAGAGATTCCCTTTATTCTGCAGTGCTTTATCCTTGTCAGATCCTCTAAATAATTCTTGTTACCTCTTTACTGTATTGCTTTTTCTTTTATTTCTACCCTATTTTTAAATTCCAATTTCATTTTATCCCACTCATTAGCTATAACTTCTGAAGAAGTTTCTGTCCTCCCTAATAACTCTGGAATAATTTCCACTACCCATTCCTTAAATTCCTCTCTTTTTAACAGGTAGGTGGGGAAACACCAGAGTTTTATTTTTACTTCATTATCCTGCCTTTTTATCTTATTTATTATTAACACATGATCTGAAATAATTCTTGGATACGTGTCAAAGCTTTCAATTAAATGTACATGTTTCTGTGAAATATAATTTCTGTTTAGTTTGGTCAAGTTATTTTATATTGGGGAATAATATGTAAATTATCTCCTAGTTACTACTACAGAATTAATGTTTTCCATACCGTACCGTACCGTACCATACCATACCATACAATACCATACCATAGCATACCATATATTTTCATAAATCTACCCTGTTTTGTTATTATTTTCCCCAGATACATCCTTGCTGTTGCAAATCAAGTTCTTGTCCCCACCTATAAGTAATATTCCCTGCTGAAAGCTGATTATTTCCCCAACCTTTCTTAAGCTCCATAATAGGAGTTATATGTGGAACATAATATAATCCTCTTTCCTTGCCAGTAGCCTCTTATTACCACAATTATACCATTACTATCTTTCTTTTCCTCTTCTATCACTATTGGAGCTTCTCTAAAAATTAGTATAAGTGCTATAATTTTCCTTTGTCTCTGATACTCTGCTGAATATCCATCCTTAAATAATTTCTTTATCAAATTCACACAATCACTTATTTTCAAATGTGTCTCCTGTAGCATTGTTTGTTTGTTTTTCAGCTTTTTCCCGGTAAGGGGTCGCCACAGAAGAACTCTGGTATGCTAATGATTGGCAGTAGATTTTTACGAAACACCGAGGTGCCAGCTCGACGCCCAACCTTCAACGAAGGCACGCCCATTTACGCACGCATGTCTTTCGAACACTATCCAATCGCAGGGAGGACATGCAGACTCCACACAGAAGGCACTCCCAAGCCACGCTGAGAATCAAATGGGAGAACCACTTGCTGTGAGGTAACAACGCTACCGCCGTACCACCGCGGCATTTATCTCCTGTTGCATTGTTATTTGACTTATATTTTCCTCTAAATTACTGGAGTCCATCTCTTGTACCAAATCTGGAGCTTGACCTGCTTTTTGCTGAACAGCTGCAAGATTCTTTCCCAGTCAGTGTTTTGTCTTCACCTTTTCTAGATTATTTTCTTTCAGGCTCCCTAACTTTCTTCATTGCTAGCATCCAGATAGTGTACTTACTTGCATGTAACTGAATTTTACTAAAACAGGCAGAATTACTGGTCCTTATCTATCAGTTTCTGTTTTTTTTTTACACCGAGAGAACTGAAATTAAGCTGCAGATCAGTGTGCAGCCTTCTTGGAAAGTCCTTCCACTGTAGGTAATAATGATGAATTGTTCACTGTATTTATGCAATAAGAGGATAATCACAAGTTAGTGGTCCTGGTACCTCTTGATTATAGCATACCTGCTCTTTATCACTAGTCAGCATTTCTTTAAATTTTTGAAGGAATTGCAAGCTATTTACATTGCTATGATACATTTAATAATCTACACAGCAGTACTAATAGTCTGGTTTGGTCAGGCATGAACTTCCCTTAATAACCTAGCAAAACAAGGAATGGTGAATTCCTTTACATGCACGTATGTCTGCCTGTTGGGTGGTTCACTGAATCTTTTTCCTTCTAAGAAAAAAGGTGTATCTCTTTCTACTTTGGAACATGTCACACATTCAGTCTCTATTTTGTTAATCTCCGAATTTTGATTTTTTAACTCTTAGCCCATAATCCTGAGAGATGCTGACTGTCTTCCTAATTATCAGTAAACAATCCGAATATATACCTACATTCAAATCCTGGAACAAGTTTTCCATTAATCTGTGACAAAACAGATGGTGCAGACCTAACACAGAATTGTAATCTGCTATACACAAACAAGACTTATGTGTGCATTCCTGCTGAATAGATTTTAGAAACCTTAACAAATGGTATTTATTGATAAGCAGTAGAGAGGTCTGTTAAACTAATATAAAAAAATAAATAAGTAAACAAACAAACAAACAAATAAATAAAACAGTTCTACAACATGGCCTTCAGCCCTCCATTTCAAGGGAAAGTATTTTCACTGCTTGCATCTTAATTAATTTTCCATTTATAATAATTTTGAATATTAATTCATTTATTCCTTTCACAGTGGAACAACCTAACCTGAGCATTCTTTAGGCTTCACTGGATGGATAATATCTTCTCTCTCTTGTATTTTCAAGTTTTTTTATCAGAACTTTTTTCATTGCAAATGTAATGGTCTACTACAAAAGTTTAGTATGACAGTATGATTCAATAAAATGGCAGTTTTAAAGCCGTATAATGTTCTAATTTCACCATAAAATGATTCTCTGTGCAAAGAGATTTAAGTTGATACAAAATCAGATTAACTCTCTAAAATGAGTGTGCTTCCAGTTTAGTATTATTTTCTACAGTGAGTTTCTGCTACATAAAGTGGTCTTTTACCTTTACCATAATTAAAGATAATGGTCTATTTATTTATTTTATTTATTTATTTATTCCAGTTTGATTGATTACCGGGGAAGTCCACTGGGTCAACATGGCCCATTTTCAGTGGAGACCCGGGTAGAAAAGCTCCAAAAATGCATAAAAAATATTACATACAGGATTTCAACACAATCCAGAATTTAGAAAGCATTAAACAGTTTGCAGAAATACAATTTCAAGGAATACAGGACAGTATGAGAGTACAGTTCATACTGAAATTGAATAAAATGTTGTTTTTTTTACGTTAAGTTATGGTTATTACATTTACATAGTATAGCAGTATTTCTTACAGATTTCTAAAAGATAGTTAAGGTTGAAGGAAGGATAAATAGTGGCAGCACTTTGAGTAAAAGTATTAGAGATAGAAATTAGTGCTCAGTATTTACAATATTTACATGTTTTGTTGAGCAGGTATAGTTATGGGAGTAGAAGGATGGTGTAGTATTTACAAGTTTTGTTGAGCAAGTATAGCTGTAGGAGTAGAATGATTAGGTAGTATTTACCAGTTTTGGTGAGCAAATCTAGGGTAGAAGTAGTAGAAGTAGTTAAGTAGAGGGATAAAGTTGCAGGAGATTGCAGGGAGAGATAGATAGAGTTGTAGGAATATGTCTATAGGAGGAGGATAGGGTAAATGTATCAGAATGAGGAGACTCTTATACTAGAAGTGGTCCCAGATTAAGTAGGAAGGAGGCAGGGGGCATTTCCGTTTAGTAGACAGGTGTTTGAAAAGTAGGGCCTTGAAATTTTCAGTGTGTGGAGTGGTTCTTAGTGGGGAAGGGAGGGAGTTCCATTTGTTGCCAAGGGCATAGGAGATGAGCAGCTGGCCGGCAAGATGTTTAGGTTTGTGGATAGAAATTAAGTTCTGATGTTTAGATCTAAGGGCTCTGTTGGGAATATAAGGTGGAAGGATATTAGTTTGAGTGGGGCATTTAGTAGGATAAAATATGAGTGAGTGTGCTATGTAGAGTTGTAGGTAATCTAACTGATTTGGTAGTTCTAGCCAGTTCAGGGATTGTAGGGGGAGGCAGTGATGAGTGGAGTTTTTGGCTTTGGAGGTAAATTTAGTGATTTTATTGTATTAGCTTTCTAGTTTAGAGGTGGTAGAGGAAGATAGTTTGGTTAGGAGAGGTGCACCATATAGTAAGGAAGGAAGGAGAAAAGTAGAGGCCAGAGTGTGCCTTGTTGTGTTAGAGAGAAAGTTGTTGTTCCTATACAACATACCTAGCTTTTGGTGTTTTTTTTATTTTTTGTTATACATGTATATCGAACTTTAGTTGTTCATCAACAATTATGCTGAGAAGTTTAGCGGAATGGAAGACTTCTATAGGTGTGTTTGGCTGAGGATTTCGAAGTCACTTTTGTTTAAGGAGTAGTTCTTAGAGGGTAAGAATAGAAGAATTCTGGATTTGCTAGCATTAAGAGAGAGGTAGTTTTAGTGCATCCAGTTTTCAGTTTTGGAGAAGGCAGTTTGCATTTTAGAGAGCAGCTCAGGCAGGTTTGAGGCAGAGCTGATTAGGGTAGATTCATCTGCATATTGAATGATTTTGGTGTCGGGAATAGCAGTGTGGAAGTTGTTGATGAAGATGTTAAATAGCATAGGACCAAGGATGGATCCCTGTGGGACACCAGTGGGGGTGGGTAAGAAGGAAGAGATGGTGTTTTTCCATTTGACAGCCTGAGATCTTTCTGATAGTAGCTGGAGAACCAGGAAAGAATTTTTGGAGAGATGTGATGGTTAGAGAGATGGTAAAGAAGATGATTGCGGGAGATAGTGTCAAAAGCCTTGGACAGATCGAGTAGAACAGTAGATACAAGCTGTCCTGAGTCTCTGGCTTTGTTAACGGTATCTAAGAAAGAGATTAGGGTTGTGTTGGTGCTGTGGCCAGGGCAGAAGCCATGCTGGGTGGGTGTGAGGAGGTTATTTTGGGTGAGGAATGGCATAAGTTGGAGGTGGATGCACTTTTCAAGGATTTTAGAGATAGGGGAGAGTAAGGCAATAGGGCGGAAGTTTGAGATGCAAGTATTTTTTCCTCCCTTGTGGAGAGGGAGGATGAAGGCTGAGCGCCAGTGTTTGGGGAAGTAGGATTCTTTTATTGATCTGTTTATAATTATACTGATTGGGAGAGCGATCCCATCTGCGACAAGTTTTAGATAGGGTGAGGGGATGTCAGATGCATTAGAGCATGGTTTGAGTATGGATAAGAGTTTTTTATGAGAGTTGTAGAGACAGGTTTGAGCTCAAATAGAGGAGGATGGTTGTTTGGTGAGATTGGCTGGGGAGGGTGAGGATTGGCTGGGTTATTGCTAGGAAAGGATTTAGTGAGGGCAGAAATGGTTTTGATGAAGAAATAATTAAATTCAGAGGCTAATTTGAGGTCAGTTTTGCTAGTGTTGGGGCAGGGATTAGATTTTGAGCCTGGATGGAGAAGTGAGTTTATAGACTTCCAGAATTGTTTAGGATTATTGCGGTTGTTAGACTGGAGCTTAGTGTAGTAGATTTTTTTGTCTTTGTTGATTAGCTGTTTAGCAAGGTTGTGGAGCTGTTTGTATTGAAGTAATGTGTTGGGCAGGTTATTTTTTTGGTGAAGTTTCCATAGTTTGTCCCTTTGGTGCATAATTTGTTTGGTCTCTTTGGTAAGCCAAGGAGCTGAATTATATTTGATCCTTTTATATCTTGGGGGAGCTACGGAGATTAAAGTATCAAGGAAGACAGAGTTAAAATGGTCTATAGATTTATCAAGGGGTAGGGAGTTTAACATGTGCCAGCTCATTTGTTTGAATAAATTAGAGAAGGTAATGGGGTTGAAGTTGCTGAGGTTGCGAGCTTGGATAAATTGATGCTGGTAAGGGGAAGAGGTAGTAGAGCGATGGATAAAGGCAGGGAGATGGTCACTAATGGTATCAGGAATAGTGCCAGAGTTGGTTATTCTGTTAGGGTTAGAGACAAGAATCCAGTCTAAGATGGATCCTGGGGGATTAGGTCGGGTGATAGTGAGGATAGTTTGAGCGAAATTATAGAGATTGATAGATAGGGAGGGGGAGGGGCAGTTGAGTTTGTTCCAATCAATATTTACATCTCCTAAGATGTAAGTTTCATAGTTGATTTTTGTGGAAGCACATAGGAGAATTTCTTCTAGTATTGATATATTTCCAGGGGAAATGTAGAGGGCAATGAAGCAGATATTTTTGTGCCTGTTTAATTTTAGTAGTCCAGCGGTTAGTTCAGTGTTGTGGAATTGTGGGATTGGAATTTGGAGCGGTATTATGTTGAGAAGATTGGAATATACTAGGGCAGAGCCGCTACTTTTTTATTAATTCTGTCATTTCTGAGAATCTGAAAACCTTGGGGCAGGATTTCTGAATCAGAGATGGAAGGTTCGAGCTAGGTTTCAGATATAGCTAGGATATCATGTTGGTTATGGCTTAGCCAGGAGTGAAATAGGTGAGATTTATTACTAAGACTTTGAGCATTAATTGTAAAGATCCTTAGGGTATTATGTGGGGTGGAAAGGGTTGTGGGATTATTGGAGTTGTTACATGTAATTGGGCCAGGATTAGGGTGGATATCACATGCTAGCATTAGTAGGAAGAGGGAGACATCCTTTTGGCATTTAGGTTTGTAAGGTGTAAGTTTGGGAAGGTTATAAATTTGAGTAGGAGACATTATCTTGGCTTTGGAGGAGAAGATTTTAGGATGGAATAGGAGCAGAGGATTTGTTTGAATGAGGGAAGGTGAGATTGAGTGGAAATGAAATGCAGAATGAGGGTAGGGCAGAGTATGTGTGGAGGTAGTTTTTGCTGGAAGTATAAAGCATGTCTGGGAGGAATATGAGGTAGCTTGGTGCAATAGAATTAAGAAGAGAAGAAGGAGGTAGGGGGCGTGGGAGTAGTGGTGACTTAAAGAGAACATGTTAGAGAAGAGATGGGAGGTAAGGATTATGATGAGTGAGAAATATTGACTTTAAAAGAGAGTGTAGGAGTGGATGAGGGAGGGATTTATGTGGGAGAGTGTAGGAGTGTATGAGGGAGGGATTTATGTGGGAGAGGTAATGAGCAGAGCAAAGGCATTTGCTAATTGAGCTGTGGGGGTGTGGTAGTGTGAGAATAAAACTGAGAGCACTGGGGGCGGGTGGGAATTGAAGGCAGGGTAGGGGAGTGGAGTGAGCCCACAGGGCGAACGGAGCGGGTAGAGACAGGTACCGAAGTAGCTAGAGAAGAAACAATCAGCAGTACCGACTACAGAAGGTAAGTTTGATAAATCAGAAGTGGGAAAGACAGTGATATGTGAGCCTAGAATGGTAGTTATAGACAGTAGTAGAGAAGGGTTAAGTGAGAGGAGAAAATGCATGTTAGAAATAACAGCTACATTGAGGTAAGTAGACTGAGAATAACAGAGGATAAGTAGGAAAGAGGCAAAGATAAGGGTGTCACCTAGTGGATAGGTCTGGTGTTGCAGGAAGAATAGGAGAAGGGAGTTAGATAGAGAAAACTGAGGAGGAGTGGGTGTTAGAAGAAGAGGTTACTATGGATGATCGGGGAGTGGGTGTTAAGGTATAGAAAAGAAGGAGGTTAGGGGTAGAGGCTGCTGGCTGCCCAGGTTCAGGATGTGCTTTAACACCTGTAGCTATGATAAAATGGTGGAGAATTTTTACTAGCAGGAATTATTCAGCAAAACATACTTTCTTGAATCCTTGAAAGGGAGTTGCAGGGTAATAGGCTGAGAGGTAAACCGCAGGTATTTTGAGAGCGTCCTTTAGGTACCTAGACACTAGTGCTGTAAGAACAAGAAGAGCAGGGTAATTTCTTGAATCCTTGAAAGGGAGTTGCAGGGTAATAGGCTGAGAGGTAAACTGCAGGTATTTTGAGAGGGTCCTTTATGTACCTAGACACTAGAGCCGTAAGCACAAGAAGAGCAGGGTAATTTCTTGAATCCTTGAAAGGGAGTTGCAGGGTAATAGGTTGAGAGGTAAACCACAGGTATTTTGAGAGGGTCCTTTAGGTACCTAGACACTAGTGCCATAAGCACAGGAAGAGCAGGGTAATTTCTTGAATCCTTGAAAGGCAGTTGCCAGGTAATAGGCTGAGAGGTAAACTGAAGGTATTTTGAGAGGGTCCTTTAGGTACTGAGACACTACTGCCGTAAGCACAAGAAGAGCAGGGTAACACAGGCAAGAGACATCGGGAGAGGAGCAGACAGCAGCCAGGGCTTTTCCCAATTAATAGGGTCTAGATTTAATAAACTCTGTGTAGGTTCCATGCAGAACCTATATGGAGTGTTTTCACATACACAAAAGTGCTCTTCGCATGGTATTGCACCGTGCATATTAATGATGCATGGCATGCATAAGCAAGGTTTCTTGGCTTGCACCAGTGTTACTGGCTGTGAAACCTGTAGTCTGAATGCGGATCACACCTCCCAGTCTTTTTGTGTAAGAAATCTGGGCAAAGACTAAACTAATGGGGTACAAAGGGACAAAAATAGGGACAGATTTACAATATTGTTCTGGTAACTGTAGAAAGTAGGTAGACTACTAGGATTTGTGTCAGCATGCATTTTCTGAAGGATATGAAGTACAAAACTGAAATGTATGTCATTATGTACTGACATCAGTCTTCATTCATTTTCCAGAAAACCACAAATTTTACAAAGAATAGTCCAAAAATATGATGCAAACATCTGGACATTCTGCAAAATTCTGGACAGTCTCCCTTTTTTTTTTGAGGCCAATGTTTCCATAGTGCTCTGCTAATCGCAAACATGTTCGGCTGCATTCACCTGGTTTGCATGAAGCGCAACAGTACACAGACTGGAGGAATGGACCACCCAGGATGCAGACAGGACCCAGACAACCACAAACATAAACTGGATGTATTCAATTAATACTATTGGCCATCGTACAAACAGAGTTGTGCTACGATTAACAGTGAAAATTTTACAATAAATACTAAGACAGGGCATATCATGTTGCTAATCATGTGGCAGCAGATATTAAGTGCAAGTGTGAAGTGCAGATGGTCCGGGGTTCTAGTACAGGGTGTGCAAATGTTGTTTTACTGTTGTGAGATTGCAGATTATAGCAATGAAGTGCAACATACATGACTGTTTTGTCAACCTTCTTGTGGGAATAGCTGGAAGTGTAGGAAAACCGTATACATGGTCCATTTGACTAGCACATTTACAGAACTGTGTGTATACCAAATAAGCTTGGAACTGCAGTGCTTGACACTGTTGCACATCACTTAACATTGTGCAAACACGGTGCCTGGCAGTGCGCACCCCCGCCTACCACAATGTTATCAAATGTTGCAAAACCAAAATGTGTACACTCTCAGTAAGGGTGAAGCATGCAATTGGTGGGAAAACATCAGGATATCAAATGCAATTGATGGGAAGTGCTCATTCCACATTGAGCATGAGCTATAGTAGACATGTCTGGTGTTGCTAATGAAGGTGTGCACTTCGGGTGCAGAGATTGGGTGTACAGCAGTCCAAAGTGCTTGTTGGACTCCTAGTTAAGGAGCATGAGCCCTCATTGCTGCAGCAGGAATGTAGAGGCTCAGAATACATGTATGATGCCTGGAATAGTATTGCCAGGGCTTTAACCAGTGCTACAGGTATTCCCCATACTAGTGAGCAATACAAACATCACTTTGGTGACCTCCGGAGGAAGAAGCAGGATACCCTTGATCTTTGGAAAAGAGGGAATTTAGTGCAGGAGACACCCCACAGATGTGTAAGTATCAATTTCAGTGAGTAATTGTAAGAGTTAAAAGCTGAATTAAGTCCAGACTGGTATTCATAATGGTGCTCTGTTCTGTTTTTTTCTACAGTTACTGCAGAGTGAGCCTTGAATATTCAGTCCCATGCCACACATTTAGTAAGGATGTGAGAAGCACATGGTGTGTATGCATCAGAACAGTACTGTCTAAATAGTATTTTAATAATAATAATAATTTGGATAGTAATTTCATAACATTAAAAATTAAGGACCTCTTAGTTGGTATTTAATATAGTTGTATCAAATTGAGCATGCATATCCCAACTCTAAAAGAAACTATGCATGCCTTAGTCTGTATTTCAAAGCAATGGTGCCATATTCCCAAATGACAGTGAGCGTGCATCTCTAAACTGTAAAAGGAAAGTATGCATGCAACAGTGTGTAGGACAAAATAAAAGTACAGTATTTGAGAGCAGTCGTAGGTTGTGGGTTCAAAAACACACTTCCCAAATATACAATACTGTTACATTTTCATCACTATCAGAATTTAACTTCATACCTCTATATCCATGGTACAAATGAGCTTCTGTAAACTGTAATCAGTATAATTGGAGCATGCATATGTACAGTATATGCACACATCAGGAATTGGTGTCTGCAGTCTATACTATAGTGTGCTTCTGTTATGAACTGGGTAATCTTACAGGTAAGAAAGAAACTTGTTAGGATGTTGTTGTGTTAAAAGTAAAGGTAGCAGAATAGAGTCAAATAATGTATCAATGCTTTGTATGTCACATATGAAGTTACTAATGTCCTCCTTTTCTTTTCTCTCACCCCAACCATTTTCTCTCTCTCTTTTTTTAATTTTTTTTTTGTTTTTCCCACAGCACAGTGGGGTATGGCTGTCTCACAGGATCCACCTGCCCCCACTCCAATAACATATTCCCACAAAAAAAAAAAAAATCATCCCATACATAGCTCACCATTTCGCACCTGTGTCTTCATGACACACATGATTCAGTCCAATTCCCTATAAAACAGATTGTGTTGTGTTCACCCCGTCTGAAGGTGACAGTCCAAATTCAGAAAAATTTGTGCATACATGTTCATATTTTATTCTTGAAGAAATGGATACCTATGGTTCTTTCCTACATCCTTCATGCACATTCCTTTCCTCTTTTTGCTTTGTTCTTCTCCTTGCTTGTTTCCCATTTTACGACGTTCCCGTCTTCCTCATTTCTTTTCTTTAAAGAATTATTGTGCAATGGTAAGCAAGGTACACTAATGTGATGCAAAGGTAAACAGCAGCAATATACGTAGATATATTTAAAGTATTATACACAGTTTTACAATTACTTCTACCGGTATTCGAACCCAGTACAATCTGTCTTCAACAACAATGCATTAATATTTGCTGCCACAGAGTTATTTAGTTAACACATGTATTTAATACATTCAATAGTAAGTGCCACAATTTAGAAAACATTTCTCTTTGTACTCCCCTGTGCTTGCTCCCCATATCACTAATGTCATATCTTCTTCATTAAATTTGTAGGAAGAAGCATTGTGTGATCCCTTGTAATGTTTTATAAACCATTATCATGTGATACTCATTTAGTTTTGTACAGCAATAGTGCATGATGTTGCACCAACATTGATAATAAGCAATGCCACTACCAAAATACTTTAATGTATTATCTATAGCTATACCATTTATATCGAAAAGGAACTTATTACTGCATGAAGTGCATTAATTCCTGCAGCCAGAGATTCAGTAAAGTAGCAGGTGTATACAACAGAGGTAAGTCTGCCATTTGCTATACAGTCTCTAAAATACACTGCCAATCAACTGAGTCTGTACCACCAGCTGTTAATGCAGTGATACAAGTATTTTTTTGTTCAGATGATACTGAGTTCGAATCCAGGTTTATGTAACAGTGTCAATTAATTTTATGTGTAAATCCAAATTCTAAAGAGTGATAGTTGGTATGCAGTTTCTAAAATATGGCTAGATGGTACTGGTTTCCAATACAACTATATAATACTTATAACTGGTTTTGCCATAGCTGCATGTAAGTGCATGGTGTGCACCACCTCGCAATTATGTTTTAAAGAAAAGACATGGGAAAGACGGGAAAGTAGTGAAATGGGGAGCAAGCAGGAGGAAGAACAAAGTGAAAGGAATGTGCAGGAAGGATGTAGGAAAGAACCATAGCTATCCATTTCTTCAAGAATAAAACATAAACATGTATGCGCAAATTTTGCTACATTTGGACTGTCACCTCCAGAGAGAGGGTTGACCACAACACAATCTGTTGTATAGGGAATTGGACCAAATCATGTGTCATGAAGACACGTGTGTGAAATGGAGAGTCATGTATAGGATGATTTTTTTTTTTTTGTGGGACAGGTGCCCATTTTATTTTTTTTTTGAGAGAGAGACTAATGTTGGGGAATGGCTGTGGGACTGTCTGGGTGAGGTAAGCTGGGCAGGTGAGGAAGCAATTGCAGACAGACAAGACAAACAAGATAAGAGATGAGACTGGGATGGTTAAAGACACATGAGGTGGGTGAACACCATGGTTGTGGTGAGGGTGGGGACATCGTGAACCCATGGTCATCAAGTTGGGTGACAGTGGGAACTGAGTCATCACTCACTGGGCTGTCATCACTGTCACCTCACTGTGCCAATGGCTGCAGTGTCTGATGTCTGCATTAACTTGTATTTAATACAAACATGGAGAGCAGTGTCTCAATATGGTGTAGGCATGCATTAACTGTGTGGTACACAATCCTATGCACCAACCTTGGCAGTTTATTGCAGGTGATAAACTCACTACCACTGCCACTGCTCCTTGAGGGAACCACTGGCCTATCCTGTGGGAAAGAACTACCTGAGTGGCCAGATACTGCAGTGGCAGCAGAGGGGGTGCTACCAGGTTGCACAACAGATGTGCTGGGCAGCGGTGCTGTAGCTGGTGGAGTGGGGGCAGGAGGATCCCATGGAACAGGCCTACCCCACTGTGCTGTGGGGGAAAAAAATTTAAAAAAATGAAAAAAAAGAGAGAAAAGGGTTGGGGTGAGAGAGAAAAAAAGTGAGAACATTAGTAACTTCTTATGTGACGTACAAAGCATTGATACAAGTATTTGACTCTATTCTATGACCTTTGCTTTTAACAGTACCAACTCCTAATAAATATCTTTGTTTAGACTACCCAGCTCCTAACAGATGCACAGTATACTACAGATTGCAGTAAGCAATCCTTGACGTGTGCATACATTGCACATATGCATATTCCAATTATACTGATTACAGTTTGCAGCAAGCCAATGGTGACACCGCTTTATGGCTCTGATGTTACATTGCAACATTGATGAAAACTTAACAGTATTGTATATTTGGGAAGTGTGGATTTTGAAGGCACAACCTATGACTACTCTGTAATATTGAACTGTTGTTTTGGCCTCCAGAATAATGCATGCATACGTTCTAATTATAGTTGAGAAATAAATGTGCAATTTGATGCAACTGTATAATTAACTAATACATGTGTTGTAACTTTTAATACTAAAATAACCTTACTGTTGGGATGCATGCATACCACATGCTTCTTGCATCTGTGTCATTCTAGCAGCATGGGTTCACACATTCAGTTCTTGGTCTGTGACAGCTGTGGAAAAGACAAAGCAGAACAGAATACCATTAAGCATACTAATCCTGACTATATCCAGCTTTTAACTCTTACAAGTAGTCTCTGTAAGTGATACTTACACCATCTGTGAGATGCCCCCAGTCCTACATTCCTTGATTCAATGGTCAAGGATATCCCTATTCCTTATACTGAGGTCTCTGTAGCTATTCCAGTATTGTTCAGCAGTGCGGGAGATACCGGTAGCACTGGTCAGAGCCCAGGCCAGGCTATTCTATGCCTCTGCCTTGTAATCCGAGCCATGATAGTTTCTTTGCAAAAGCCTAAGCCCATGTTCATTCACAAGGAGTCTATAAAACACTATGGAGTCCAGAACACCCTATCTTTGAGCACAGAATCTCAAAATCTCTACAGGAATGCCTGCCATGCCTATCACAGGTGAAGAACAATGTAGAATGATGTTCTCTCATAAATTTCAGGTATCAAGCTTACTGGGAGTGTGCACTTTCTGGTTTTACAACATTTGAAAGTCTTGCGCATCACTTACCATCATGGAAAAACTTTGTGTGAGAGTGCACACTGCCAGGAATGTCTTTGCACGATGGCCAATAGTATTAATTGAATGCATCCGGTGTGTGTTTTTGGCTGTCTGGGTCCTGTCTGCCACCTGAGTGGCCCATTTATCTGGTTTGTGCCCTGCTGCCCTACGCACAAATGAAATGTGTGCAGCCAAAGTCATTTTTTCTAAGTAGCACATCACACAAACAGTGCCCCCCCCCCCCAGAAAGAAAAACAAAACATTAAAAAATGAATAATTAGTTGAAATGCAGGAAATCAATCTATGACATACACAGTGGAAAATGTCAGTACACATGAGATATGACTACATAGGTCTAGATAGCAACTCTCACTGCAAATGCACCATCAGAAAAAACGAGGGGGGCTTATCCATCTTTGCCCCACAAACAGCTTTCAGCAAAGACATGATGCAGTTCCTCACACAACCAAGAGCAACTGAATATACACTGATATCAAGGTATGACAATTGTAAACAATGGACAAGCGCTTTCAGGATCTGAAGAAGGCTTGAAAAAGCTGAAAGCGCTTGTCCATTGTTTACATCAGAAGGGTTCTTCACTTTTATGTTCGTTTTTTCTGTTTTTATGACATCCACATGTTTTAAAGCTGTGGAATTACAACGCCACTTGACTTTTACAACAGCAAAGCTCTATATTTCATGTATTGTGGATTCAACATGGTAAAAGCCTGTTATTGAAGCTGTTGTTTTGAAGCTGTCTTTCTACCATTTTGGTTGTTTAGCAAGTTTTGAATACTCAGATGAAATAATAATACCTGTGGTGCAATGCTCTTCCAATATTTACATTACATTAAAATGTGTGAGGATATTAACTGGGAACACTATAATATGCAGTTGCCATCAAATTAATAGAATGCTGGAAGGCACAAACAAACATAGACTGCTGTTTTGGGGGTGGGTAACAAAGGTGGGTTCTTGTCATGGCACATGCAAGGGTACAATGTTCTTTCAAGGGGGCTGGACCCAGGCTGAGCTACTGTTATGTCACAAACAAGGATATGTTGTTCTTGTTACTCTCCTTATTTTGCAACCTGCTGCTTTGATCTTGTCAGGGTGGTGAAACTGTAAACTGCTATGTGTCTCATTACATTCTAACTTTTCTCTGTTATGATTTCCCAGTACAAATGTATGGTGCTAAATTGAGGCCATGCAGTGATCATCATTACTTTGGGGGGAGTATCAATATGTGAATCTTTAAGGCTTCGGGCCTACTACTTGCTAATGGACACACAGAGGTCAAATAAGTCTCTGCTGTGACATGTGACATTACTTTTTGTACAAATCTCCCACCTTGTAGTTGCTTACTGTACCAAATGAAATACAAGGACATGTCATAATATTATTATACAATACATTACATGTTCAGGACTTACCTTGTAAATGCAGCAGTTGCCACAGAGTTAGGTCAGGGCTGACTGTGATGCAAGCAGTATACAGGCACTACATGGGGGGGGGGGTAAAGGTGGTGGCTCTGAGTTGAGGCCAGCAGACATCACAGGGTTGCTTTATAGTGTCCCTGTACATGCTGTAGCACTCTACAATGTCCATGTTGTGTATGTTGTAATAAGTTAAATGTTGCATGAAAACTCTTCCTTGTCTTGGCCTAGGCCTATTGTCAGCAACAGCAGAAGCAGCATTGCCTGCAGCCTGTAGCACATACAAATGGAGTTAAGCAGCAGCAGCAGCAGCTCCTATCATTCTGTCTGTGTAGACCTTCTGTGTCTGTACTCCACTACTTTTGAAATCCACAAGGAAAACCAGCATGGAGGCTACATAGTTGCTTTATAACCTGTTGAATAGCTCCACTAAATTGGTTGATTAGCATGCAATTCAGCTGCTTAAGTTGTAATTAGCATCTCTGAAAACACAGCCTAGACCACAGCCATCCATTAATAATTTACTCCGTTATAAAAGGGCAAATGTGCAGCTATCCAGACTGATGATGAGGATACTTGCTATATATTCAGAAAATTAAAATATGTCCAAAGCTATCTTTACAAAGGAGCATGGAACTCCAGCAAGTATACCGTCATTTTGTTACCTACGTAACGCTTATGCTGTAATATATTAGATAATAATGTTTAGTAAAGCCTTTTACACAATTATCTGTATGCATTAGTTAGAAGTGTACTGATGGCATGGCCATGTTTGTCAAGCCATTTCAAAGGTACAAATGATTGACAATACTTGAAAATAGTAAGCCATGTGATACATATGTACAAATATCTCAGGGAGAGTTCCTTTGAGCGCGTGTTTAGCATTTCAAATGTATGTGTTTTATTAGCAAAATGGTTCATGTGCCTGTTCTTTTTGTGGGTGGGGGAGCAAAGAGAAGTTACTGTTATGTCACAAACTAGAATGGACTGTTCTTTTGGGGGGGACACAATTGAGTTGCTGTTATGGCACGTACAAGGATATGTTGCTCTTGCTACACACCTTGTTTTGTATCCTGCCTGTTGTTAGTATTTCATATCTGTAGTATGTTGTATGTTTTACCAGTGGGTGATATAGACTGCCTACCTTAACTGTTTCGTCTGGTAACAGTTACTTTGTAGTTATGTGATACTTATGTGTATTATCATTCTGTTGTCTTTTAGGACCAAAAATGTCAATGAGGTGCAGACCCCCATTTAGGGAGGCTGAGAATGCAATCATTGTTGATTGCTCCATCAACATGGGGCTTTTCTTCCTGGAAGGGGTCATCCCAATATGCCAGAGAGGCTGCGATCATGGCACCAGATCATTGCAAACATAAATGTCTTGGGCGGCCATGGCCAGACTTATGAGCAAGTGCACCATAGGGCAACTGACATGATAACATCTGCAAGGAGGTGTGCAGCTGCTGTTGCCTGAGACCAGAGGGTAACCAAAGGTGGCATTCTGCAGAACCACCTCTCACCCCAATGAGGAATTCCTGGCAAATCTTCTAGAACAGGATAAATCACAGTCGACTGGCCTTCAACATGTGATTGATATGGCTGTCCCTCCTTCTCAGTCCCTGGAAGAGCTTCCAGGTAGGCTTTGTTATATGACCAGTTGTTGTATAGTAAAACAATTGAAATAAACATTAGTTCTGTGTCACGTGTCTTTTTTTTTTTGGGGGGGGGGGGTTGTACAGTGATAAGCTCAGTTTGAAGTTGTCAGCCACATTCTTGTTGAATGTAAACCATGCAGATATAGAGAAGAACATTTAGTACCCTCTGTCTTACTGTTAAATGTGATGATGTTGTCTTTACCTTTTGCTTAACTTTTTTCAGGACCATCAGGAATCCAGCAACATATGCCTCCTGCAGATGTTAAGCCAAATAAAGTTATTTTAGTACTGCAGATCAATTTCTAGAAATATCATATAATGTATCATTTTAGGCCTGTTGTGTGTATTGCTGTACTGTCTGTAATAGTGGCAGCACTATTAGTTGTTTAGCATATATTGCACCATAGTAGTGCGGGTATTAATGTATGCCTGTGTTTTTCACTTTTTATCACATGTGATCATGACAGTGGAAGTGTGGGCCCTGTGCCACCTGATGTCAGTGTCTCATCAGACACTGATGATGATGGTGGCAAAACTGACTAAAAGTCGGGGGTGCAGAGGTTGAATCTGACACAGAAATTGAAATTCAGCCGCTCCCTTCTTTTTCCCAGGCTACAGACAGTAGGCCTACACCTACCCAATCTACTGAGCCCACAGATATAGGACAGGTGGAGGGCAAGGACATTGAGCAGGGAAGTATGGCTATGGCAGCTTCAGTGCCTGTTGAGTTTGGCCATAGCTAAAGTATTGATTAAGTGCCACTCAGGAGGGTTGATAGGTGTGATCAGAGGGGGCCTGCTGTCCCTCCTCTACCTGGTGCAGTTGCCTTTTCCTGTGTCACTCAGTGTATGTTTAGGGCCATCATGGAGACACAGGCACATTCAGAAAGGCACTCTAGACAAATGCTCAAGGTTGTGGATGTTGCACATTCTGACATGTGTGACTGCCTCCACTGTGTCACAATTCTCTAAATTGGATGAATGACATGTTGGAATGAGGGGGCATCTGTGATGGATCAAGGGGTGTCTGTTATGAAAGGAGCAGTGTCTGTGATGGAGCATCTGCTGGGAGGGGAACAGAGTCCTTGTGGGCATAGGTCAGCTACAACATCTGCTGATAGCCAGTGTAGCCATGCCTGATCTTGCTACTGTAGTGGCAGTATTTCCACTGGTCCATTGGTGAGTGTGCTATCCATACCCAGATGTGGCAGGCCATGGGGTTGAGGTCCTGGGCATTCCCATGATGGAAGTATGTTCAGCAGACATAAGTCACACTCAGGTAGCAGCAGTGCATTTGACCATTGGTGTGGAGGTGCCAGTACAACTCTTGGCAGAGCCATTTCTGGTGGTTGGGAGCAACAATGATGAAATGCCACCTCTACCATGCATGGCTCACACCTGTCTGACATACCAAGACATAGAGCTAGTACTGAGCTTGGCTGTGTTTATGCAGAGTCTCACACACCACTTTCACATGGAGGACCCCTATAGACACATACACAGCCTGCCAGCTTCCCTTTCTTCCTCACACACACACTCACCAACCTTTTGCATCAGCCTAATCCTCCTGCACCCCCAGCACCCTGTGTAAGTGATAACTGTGCCATATCCCTGTTTTTTCTCTTTTGGATTCAGGGATACGTAAGCTTTGTGTCTGATGCACATGGTGCATAACCACATTAATGCCTAGTATATTTGCATTTGTGTTGTTGAACTGATAATTGTACTTATCAGTTATATTTACCTTGACAGATTATACAGTGGATAGCATCATCATGTCAGTTCTTTCTAGTGTATTTTCTTGTAAGGTTTATGAACTCAGGAAATGCAATGTGTCTCCTTACTTTATAGCTTTTCTCTTTAATGTTTTCCAGTACATGCGTACAGTGCACATCATAAGACACACCATCACATTCAGATCTCAGGATTGTATGACAGCACTGTAGTCAGACTCATCAGAACAGTAATACAGTATAATGCTGTCTTTTGCATGAACCTCACCAGACACATGCAGCAGCTGGATAGACCACAGTGCTTTCTCATCAAGATAACACAGGGCTTACTAACCATGATATAACTACTAAATATGTTGTAAGTAATTTCTATGTTAAATTGTTAATTGCTATGTAATCCAATGTAACTACTGTCTGTTTATTTTACTGTGGAGCTTTTCTCCCCGGGCCTCCACTGAAAATGGACCCACGTCCAGTCGGACACTCACGGTCAACAAATTTAAATAAATAAAATAAATAAATAAATAAATAAATAAATGACATGCTGCATGTGAGTAGATTAAAAGACATGTCATTATCATCTGCCTGTTACTGCATTCAATTGTAACTGTTATGGTAAGCCTCTTACTTTTGGTTTAAGCACTTGGGCTTCAGGCCAGTTGTCTTACATTAAGAAGGTTTGTAGTCTGCACTCTTGTAGGAGGAGATGGTAGCCTCTGCCCTTCTGAGCCGAGAATTGCTTGTTGAATGCTTATTGTGCCTGTTGTTCTAAGTGTCTTTGTTATGGTTTAAGCATTTGGCCTACAAACCAGTTATTTTACATTAGGATGGTTTGTGGTGTAGACTCTTGTGGCAGGAGAGGATATCCTACGCACTTCTAAGCTGGGAATTGCTGGTTGAAGGCTTATTGTGTCTGTTATTCTGAAAGTGTCTTAATCTGGGTTTAAACACTTGGGTTTCAGACCTATAATTTCACACTAGGAAGGTTTGTTGTCTACACTCTTGTTGGAGTATTCTACTGAGTTGCTGCTTTATTTAAACAGTTTTTTTCAGCTGGTGTGATTGTGATTGTCTGCATTTTGAGTTTCTAGTACTTCTGCATTTTATAGCATAGGCTCAATTCAGGCTTGCTGAATCTATACTGTTTGGTATCATTTGAGCACTAAAACCATCCCTCTTACAGTACAAAAGCCCCCCTGCACCCTTGTGTAGCCAAGGAACCATCTGAGTTGGGGATTGGTATGTTCAGGCTAGTCTTGGCCTTTCCCTTTGTTTAATTGTTTAAAATTATTTAATTTTACTTGTATTTCAGCTTTGTGTTTGGCCGGGTTTGCATTCAATTTATCGAAGTGGTTCAGAGCTTGCACTGTTGCTCTGTGAGCAACTCGGTTGTGCATTATGAAACAACACATTTTTGTATCCCTAGCCCTCCATAGAAGAGACACTTTTTGTTAGTCTTACAGCAAAACCTGGTCCATCTAGCCCACTCCCCACTAGTTACTTTACTATAGACCTTTCATAATGGATAGACACTTTCCCACCATTTCTCCAGGCAGCCTGATTTACATGGGCATCCCGAGGCAATGTAACAATTTCCACATGCATATTGACAGCCAGTTACTGCTAAAACAAGCTAATGCAACATGTGAGAACTGTATCTGTACTATGAATTTGGAATCAATTCTCTGACATAACAAACCAGATATCAAACATGTTGTTAGCACACACTCTTTACCTCTTGCAAATAAACTCACAACACATAAACCCACATACCCAAAGGTATTTGCTACAAGTCTATGTAAAGATCAGAGACCTCCCAAGTGCAAACCTACTGCACACACTGCAGACCCAGCAAAATCCACTACACATATTACACACAACAGTGTCTCAGCTAATAAGGGAGGGTTGCCACGGTGGTGCAGCAGTTAGCGTTGTTGCCTCACAGCAAGATGTTCCCTGGTTCGATCCTCGGCTGGGGTGCCTTCTGTGCGGAGTCTGCATGTCCTCCCTGTGGTTGCGTGGGTTTCCTCTGGGTGCTCCAGTTTCCTCCCACATACCAAAGACATGCTGTAGGTGGATTGGACACTCTAAATTGGCCGTAGGTGTGAGTGCGTGTATGTGCCTTCTGTGGAAGGTTGGGCGTCGGGCTGGCCACTCGACACTGTAAAACTCCACTGCCATTCATGAGCGGACATGTGATCTGCTGTGACGACCCCTAACAGGGAAAAGCCAAAAAAAGAAGAAGAAGAAGAGTGTCTCAGCCAATAAGCCCCTAAGGCAAGACACCTCAAAACCAAATGTCTTGGTCATAAGCAATTCCATAGTGAGACACACAGATGTCCCCCTTGCCAGGCTGGACAAGTAGAAGGTCACGATCAGCTGCTTGTCAGGTGCCAGGGTCCATCAGATCATGCATGCACTCAAGTCTCTCAATAACAAGTACCGTTATGACTTTGTCATAGTTCATGTTGCAGTGAATGACTGGAAATGTATTACACTGTACTATATGAAGAGAGATATGCTGAGCTCTCAGATTTTCTGTCCCAGGCAGGTATGCCCCTAGTCTTAAGCAGCATTCTACCTTCACCCAGGATGATGCTTCAATATAAACAAAACATGATTGACTTCAACAATTGGCTTAGCTTCTGTTGTTAATACAGGGGGATCCAGTATCTGTCAGCCTGGGAAGATATGGTCGACAGACCAAGCTGCTGTGCCACAGATGGTCTTCACCTGTTGCTGCTTGACTTTCAGATACTGGCAAAGGTACTTGCTTCCCCCACAGTGGCCTTTTTAGGCAATATTAGAACAACTAAATTCCCAACACAAAAAAATCTACTAGAGACAAACTGAAGGTTACGCTGCTTAACACAAGGAGTGTAAATCAGAAACTGCACTCACTGGAAGCACCCCTTACCTTGGAATATGCCCATGTCTGTGCAGTCACAGAGACATGATTGCACTCACTGGAAGCACCCCTTACCTTGGAATATGCCCATGTCTGTGCAGTCACCGAGACATGATTCAAGACCACAGAGAGTGCCCTTGGCCATAGAAGGCTACAAAGCCTTCAACACATTCAGACATCATCAAAATGAGCATGAAAAAAGCAAAGGCAGATGTATATACATCTTCATTAAAGACAAATATACATCAAGACTGGCCAAACAGTATGAGCACATAGAGCTACTTCAAGCCCAACTAACTATAGGTAAAACCCCCTTCCTTATCATTGTTAGCTACAGTTCCCCCACCGTGAACCACAAGAACCACTCTGCCTACATGGACCTATTTGAGTCACTCACTATATAGCCAAACATCTTGGTCATGTGTGATTTCAACTATCCTTCCATCAGTTGGGAGTCATATATGAGCCCAAACATGATCACTCTAAGACTCCCTGGACTTTGTTAATACGCTTTGTAACCAATGGTCTGCACCCCAACAAGGGGCTCAAATGTCCTAGACTTAGTACTCACCAACAGAGGTCGTCTCTGTGCTAACCCCTGTGTGTTGCCCTCCCTGGTCAGGTTGGATCAGAATACAGTCTTGTTCGAATTAACAATCATACCTGACACCCTCTCAAGAGCAGAAAGGATGAAATATTTCTCCAAAGGAAACTATAGCCTCCTATGCCATAAATAATTGCAAACCTCATGCGCACCCTAAGCTACCATTGTCAACAATGACTGTTATACAGAGCTATATACAAATGGACTGTATAAACACCTATCCAAATGTATAGAGTCAGCTGAATCGGAACCTGAATGGATCAAAAGAAGGTTCTCACAGGAAAACAAGCCACAATGGTGGCCATCAAGCATAAATAGGTTATACAACAAGTGGAAAAAATAATGTCTAAGAATAAGAGGGAACTGACTCAGCAGAGGATGGACACCCTCCACAGCTTGAAAAAGCAAATGAGCTATTTTGTACAGTCCTCCAAAGCCAAGTACAAAGCTAAACTAGCATCCCTAGTTAAGACAATCAGGAGGCATTATTTAGTTACATCAGAAATCTAAAAGGGAAGAGCCAGCTTTGTGCCAAATTAGTAGTGGATAATAACACTCATACTGACCCTGAAACATCACCAACCTGCTAGCAGGCAGATTTGTGGCAAACTTCACCCCCCCCCCCCGTCTCCACCAGATGTACCCCAAAGCATTCCTGTTACCAGTCTTCTACCTATTATCTCCAAAGAACAGGTCTTAACTGCACTCCCTGTGGCCAAAAACACAGCCTCTATGGGACCAGATAACATTCCAGGTTTCTTCTAAAAGGTCTTAAACAGGACATAGCAGAACCAGTTGGCATTCTCTTCAACCACAGTATAATTACTGGCTTTGTCCTAGCAGAGTGGAACACAACAACATTAATTCTCTTGCACAAAAGGGGTCCATCAACTGATCCTGTGAACTACAGAACCATAAGCCTAACCAGCTTCATCTGGCAGGTGATGGAGAGAATCATCATGGACCTGATCAACAGAGATATAGGTGAATTTCAAACTTTTGACCAAACACAATTTGGCTTCTTTAAGGGTAGATCATGCTTATTAAACCTGGTTGACCTCTTCAGGAATCTTACCAAAGCCCTGGACAGAAGCAAAACACTACATACAGCCTATATTGACTTAGCCAAGGCTTTTGACATATTCTCCCACCTAGGCATCATTGAGAAACTCACACAGCTGAGAATTAACCCATATGTCACTAGATGGGCAGCCAACTGGATCACCGAAAGAACACATACAGTCAAAGTTGAAGATTCTGCCTCTAGCAGCAGACCAGTTACCACAAGTGTACTACAAGGATCTCTCCTGGGCCCCCTAGAGTTTGGAATGTATTTCTCAGAAGTCCAGGGGAAAATAGATGGCCTGTGGCTTACCATGTCACCAATGACTGCAAACTGGGTGCAATCATTGAGTACCCCAACAATGATGGCATACTACAAAAAGGCCTTACACAGAAAAATGATTGGTGCCAAAATCATGGAGTCAAAATAATGCATTATCATCCCTTTTGGTAAAGGAGAAGTCCCTGCACATTACAATATTAACAGTAGCCCCCTTAGCTGAAACCCTGTGGTGAGAGATTTGGGAACACATGTTGATAGCAACATTAACTTCAATCACCATGTGTCCACAGTCGTAAGGAAGGCCTTCTATGTTTCACATCTCATAAATAAGGGCATCACATTCAGAGCTAAGGATGTTACAACTCCCCTGTATTCATCCCTCATCAGGCCACTAATAGAGTACAACAATCCCTTCTGTGTTTACCTCACCAGAAACCTGCAGCAAATGGAGAGACCTCAGAGGTTTCTCACCAAGACAATTCAGGACCTGCAACACATAAACTCCTTGGACAGACTGAAGGCCCTGAGGCTGCTAACAGGTGAGTTGTGCCTGGCCTACAGAGCAGTCTTAGACCCTGGCCTAATAGAAATGCTGCACATCCACAAGTCACATGAGACAAGATACACTTACTTTAGGGATCTTAATCTAGCCTTGGCATTAACAGGACATGCCAGAGAGATAGGTATGTCTCCCACCGACTGCCACTCCTCTGAAAAAAATTCCTAATTCACATAAAACACAGCTTCTCAATGACCCTATTTAAGCATAATTTAGCCAACTGGATGGGAGGCTGTAAATTTCCCCTGGGTGTGTCACCCATGTTCCTCTTGGATAAGGGCAGTTGGTGATGATCATACACTTGCACTGCAAATATATAGAACATACAAGTTGGTCAATAAGGGAACAATGATATAATATGGCTAGGCTTATAAAGGCCCTAGGGCCGATAGCCTAGTAACTGCCTAAAAACCTAAGGTGACATCATCCTGGGCTCCAGGCCAGTGTCTGATCCTGCCCTGGTGGGATGGTTGTATATGCAATAATCTGATTACATCAGCATTGTCTGTTGAGCATGTGGTGGTACATCAGCATTTGTTGTAGTGCATACGGTGATAACAGTGTCCCACATGCTGGTGTAAAAGGATCTGTGTAATGTTAATTAACAGCTCACACACAGTTCACTGAAGTGAGAACAGAACTCTTACCTATCTAAATACACAGACCACAGAACTATAAGCAAGTGCCACTGCACAAGTCTGACTTTTACATGTCTGCAGGTCAACTTATAGTGGATGACATCAGCAGGTCCTGTGGGAGACAAGAGGTTGGGAGAGCTGCATGAAATGGATATGTAGGCATGTGCATGTATCAAAAGACTAGCAAGCCATGCCATTGGAGAAGTAACTGTAGGATAGCACATCTACTCTGCTGAGTAGACACACACACACACACACACACACACACACACACACACACACACACACACACACACACACACACAGTCGACTGTAGTGAGAACAGAACCCCTACCTAAGTACACAGACTATAGAACACAGTACTCTATGCAAGGGCCATGGTACAGGACTGACTTTTACATGTCTGCAGTGTCACTTGTCTTGTATATTTGAATAAGACAATGAAGCTTGGGTGTTCATTTAAGTACTTTATTTCATACAAACACATCAGGATGGATAGCAGGAACATTAAACTTAAATGAACTAACTGACTGACTACAATGCACATGCATGTTTACACCTCGGCTGCTCACTACAAAATGGCATTCTTGTTTGCATATGCTCAGTACTTATATGCACATGCCTGCTGACTGGAAAGATTCTTAAAGGTATATCACACAATCTGATCTACAGCCTCCCTCTTTACTGAGCTGTCTTGCAATGATAATGGCATTTGAATAGGCATGCAAATTATACAGACGATAATGAACAAAACAACATTCATGTTCAGGTTGCCATCTATCTGGAACTAAGTCTGGAAATGCAACCTGATCTTGTAATGTAATAGGACTGGGTTTAGCAACAGAGGCAGTCAAAGGTGAATGTTCTGCTTTAGGACTCTTGTAGATATCCTCAGGAACAGGAATATCTGCTGGAATGTCCTCTGGTACTGGAACATTGGATAAGTCACTCTGAGGATTAGAGTCTTTATTACAGGCAAGATGCTGCAACACTGGCTCAGACACCAGTAATAAATGCTTCCAATTCTGCATAATTTCTATTCCCTCCGATTCCACACTGTATGATCTCAACTCTTGACACAAACTTTTCACAAGTGCAATCAAAGCCTGTTGCTGTTTGCATCCTCAATATCTTCACTTCTTTTACTGGACTGGGTGGTTTGCTGGCCTTATAATAGGACTTCTGGGACAAACACTTTTTCATGAGTTGAGCGTTCACTGCTTTGTTGTTCTTTGCACATGGAACTGACAAATTACTACTGAGTGGTAGCATGGCTCTGATTTGTCTCGACAAAAGTCTCTGGGCAGGTGAACCAAGATGATTATCATGAGGAATGTTTCTGAGATTCAACAGATTTAGAAAAAAACATTAGTATTGTCTCATTTTGATTTCTCTAACAGCTGTTTTGCACTTTAAACTGCATATCCCACCAAGCCATTTCACTGTGGGTATTCAGGGCTACTCACAATATGAACAAAGTCCAATGTTTCAGCAAATCTCTTGAACTGCTGACTTGTAAACTGTGAACCATTGTCAGAAATTACTCTGTGCAGACTACCATGGGCAGTAAAATGCTTCTTTAACTTAGTAATGACAGTATTGAACATTAGGTTAGGAAGTAGGTCAATCTCAAACCAATCTGAATAAGAGTCTACTAACACCAAGTAATGTTGACCATTCACTCAAAATGTCTGTAGCTACTGTCAACCAAGGAAGTTCAAGAATCTGGCTTAACTGAAGTGGTTCTTTTTGTTCACATGGTTTAGTACTATTTGAAACAGAACGAGATGAGAAAGAAATCACAATGGAGGGAATTCAATAAACCCTACACTTTATTTCCTGTAGGCATTGCGCCGTGGTGCCTACACATCCGTGAACATTTTTAGATTCAGCACGCTCACGCAAACACTGAAAATTCTGTGGCATTCAAATCACCTCATAAGCAGGTGAATGTTATCCAAATGAGGCAGGTTGTGGGATCCAATAAACAGACAGGCTTCTGTTCAGACTCTGTGTCAATGTCTGTAGTGTACTTGGAAAAATTCCATGTACAGGAGTCTAGACAGACAAAGGGGATGTAAAACTGCAGAAATGTGGACATAAATCCCGTGAAAATGTTATACTACAGACACATATATATCCTCTTCAGTTTTTCCCTTGAAACTAGTCTAACTCTCAACCTAAGCACTCAAAAAGCATCTTACAGCCCAGCACTTGCTCAGACCTAATAGCAAGCACTAATATACCCTGACACTGATTGCCCAGCAGGGCAAGGCTCTTTATTCACCCTTCACCAACCAAGCGACTAAGCAGCTCACCCTAATATTCAGGCATGACCAAAGGGCAACTTCAGGTGCACTATTCAGTCCATCTGGTGAATCTGGGTATCCTGAGGCAATGTTACAACTGCCTCATGTACACAGACAACCCTCTCTTCCTACCACAAAACACTAACATTTGCCAGAGATGCAATTATACAGCAAAACTGGAAGCTAAACTGTCTCCACCCAAGACTGGAATAGACAAGAGGAGAAGGTTAACACTTGCACCACAACTCCAGCCGCACACAGACCTACTAAAACAGCACTGGCAAGAAATACACATAAATACACAAAATCATACTCCGAGGCTCTAAATAAAAACCTGCAAAAGCATCAGAGACATACCTAACACACTAGTAATAGATGACTCTATAGTCAGGCACACTGACGTCCCACTCACTTGGCTGGACAAGAAGATGGTTACTGTTAGCTGCCTTTCGGGAGCCAGAATCTGCCACATAACACAAGCACTCATGTCACTCCAGAACAAGTACAAATATGGCTCTGTCATTGTTCATGTTGGTGTGAATGACCTGAGACGTACCTCCCTGGACTACATGAAAAGAGACATGGAAGAGCTCTCTGATCATGTAGCCCAGGCTGGTATGACCCTGACCCTGAGTAGCATCCTGCCCTCACCAAGAATGATACCTCAGTATAAAGAAAAAATTATCAATTTCAACAATTGGCTAAGCTTCTGGTGTCATTCAAAGGGGAATCCAGTGTCTGTCAGCCTGGGACAACATGCTCGACAAGCCACGTTGCTTCACAAGAGATGGCTTGCACCTGTCACCCCTAGGCTTTCGAATACTGGCCAAGGCTCTTGCTGTCCCCATAGTGCCTTTTTTAGGCAAGGCTCAAAAGTCAAACCCACCTCTGTAAACAGCACAATTAACAAAAAACTGAGGGTTATGCTACTCAACGCCAGGAGTTTAAATCTCAAAATGAACACGCTCAAAGCACTCCTCAGTATGGAGAATGTTGACATCTGTGTAGCAACTGAAACCTGGTTCAAGGCTCCAGAGAGCACCCCAGCACTACCGGGCTACAACTCATACCACATGTTTCAGCCACAGAACACGGACTGAAACACAAAAGGAGGGGGTGTATCCATATTCATCAAGGATACCTACACCTCCAGGTTAGTGGTGCAGCATGATACCTCTGAGATCATCCATGTGCAACTAACATCAGGCAAATCTGCAATGCAAATTGTGGCCTGCTACAGATCACCCTCCATGACCCAGGACCACCACTCCACCTTTCTGGAGACACTGGAAAACATGAAGGTTCTACCAAACACCCTGATATTGGGCAATTTCAATTACCCTACCATTCACTGGGAAAACTACTCAAGTACAAATTCCCAGGCCCAGTGCTTCCTGGAATTCATCAACTCAAATGCCCTGGATCAGCTTGTAAACTCCCCTACCAGAGGTGAAAACATATTGGACCTGGTCATCACCAACATGGGCGACAGGTGTTCCACACTGGAGGTCAACCCGTCAATGGTTAGATCAGACCATAAACTAATCACTCTGGATGTCCACATGCCACCACCACCCCCAACTAAGGAAACCATAGTAAAAAACTTTTGTAAAGCAAACTTCACCTTACTTAAGACAGAGGTGGTAAGTTTCACAGCCCCCAAACTAAAGGATAATTCTGCCCAAGATGCAGAAACCTTTACAAGTGCACTCTATGAGCACCTACAAGGATGCATGGATTGTGCCATCCCTAGCAAAACCAAGACTCACTCCTCTAAGAGAAGGAAACCAGTTTGGTGGACTCCTGCAATAAACATGCTATACAATAGAAGGAGGAAACTAGTTCAGAAAAAAAGCAATTCCCAAGAAGGAAAGACATCCCTGATCGGTATCAATAAGAAACAACTGAGGTCCCTCATGAAATCATCCAAGACTAACATCGAAAGAAAAATAGCCAAGGATTCAAAAGATAACCACAAAGCCTTCTTTAGCTATGTTAAGAATCTAAGTGGCAACTCGCAGATATGCACTGAACTAGTGCAAAATAGCACAAAATATACTGAACCTACTGATATTGCCAACATCCTGGCAAATAGATTCAGTGCAAACTTCACCCCCTTCTCACCTCCAAAAGGGCCCACAACAATACCGGAAAAGTGTAGTGTCCCAAAAATCACAGATGCACAGGTGAAAAACAGCCCTTTCAAAAGCCAAAAACACAGCATCAGTGGGACAAGATGGTGTCCCAGGCTGCGTCTTGCACGAACTACAGAACGAACAAACCCCCCACCTAAACACGCCGTTCAACCTCAGCCTCTCCACAGGCTATGTGCCCATAGAATGGCACACAGCAACGGTTATTCCTGTCCACAAAGGAGGGGCCACAACTGACCCTGGTAACTATCGCCCCATAAGCCTGACTAGCCTGGTCTGCAAGACTATCATCATGGAACTCATTAACAAAGACATTGGGAACCTCCAAACACTTGACCCGACCCAGTTCGGCTTTGTTAAGGGCATCTCATGCCTACTAAACCTGATTGACTTCTTCGAGACAGTCACCAAGACCATAAATGAGGGAAAGGTGGTTCACACAGCCTACCTTGACCTTGCCAAGGCTTTCAACACCATTCCCCACTCGGGTACTACAGAAAAACTCACCAGCCTGAACATAAACCCCTACATTATGAGATGGGTTGCCAACTGGCTTACAGACAGAACTCACACCGTAAGAATAGCGGTCTCCAGGTCTGACTCTAAACCAGTTACAAGTGGTGTCCTGCAAGGCTCAGTCCTGGGACCCCTACTGTTTGGCATATACTTCTCAGAAGTACAGGCAAACACAGGACTATGGCTAACCAAGTTTACAGATGACTGCAAACTGGGAGCCATAATTGACTCGCCAGCTGACATGAACATCCACCAAAAGGGCCTTACTGAGACAGACACCTGGTGTCAAAGTCATGGCCTCAAGCTAAATGTGAAAAAATGCATAGTCATCCCATTTGGGAAAAACAAAACACCCACGAATTACCACATAGGTGGCAGCCCCCTTAATACAGAAGAGGTAATAAGAGATCTGGGGTCCCAGGTAGATAGTAATTTCTCCTTTGACAATCATATTGCCAAAGTAGTTAGGAAATCCTTCTATGTGGCCCATCTAATTACTAAAAGGTTTGCATCTAGAAATAAAGAGGTTATAGTGCCCCTCTACTCTTCACTCATTAGACCCATCATAGAGTACAATGCCCCATTTGAATGTACCTCACAAGATACTTCCAACAGCTGGAAAGACCACAAAAGTACCTTACCAAGAGTATTACTGGTCACAAACATATGTCCTATGCAGCCCGACTGAAAAAACTCCGGCTGTACTCAGTGGCATATCGCTTACTCAGAGGTGATCGCTGCCTGACTTACAAAGCCATGTCCAACTCAGAATTGATGGACATGCTCCACCTAAAGAAATGCAAGTCACTGCGAGCCACGCAGTCTAGTGAGCTAAACCTCACCACAATAATAACTAGAACATGCTGGAGGGATAGATTCTTGTCACAGATACTCCTCATGCTTTGGAACAAAATTCCAAATTACATCATGCAGAGCCCCTCACTAACACTCTTCAAGAGAAACCTTGAAGAGTGGATGGGTAACAGAAAATAAACCTCTGGGAATCACTTCATTGGCTCTGTTTGACAGAGGATCAGTTAATTAATTAATGGGGCGGCGAAAGCCGACACACTCTGGCTAGGCTTATAAATGCCCTCGGGCAGATAGCCTAGTACCTACCTATGAACCTGTGAACCTATATGAGCAAAACTATTATTTTGGATGTCAGAAAAGGGAAGGGAATAAGTTAAATTAATAATTTTTTATTTTTAATAATCTCAGCATGTTTGCAGTACATGCTGCTGTGCACAAACATGCATAATAGAAAAATAAAATAAAAAAAAATAGGAAAAAAAATGATTTTATAATATTTGACAGAAATGTATTATAGGACCTTGTGTCAGGTCCATGCAATGGTGCATTGCTGCTGTTGCTAAGGTCATAGGGCTATGAAGTGTGTAGTTTCCAGGCTGTCAGTATGGATGTGTATGCAAATGAGGTAAATTTACTGAATGGCAAAAAGGAGTAATCGTGTCTGCATATCCCCTTCATGTAGGCTCTTTGACCATGTTGATGTTTACACAGGATGTGGCTGACATCAGTGGGGTGTGTCCTATCCCTTCTAGGCTCTTTTAAGCTCAGGTGCACATATTTGCACATTGAGCCTCATTATGCAGTAATATAGGGCCATTAAATTATGTGAATTATATTGTAGGCTGGTGGAATGCATCATAGTTAGCCAATCACACATTATGAACCTACAGCAGACCTATATAAAGTATAAATGCACCCTACATTCTTATTTTCCACCAATACACTGGACCATTGAAGTACAGACTTGGGAATTTTAACTGAGATAATGCTAGGGGCTTCTGCAGGTTTACTATATCTACATGTGTTAGATACTGAAGCTGATGCTGCTGGTGCTGCTGACAATAGGCCTAGGCAGAGAAGGGGAAGATTGTTCAGGCCCAGGGTAACCTTCCAGGAGCTACCTGAGCTGGAGATTGCAGAGTGCTACAGTGTGGACAGGGAGATACTACTAGAACTCACTGAGCTCTGCCACCCCCAACTCAGACCCAGAGCTAACACAGGGGAATCCATCCCAGTGGGAACAAAGGTATGTGTTACCTTAGGATGCTAGCTACATGTACTTTCCAACGACCAGCTGAGGACATGGTGGGAGTCTCACAGGCATGTGCTTCCAGGATACTCCACCAGTTCCTGGATGCTATGCTACCATATGCCAGTGAGCACATATCTTTTCCCCTTCTCCCTGGGGCGAGGGCCAGCAATATGCAACAGTTCTACCATGTAGCACACTACCCTGAAGTACTGGGTGCCATAGATTGCACTTATGTACAAGTCAAGGCACCACCTGGTGAGCAGGGTAGAGTCTATGTTAACTACAAGGGGCACCACTCCATCAACTGCCAGGTCATGTGCAGTACCTAGGAGATTATCCTGAATGTGTGTACTGGTAGGCCTTGCAGTTATGAGTCCCATATCTGGCGCACATCACAGCTGTACCAGATGTTTGCTAGGAGTGACATCCCACTTGGACATTTACTAGGGGATGCTGGCTATGCCCTGGAACCGTGGCTGATGACACCCATCAGAAATGCACACACACACTGACAGAAGAATGCCATAATGAGGCACACGCACAAACTAGGAACATCATAACGTGTGTGTTTGGGCTTCTAAAGTCAGGGCTCTGATGCCTAGATATATCTGGTGGAACCCTACAGTACTTTCCAGCCACATGTGCACATATATTCAAAGTATGTGCTATGCTAAACAATCTGATCCTGCGGAAACAGCTGCAGCAAGATTAGCATAGGGAAGAGATACACAGACCCCCACCACTGCTTAGGTCAACACAGCCACAGTCACAGGAGGACTCGGAGGAGGAACCCCCCTGCTGATGTCCCTGTAGGCAGATGTATGCATGCTCAGTATGTCCTGGCTTTGGCTAAGAGACAAGGCATAGCAAATTCACTGACAGCCTAGGGACTAAGGGACTGACACCTTACTCCTACTCACATACAGTAATTAAAATTGATGCCAGGCAACCCACACAACCTGTACCTACCCATGTATTGACTGTGTACTGCTTGCATCAGACAGAGTCATCCCTGAACTACAGGTCTGTCAACTGCTGCATTTGCAAGGTAAGTCTCTAACCTACACAGTACTTGTAAGGATTATTATGATATGGTATTGCATGTATGGATCTGCTACATTTATGCAAGTAAATATACTGGGCTATTTGGACAGAAGTAACCTCCACATGGGAATGCAGGTATCCAGTCCACTATCATGTGTCCTTTAATAGTCACTAAGCCTCATGCATGGAATATACAGTACAGCAGTCAAGGGAGATGCTAGACAATGGGGTGACATGATAGTTGGACTACTGTGTAGCCCAGCAGAACATGCGGTGCTTTTCCTTCACCCCAACACAGCAGTATTCCCATATAATTGCTTTAACAGTAACTCATCAATGGTATATCAGCAGTCCAGGCAATCTCAGGGCAGTAACATAGAAATTGATCATACATTGTATGTCCACATCCTTGGTAACTGCCTCCGACATGTCCACCAGGTTTAACAGCCATGATCTTCCTTTCAGAAATCCAAACTGTGTACAGTCAACTGTTTGTAGGAATAACAAAGTACATATTTATGCTGTTGATTGTGTGATGAATGAATCCTTTATGTCTAGTAGCTTGTGTGGCTCAGTGGACTAGGGAAGTTAGCAAGTGTAATGGTGTTGATGCTTCTAATCTAGAAGTATCCACATCTTTTGAATGTGAGGTATTATTATGTTGTTTTTTTACAGACTGTATGTGTGTGGTGTAACATTATTTACCTCTGTCACATATTAATTACATCAGACAGTTCAAGAATGCCATGGACAATTTGAGTGAAGTGCATAACTGCAGAAACAGGGACAGATGTCATTGTCTGTAACACACAAAATCTTGGGCTGGAGTACAGGTAGGTGTGAGCTGGAGTCTGTTTATAAGTAGTGATAATCCCATTGGGCATGCTCATACACTTAGGTAAACAGAGCACAATTATGTTGCTCCTTGCTCAAAATGACCTGTTATATATAGATATGCCTATACATACATACATATATGTATACATATCTGTCTGTCACTATCTCTCTCTCCCATAGATAGTATATCTATCTCTATGTATATAGAAATATATATATACCTATATATACCTATATCTATCTTCCTATATACATGATATAGCTATAAAACATACATAGTCTCTCCCCATTTATCTACATAACACATATATATAGCATACACACACAACAACAACATTTATATATACATCCCTGTTATATGCATAAATATGTGTGTGGATGTCTCTATTGTCCTACATACCCTGATAATGGTGAGTAAAGATGCACTATAACACATCTATAATGTTGCTCAAAGGATCCAAAGTAAGGGCTCAACAGTATATAATGCACTTACCTACAGACCCCTGTGTCTGCTAGATGTCACCACACATACAGCAACAGGTGAGCAGGTGCTATAATGTATAATGTTGTCTATGCACTCATGGACAGGGCACATTGCTCCTGCCCACAGGCTTGCCCATCCAAAATGCAGACAGCCACATATGGCCAAACTGGTAATTGTAGCCACATAGGATGAATAACAGTTATCTGACTGCTAGGCTACTAGATGCAGATAACAGTACATAGCAATATCACTCTGCAGGCCACAGACGCTATTCAACACAAGCCTAGTTTATGTAATCCACTTTTACATGCAGTCATGTATAAAACAAGTGTCAGCTGTAGTGTGTGCGATAAGTTCTGTGAGCTGTAGCATGCAAGACAAGATAACCCGGGGTTCTAATCTCACTCCAGATCACTGTGTGTGTGTGTGTGTGTGTGTGTGTGTGTGTGTGTGTGTGTGTGTGTGTGTGTGTGTGTGTGTGTGTGTGTGTGTGTGCATCTCCCTGAAAAACAACTGCAAATTCCACATTGACTACCAAGCTGCAATGGTTCTGCACTTTTTGTCCCTGTAAGTTGATGCTGGCCTCCAAACTGCCCTCTTCTACACGGCGTGCTGACGTCATCTACCTTAAGACTACCAGCTGCCATTGTAATGTCAGACTTAAGTTGTGGCACATGAGATAAGTACTGTGATCTATCATCTGTAAAACTAGATAGGTAGGGGTTTTATTCTCATTGCTGCCCACTCAGTGTGTGTATCTCCATATGACATAAATATGATCACCTCAGTGACTTAGAAAGAGGTAGGGTTTTGCAGTATTTTTGTGGACCTCCAAATCTCTGACCACAATGAGGCCTGCTGATGTCATCAAGCATAAGATGTCCTATAGAGAAAGCAATAGTAGACATGAGGTGTGGCGCAAACATTATGTACTGTGATGTGTAGTGTGTGCCATTAGATAGGAAGGTGTTCTAAAGTACATACAGCCAACTTGGATTGTGTGTGTGCAGTGTCCTGCAAACATTAATTAGAACTGTTGCTATCCTCAATGTAGCTAGGTTTGTGTGTGTGGCTGTTAGAGCATATTACATTAGCTTATGGAATCATAGAATCTTTGAACTTTAGTAGCCTAATAGCCTTAGAGCCATTACAATCCTAACCAAGTTTTTACCCTTATTTACACTATCAGAAATATTGCCCCTGTCCATGAGGGACACAGGAAGAAGCCCTGTGGTGAAATGACAGTCACCCAGCCAATCATGCAGATGGTATCTGACAAGGCCCAATGAGGTGCTCTGTTTGCCATTAGGCACGGATCTATTTCAAAGGTTTGGGAAAGTCTGCTAGGCAGATCTCTCCCACCAACAAGTATTACTAATGTCATATACCAGGTTCATGTCCTGACAGTGTGTAATCTGTGTACCATGCCACCTACAGATCTGCAGCATTTCTCCTCAAGCAAGGTCACCCATTGCCACGTATGAAAAGCAGAGATCACCTCTGGGTATTCTGTATGCCACAGGCTACAATGACAGTGATTTCAGATGATTCCCATTGGACAGATACTAAAGATGTGAAGTTCCCTTGTGAGGGACCATTGTGTTGTGTGCAATTTCCAGTAGTGCTTGGAAAGGTTCATTACAAAATGGCCATTGCACTCAGATATTGTCATGCTGAGGGAAGGGTACATGGAGGTTATTACTACGTTAATATCGAGTGACAGTGCCCTCAGGCATGCCATATGATTCCCTTCTTACCACTGGGGAGACATGGTGATCTAAGGTACATTAAGTGTAAACCTGTGTGGCCAGGCCTGTGTGCCCAGTTCTATCACCCCTGAGTATGTACATCAGGTGTTGCTACTGATGTACTACTTACCAGGAACATAGGTGTCAAACTGGTTGGGGTCCAGTGTTTGAAGGTTGCCAATGTCTTTGTTTATAAGTTCCATGATAATGCATTCCATGCCCTTGCAGATCAGGCTTGTCAGACTGATGGGACAGTAATTCCCGGGATCCAAGGTGGATCCCCCCTTGTGGAGTGGGATAACTGGAGCTGTGTGCCACTCAGTGGGCACAAAGCCTGAAGTGAGGCTATGATTAAACATGACACTTAGGTGAGGTGTCAGTCCATTTTGTAGTTCATATAGTACACAGCCTGGGATGTCATCTGGTCCCATGGATGCTGTATTCTTAGCTTTGGAGAGTGTGGTTTCTACCTGTGTGGCCATGATTACTGGAATTTGGCAATCCTTTGGTACTGAGATGGGCCCTTTAGGGGGTGAGGGGGTGGTGAAGTTGGCACTAAATTGATCTGCCAGGATATTGGCAATATCCTTGGGATAAGTATATTTAATGCCATTCTGTTGTAGCTCAGAGCAGATCTGAGCATTGCCATTTAGATCCGTGACATAACTATAGAATGCCTTGTGGTTGTCTTTGGAATCTTTGGCAATTTTATTTTTGTAACTAGCTTTTGAAGATTTTATGAGGGATCTCAGCTTCTTACTGAGGCTGGTGAGGGAGTTTTTTGCATCCTGGGATTTTCCTCTTTTCTGCAACAGTTTCTTCCTTCTGTTGTATAGTTTGTTTATAGCAGGGGACCGCCAGATTGGCTTCCTTTTTTTGGAGAACAGCATCTTGGTTCTATTTGGGATGGCACGATTCATGCACGAGTGGATGTGCTCATACAGTGCCTTAGTTTAGGATTCTGCAGTCGAACTTTCAGATACCGTCTGCATGGGTGTCATGAAGTTTGTCACTTTTGACTTCAGTAGCATGAAGTTGGCTTTGGAGAAGTTTTTAAGGAGGCTTCCTTATTGCGGGGTGGGGGTGGGATGTGGATGTCAAGGGTGATTTGCTTATGGTCAGACCTGACCAATGAGGGTTTGACCACTGGTGTGGAGGATCTATCTCCCATGTTGGTAATGACCAGGTCTAGGATATTGGAGGCCCTGGTGGGACAATGGATTAGTTGATCCAGGGAATTGGAATTTATGAATTCCAAGAACCATTGGGAAAAGGAGTTGGCACCCGAGTAGTTTTCCCAGTTAATGGCAGAGTAGTTGAAATCACCCAGTATTAGGGTGTTTGGTTGTATCTTAATATTTTCCAGTATGTTTTGAAAGGTGTAGTGAGAATCTTGGGGCATGGTGGGGGATCTGTAGCAAGCTACAATTTGGATTGCAGTCTTACCTAGTGTTAGTTGCACCTGGAGAATTTCAGATGCATTGTGTTGGGCAACTAGCCTGGAGGTGTGAATATCCTTGGTGAATATGGACACTCCTCCACCTTTAGTGTTTTGGTCTTGGCTTTGTGGCTGAAAAGTGTGGTAAGAGTTGTAGCCTGGTATTGCAGGTGTGCTCTCTGGAGCTTTGAACCAGGTCTCAGTTACTGCACAGATATCGATGTTCTCCATTTTTAGGAGTGCCTCGAGAGAGTGCATTTTGAGGTTTAGACTTCTAGCATTGAGTAGCATTACCTTCAGATTTTGTGTGCTTGTATTTGTTACGGTGGTGGTTTTATCCTTTGAACCTTGCCTAAAAAAGGCACTATAGAGGTGGCAAGAGCTTTAGCCAGTAACCTGAATCTCAGGGGTGACAGGTGCAGACCATTTCCTGGCAAAGCATCGTGGTTTGTCGATCATGTCTTCCCAGGCAGACAGATACTGGATCCCCTTTGAATGACACCAGAAGCTTAGCCAGTTGTTGAGGTCAATCATTTTGTCCTTATACTGTGCTATCATTCTGGGCAAAGGCAGGATGCTACTCAGGGCTAGGGTCATACCTGCCTGGGCCACATGATCCAAGAGCTCTTCCATGTCTCTTTTCATGTAGCCCAGGGAAATGTGTCTCAAGTCATTCACTCCAGCATGGGCAATGACAGAGTCATATTTGTACTTGTTGTGGAGTGACTTGAGTGCATGCGTTATGTGGTGGATCCTGGCACCTGACAGACAGCTGACTGTAATATTCTCCTTTTTCAGCCTGATGAGTGGGACATCAGTGTGCCTGACTATAGAGTCACCTATGACTAAAGTGTTGGGTACATTGTCTTGCCTTAGGGGCTGTTGTTGGGTGGCACACTGGTGTTGTGAGCTATGTGTCACTTTGGTTGTGACTGGTCTTTGTTTGTGTTTCTGCTTCGAAGGTCCTTGTTACTTGGGCAGGTTAATGTTAAGGGCCTCTGCGTATGTGGGTTTAGTGTTGCTGTGTGGGTTTTGAAGGGCTATGAGTTGCTTGAGGTATAGTGCAGGTGTTAACCTTCTCCTCATGACTGTCTAGCACATCTTGGCTGGAGAGAGCTTTGCTTCCAGTTTGGCTATGTAAGTGCATCTCTCACAAGTTGTAGTGTTGGGTGGTAGGAGGAGAGGCTTGTCTGTGTACATGAGGCAGTTGCCGCATTGCGCCAGTATGCCCACATTCACCAGGTGGACAGGAGAAATCACTGGAAGCTGACCCTTGGACATGCCTGTTTAGGTGCTTTTTTTGTAAAGTTTAAGAGCTGTTTTCACTTACCATTGCAAGGTACTTTGCAATTATAGGCTGTTTAGTACCTACGATTAATTTCTCCTTATTGACAAGGAGAGTTGAGTGCTTGTATCGGTTTCAGGCTTCCTAGTGCTTTCCAGCAGGTTCTAGAGCAAGTGCTAGTTGCAGGAGTTCCGATTTTAGTGCTACTACTGAGAAACCAGCTAGTTCTAAGGGACAATTTGAAGAGCAGACATTCTGGCACCTGGAATAGTTTAACTGTAGCCTCACAGTGCTGCACGATGCGAAAAATGTGCAAACACATGCGTTTTTAAGCCAGAAAGTTGAAAGGGATAGAAATCAGCCCAAAAAGGCTAATAATGCACATCATGTGCAAGTTACACAATGGGATGTGGAACAAGAGAATCATAACTGGTGTACGACAAATGTGTGTAATGGACACAGGAAAATTATACATGGTTCATCTTCATCACTACAGTTTGTAGATGTATTAGCTCCCAAAACCATGCTGAAACTTATCAAGGGTATCAGACCTTGTCAGAGATTAGGGATGCATGGGTAGATTGAATGAAGCCATTGTCCCTGTTAGCCTGTTATACACATATGAACTCATGGAGCCATGCAGCTATAGTGCTGTACATTTCTGAAGACAGATTTCTTCTGTGTTGACATTCCATCCTGTGCTGTGACATTTATGGGTTTATTGTCACTGTGTATCTATAGGTGTCTCACACAGAATCCTGAAACTGAAACATAAACAGGTCCATGAGACACCTTTCATTGTGTTAGTATGCAGCCCTTACAACATCATACAATGGAAGGTACACGACATGATGTGGTTTACTCATTACATGTCAGCATACCGTATCTGTCAGCGAGCAGTACAAGTGGCATGACAAAGGCAACAATGGATTACACAAATACATAGTAATTTATATAGTTACCCTGTGCATCAGACACATAGCTCCATTTCCCTCCAATGATGACGAGGATGACAGGGAAGTAGCACAGGTATCATAACTTGTACATGGTGTTGTGTGAGTTTGCAGGAGGCCTAGGCTGGCCCAATAGGTTGAAAGCATGTGTGTGAGTTAGGAAGGGAAGCAGGCAAGATGGGTCATGGAAATGTGCCGTGTGTGTCTGCAGGTGACCTGATTGTGAAAGTGGTGTGTGGGTTTGTGTGTGAACACAGTCAAGCACAGTGCTAGCCCTAAATGTGTGTATGTTGGGCAGCTTTGAACCGTGCATGGTAGAGCTGACAGTTCACCATCTCTGCCCCCGAACATGGGAACTGGCTCTGCCAGGAGTGGTACTGGCACCTCCATTCCCAAGGTCAAAAGCCATGCTAGTACCTGATGGTGACTGCTGTCTGCTGGGACCATGTCCCCCACAGGAACGCCCAGGATGTTTAGCCCATGGTCTGCCACATCTTGGTGTGGAACGCACACTACCCTCTGGAGCACTGAATGTACTGCCACTATGGGAGTGTTATTGTGCATTGCCACATGGAATCTCAGCTGATGTAGCTGCTGACCTACTTCCATTGGTCTGATGTTCAACTCCAACCAGATGTTCCAACATGGACAATGTGCATCCCAAGGCAGATAGTGTACCATTTGTCTTAGACCATCGTCTTTCCACTGCGTTAGTCAACTGATCCAGGGTATCAGCAAAATGGTGGAGGCAGTCACAGGAGTGGAGATGGTGAACTTTCAGCTCTACCATCCATAACCCTGAGCATTCATCTGGAGTTCCTTTTAGAATGTGCTTGTGCCTCCTTGCTGGCCCAAAACATATGCTGAGTGGCCCATGATGAGACACTTGTAACAGGTGGTGGAAAGACAGCAGGCCTCCTACAAGCACCCCTATCAATCTGCCTGGGTGAAACCTCACCAGGTCTTTGGCTATGGCCAGTATTGGCACTCACAGCAGCCATAGTTGCCACACTTTCCTGTTCAATGTCCCCACCCTCTGAATTTCCAATATCTATGGCCTTTGGGGACTAGGTATGTGTAGGCATACTGACTGCGTATGGTGAAAATGAGGGCAAAAGTGGGATGTAAACCTCTGGGACAGATTCAGCCCCTGCAAATCCCACCTGCCCCCCCCCCGGTCACCTGTGATAAAAAAGGGGAAAAGTAGTACATTAAGACCTACACTATTATGCTCTGCAGTACTATGTTGCAATATGTGTTAAGCAGTATACACTATCAATATTACAGACCTGTTTAACCCCCAACCTCATATATTAGGACATGAGGGCATTATTTTCCAACAAACTTCTGTATTTACTTGCAAATAAAAGCTCTTTAAACAACAATCTCAACAGCAACAGTGAGGTACACTGTTGACATTTGTCAACACTCTGCACAGTTGACACATATGGCAATCTGTAATATGCTGACAATACTGTCACATCTATCAGTGTGGTCACACCTACAAGGCATAGGTATGATTCTAAAGTGTGTACAGTCAGAAAATATCTGTGCAGTTGGCAATCATGCCGCCAGTACATCAATCCAGCCAGCAGGCCTGGGATGACACTTTACAGAATACATTGCAATAAATTTACATCTGTAACAAACAGTGTTGTGCTTACCAGGAGCAGGACCACATCCTTGTCTGACTCTTGATGGACCTGTGAAAAGTTGAGGGAGAGGTAATGTAAACACCATTGCATGTTGCACTATAACAGGGTAATATGTCCATATATCTGACATTTACAGTAGCTGCTATGTTAATTGCTATGTTGGCCAAAATCTGAACATAAGATTTAAACTGCAGTTAAACTCCTTCCCCCCAAAAAAACAAACACCTGACACCCACATAAAACTATGTACACTCTGACACACTGAATGCTACAGTATTCCAGTGCTGATCAAACTATGCCTATGTGGTTGCACCTCTGGCAAGGAAACTGTGGCACCCACATCCAAAATATACAGTGTGATGGATGCCTGGCAGCTGTCATGTGTTCCTAGGTTCACCAGAAATTCCTCAGTGGCTGAGAGTGGTTGTTCTGCTGCAGCCCTCCACTGCTGACACCACAATTCCTGGCCACATATGTTGCTCTTCTGTGTGCTGTATTTATTACGTCAGTTGCACGGTATCAAACCTACTCATATGTCCTGCTCTGCTGACCGACAGAATGAACGTCACATACCAGGTCAACTCACAATGCTACCCGCTGTTTTCTGTTTTGCCTCCCTCAGGACAGTAGGAGTTCATAGTGTTGACAGAGGCCTTCCAGGATTATATCATCCTCAACATCTGTAAAAGGGCCCCAGCATCCTGCATACATTTGTCCTGAAAGACAGCAAAATGGGAACACATGTCAGGATCACATACGTGGGAGTACACTATGTAGGGATACATCAATAACAGAATGTCTGGCAGTATCCACTGCTTCATCACACATCTCATATTGCACAGTGTGCAAATATACTAATGGTGTGGATGCAACTAAGATACTAGCAATAGTCAGCTATTCCTGTTTGTGCCATGACAAATACTGCTGTATGATCACACACCCAACACAGGAGTCCATTGCAGTGTGGCTGCTAGGGGTAACCCCCTCGATAATATGTCAAAACAACAGTGCCAAACAAATAGCAGTGTGCTATTGCAACCAGTATAAAGGCACATTCCCAGGAGACCAGTGTGCCACATTGACAAACAGCATTCCACCCTTGATGTACTGTACTTCCTCTGTAGGTGTAACAAATCTGGAGATCAATGACATGTAATCATTACAGTTCTCAGAAAGGCTTATGCTGTAATCCCCATTCCCCCTATGTACAGTCACACATGTGCAGCGTGTTGTAAACAAAAAGGCTGCATACCTGATGGAGTACAATTCTCCTTTGTTGATATGTACAGATATATAAAGGTTGTGACAATGTGTTTACTGTATGAAGAAATTCTCATACAGAATGGTTCCCCTAGCTAGCTGTTTGGCTTTTTAACATGGTTGTCATTAACAAGTGATTGGCTCTTAACCAATCTGTGCTTTTAAACTGCTAATTGCAGCCAACACAGTTGATTTGCAATATATTCAGCTAATGACATGTAACCACTGAACAAGATGTAAGGCCTCCATGTAGATTATAACCCCTTTCTCATATGTTGTGCTGGAAATTACTGTGGTAAAGATACAGTATTGCAGAGAGTACATCTGTAGCAGCTACATTTTACATACAGATGTGTCTGCTACTGGCTGAAGCTGGAGATGATGCTGTAGGCAATAAGCATAGGCAGAGAGTGTCAACACTTTGGAGGACAACAAGCTACAAGAGTAAGTGTGGGAGCTGTGGCAGCCTTGTTGTAGAGGCAGACCGAGATTGAGGGTACCCATTCCACCACAAAATAAGGCATGTGTTTTGGGTAAGTATGTTAGTCAGTAGCAGCAGTATCACAATCAAAGGCAAAATGGTTGGTGTGTCCTAGAGAAAAGTAAAGAGGTGGATTAACCATTATGTCATGCAGTTGGACGGGTGGCAAGTCATGTGGGCTGCAGTGTCATATTACAGGACCACAATTTTAGTACACACTTCAAAATCCTGTGGGAATTCAGGCTAATACATGACCTGACATTCTCTGCACTTTCTAGTGTTGTACTAGTAGTAAAGAGTGGTTGCAACTGTATGACTTTCAGTTCTATTACTCACATGCAGACATTCCATCTGTACTGCTTTAAGTGGATATATAGATGATAAAACAGAGATACACAAGACACTATATAATTCTGATGTCCACATACATGCATTTTCATTGGAAGAGGCAGCTGTAGTTGAACCCAGGACCAACTGTACCAAAAAGCATTGTTTGCAATGCATTTTACAAAGTGTGCTCCAGTTTCACTGAGATGGTAAGTGTATTTTTACATGTTGTAGATATCATTCCACAGTTATATGCTGTTACACACTGCACTTACATGCATACCTCTCATTTGTACAGATTTGTACAGAAGATCCAGGTTTTGCCCTCATGTAAAATGCCTGCTTTTCATTACATTGTAGTTTTCTGGCAAATTAGTGTTAAGCATTAAAAACGGAAGCTAGAAAACAATGACAGACATTTGAGTTTCAGACTTCCATGTACTTCAGAGCATTCGTGCTAAATCAATACCTGTTAGTCTATCATACTTCTAAGTTTGTAAGAGCAATATTGAAAAATTCTCCCTATTTTTGGGACTTTGTCCCAGTTTTATTTATGGATTTGTCCAGATTGCATGGCTTTAGAGTGCTGTATTTCTCTATTAGAGTCCTATTTAAGATCCTATTTTTACATTAATGCTTTAGCAAGTGTGCTGTTGCATATTGTACATATACTTGCATGGTTATCTGCTATTACATACCTTACTTAAGTTCATTATTGTGCATATGGCTTTACAATGATGTATTTCCCTAGTAGAGTACTAATTGCACTAATATTTTTCTATATTTCTTTCAGCTGGTTTGTGCGGTGTGGTACGATTGCATCACTTAAATATGCTCAATGATGGAAACGTGGGCATTACTTATGTTTTCATTTAAACACCTGTGTTAATTAGCAGCTGTTTGGCTTGGCAGGTTGAGCCACTGTTGTGTAGGTGGGATGGTCCTGGGTTTGAAATAGGGTATAGGTGTACATCTTGAATGTGATTAATATTTTTACAAAAGCCTATAGCAATGCAGCACTATTTAGCATAAGAGATGCAGTGCTATGTGCCGCATCACACAAAAAAAATCTTTAAAGAAAAGAGAAATGGGGAGATAGATCAGTGGTAAAAGGGGTGCAAGCAGGGTGAAAAACATAGTGAAAGACAGGTAGGAATGTGCAGTATGGGTATAGGAAAGAACCATAGCTATCCATTTCTTCATCAGCAACTGTGCACTGTGATAGAATTTTTAGCTGAATTTGGACTGTCATCCCCTGAGAGGGGTGATGACAACTTAACTGCATTGTCAAGCCAACTGAATCGAATTAAGTGTGTCCAGTGGACATATGTGTGAAATGGAGAGCTATTTATAGGGGCGATATTTTTTTGTTGGACAGGTGCCCATTTTTTTTTTTTAGGTGAGAGTGGAATGTTGGGGAAGGGACATAGGTACATGTGGGAGGTAAGCTGGGAAGGTGAAGAAGCAGCAGACAGGGTTGGTGTGTGACATCGGGGGGGTGAACACCTTGGACGGGGAGGGTGTTGTGGAATCGCAGTCCCAGGAGCATCCACACAGTAGCAGTGTGACTTAAGTCCTCACCCATGGGACTGTCAGCAATGCTCCTTCATTGCCCCTGAGGTGGCAGTAGTGTAGGCTGGTGTGTGGGGTGAAGCTGCCCTACCAGGATGGCGAGCATGTCCTCCATCCAGCTCAGGCATGCACCTAAATTTTGTACAACCACCCTGATCACCATACCTGTCAGTTCTTGATGGGTGATAAAATCACCCCTCCACCTCCACTGCCAGAGGGGACGCTCAATTCCAGCCTTTGGGGTGGAACTACTTGACACCACAGGTAGTGCAGAGGCAACAAAGGGGGCACTATCAGGCTGGGACCCAGACGTGCTGGGCTCCGGTGCTACAGCCAGTTGAGGCAAGATAGGTGGATCATGTGGAACTGGCCTACCTTGTTGCATTATAGTAAATTAGATATAAACATAAGGTAAGATAAATAATAACCAAACCAATGTTAGTATTAACATAATGCAAGATAATATCGATTAAGCCAAGTACATATTAAGGAATATTATGAGGAACACAACAATAAATTACATAACGATAAGTATGTTAACAGCAAACCAGTATGACATAACCCACAAGAGCAACGTAACAGTTAGTTTAACAGAACATATTAATATCAAACCATAATAACAAATAACAGTAATAAAGTAATACATTTCATAATAATAAATTAGAGAAGATAAGGGGGTGGGATGAGAGAGAAAAATATACCATTAGTGACTTTGCAGTTAATATTACTACACAAACTACTCATGCATACTTCTACAAGTATAAAGTGCCACTTGTGTGCACAGTGACTCCAATTCTTGTATAGATGATGTTACATGAACATAGCTCTCAACCTGTTAGTATGGGACTGTATGAGCGAAGCACTAACAAATGCAGGTACACAACTACTGGGGAATGTTTTACATAGTGTGCTCATACATTACTACCAAGGTGTTCTGTAAATGGATTTGGCAATAAATTGCATTCCAAGTAATGTCATTTATCTGCCAATCAACAACTAGACATATGGGGCATTAGTCATTACATTCCAAAAAATCATGACAGTTGAGAGGTATGTTTGGGTGCACTAATTGAAGTAGATAATCAGTGATTTCTTAGTTGGCTGCTAAGGGATTAGAACCCACAAGCTGTGACCCAAGGAAACGTGCATTAAATTTAACAGTTGACTGATGTCAGATTATGAAAGACTTAGCAGTGCATACAGGAATACTTCACACTTATTGGAAAAGAGTATCAAGGCACAATCCTGCTTTACATTTTATTGATACTGCTCCTGAAAATCGGGCACTTATACACATGGATATCTGCCCAGAACCTGAGGTACCTTACCCATATACCTTGTTCCTGGAGTGGGAGGAATACACAGCATTATTTGGCTAGAAATGGCAGGGGCGGCAACGGTGGTGCAGCAGTTAGCATTGCCACCTCACAGCAAGAGGTTCACTAGTTCGATCTTCAGCTGGGGTGCCTTCTATGCGGAGTCTGCATGTTCTCCCTGTGGTCATGTGGGTTTCCTCCGGGTGCTCCGGTTTCCTCCCCCATCCCAAAGACATGCTGTAGGTGGACTGGACACTCTAAACTTGCCCTAGGTGTGAGTGCGTGCATGTGCGTGCCTTCTGTGGAAGGTTGGGCACCGGGCTGGCAACTTGACACCGTAAAACTCCAATGCCAATCATGAGCGGACAGGTGATCTGCTGGGGCAATCCCTGACTGGGAAAAGCTGAAAGAAGAAGAAGAAGAAGATTTGAGTAGAAATGGCTATAACAGAGGCTTGAAGCTCACTGTGGGTATTGCATTGCATTTATCAGACAAGATTTTCTGCAGTTTTTATTCATTTACATTTTACAGTTCACTGGTGTCAGACTGGAACATACATGCAATGAATAAAGCTGTACTGCACAGTTATTTGAACAGATGACTTCCATACACCTTTGTCTTTGAGTGGGTGGTCTGTACAGCATTATATGAGACAAACTGGGCAGAACACAGACTTGAAACTTACAGTAGGTATTGCACTACATTTATCAGACTTTTCTTCAGCAGTCTTTATTCATTTCTGTTTTACAGTTGACGTGTCAGATTGGAACAGACATGCAATGAATACAGCCATACTGCACAGTTATTTGAACAGATTACTTCTCAATGCACAACCATGCTTTAAAATTTTATTGTTAATGTACCTTAAAATATGGCATTTATACACATGCATATTTGACCATAATGTCAGCTACCTTACCCATACACCTTGTTCTTCGAGTGGGTGTAATTTACAGCATTATATGGCACAAACTGGCCAGAACACAGACTTGAAACTTACTGTAGATATTGCACTTTATTTATCAGACAGTTTTTTTCAGCAGTCTTCATTCATTTCCTTTGTACGGTTGACTGGTGTTAGATTAGAACACACATGCAGTGACTACAAGACTAGTGAGCACTTCTTATTTTGAAGCAGCACATATCACAGCACCATCACCATTTATAATCTTTTTTTTACTATTGCTTCAAGTCTGACATGTACAGCATGGATAGGTGTACCAGACCTGTAAGTAATAACCCATTTACCCTTGTCATTACCTGTGTGCAATCTACAGCATATTTCACACAATGATGACAGCAGAACAGTGACTGTTAATCTTGGTAGACCACAACCTCAACTGATGTATGTAAGCTATACTACACAGTAATGCATGGTTACTTGACTTAACTTGGTTTACCATTTCAGGTAGGCACTGACACATTACTAAACATATTACAGTTCCCAAACATATTACAGTTCCCAAGTATGTTATACCTGACTGATAGGACAGCAAATACATTTTAATCTTGACAGTGCATTATACATTAGGCTATTGCTTTGCTTTTTTCCTACTCACCAGACTCATGCCTCATCCTGGCCAGACACCCTGCATGAGACCATTGTGAGTTCACTCATCTGCAGCTGTTGTAAGAGAAAGAAAGCATTATGCATACCAGTTTTGCACATATTCAGTTTGTATACTTATAAATCACTGGGAAAATTACTTACATATCTGTGGGGTGTAAAATTACTTATATATCTGTGGGGTGTGCCCAGCCCATACCTCTTGGACCCAGGTGTCCAAAGATCCCCCTCTTCCTTCGCTTCAGGTCATCATAATGGTGACAACACTACTCACCAGTATGGGGGATGCCAGTAGCACTGGTAAGGTCCCTAGCCAGCAGATCCCAGGACTCAGACTTACATTCTGAACCCTGGTAATCACCTTGCAGCAACCGGGATTCTTAGTTGTGAACCAGGAGTTCAAAAAACACTCTGGACTCCTGCACACTCCATCTCTGTGCCCAAAAGCACACTCCCTCACCAACAGGACTAGGCTTATCAGAAGCCAAGTGACAACTCCAATGAATGGTGTGAAATTCCCACCTATTGGCCTTTATATGGGATGCATTCCCGTCTTTACACATCATACTGCAACTTTCAAAAAAGCTGCATGTCGCTTAGCTTTGCTCAAACTTGCACAAACCCTCTTAAGCAAATATAAATGAAGCTGTACAGTGTACACATGGGGTGAACCATTAGCTATGTTTCCATGGAGCTGAGCAATGTGCAAACCCACAGAGATGGATTGAGTGAGGCTGAGCATCGTGCAGCATTGCTAAATATAACTATCTTTCAGTTTACATTACACTGATGTTTCAGTCAGATGACTCATTCTCAAAAAAAGTATAAAGCATATCAGTACTCGAACCCAAGACCTACTACACTATACATCATCACTCAACCTGTCTAGCCACTTGGATAGTGCAGGGAAACAATATATCTTCACATATACTACTATGACCTCTGTTAGCTGTGCGCAGCAAAGCTGTATGGGTTTGCATGTTGCTAAGCACTGCATAACCAACATAAGTAAATACATCCACTTTCTATTTTTAGACATATAACAGATGTCAGGTGCACATGTATAAGAGTGGATGGGCATTGCTAAGTACCATGCCATGCAAACATACATTAAACCTAAAAAAAAAAAATAAAAAAAATAATTGCTGTCCTGTGCTTACTACATGTCCAGACAATTTTCTGGACAGTCCAAAAGTACATGATAGCCTCTACACTGCTACTTGCATGGATTCAATATCAGTGTATCTCTGATCTCCCTCTGCAGCGTACCTTAATTAATATGTATGGTGTGCTGCTGGGGAAGAACAGTGGCTGTGTACACAGATAATGTCTGTGTAGGTTCTACACAGTGCCTACACAGATTTTATTGAATCCTGGGGAATGTCTTTTGACATAGAAAGTCAAGATACTAGTCCTCTCTCCCTTTTGGTAGAATCAGTTCCTGGGTGGCCACAGGTGGCCATGGTGGTGCAGTGGTTAGCGTTCTCTGGTTCGATCCTCGGCTGGGGTGCCTTCTGTGCAGAGTCTGCATGTCCTCCCTGTGGTTGCGTGGGTTTCCACTGGGTGCTCCGGTTTCCTCCCACATCCCAAAGACATGCTGTAGGTAGATTGGACACTCTAAATTGGCCCTAGGTGTGAGTGCGTGTGTGTGCCTTCTGTGGAAGATTGGTGTTGGGCTGGCAACTCGACAGCATAAAACTCCACTGCCAATCATGAGCAGACAGGTGATCTGCTGTGGTGACCCCTAGCCAGGAAAAGCCAAAAGAAGAAGAAGTTCCTGCATGACCACAATGCAAGATCTTAATATACTCTTGTTGCAAGGATTTTGGAATAGTCACTTTTGGACTTTTCATGATAATACCATTGTTAGACAAAATCTCATCTCTGTAAGGAAAATACTGTTGCACTTCTACTGGTAAACAAGATTGCTTAGAAGGCCATACTCGACTGATACAGTTGTTGAGCTTCTGAAGAATTGGATCTGAAGCTGTGTGAGTTATAAGCTCAACAACATGTGTGGAAGAATAAATTCTCACTTCCATGACTTCAAAATCAGGTTTTTCATTTTCATACTGTTCAGTGTTTTTTCTGGGTGATCTAGATAAAATATCAGCAAGCTAAAGAAGTTTTCCTTTTGTGTATACAAGGTTGAAATTGTACTTTTGCAATTTGAGCATCATGCGTTGCAATCTAAGAGGAGCTGTCTGCATTGGCTTTCTCAAAATAGTGACTAAAGGTTGGTGGTCAGTCTCAATTTAAATAGGTTAGCCATAAATATAATCATGGAACTCTGAACATGCAAACACAATTACCAAGAGCTCTTTCTCTGTCTGACCATACTGCATCTCAGTTTGGGTTACAGTTCTCGATGCATAGGCTACTGGTCTACCTTCTTGAAGAATGGCTGCACCAAGACTAAACTTAGAAGCCTCACAGAAAGAATTACTGGTTTGTGAACATCATAATATGTTAAAGTAAGTGGACTGGTAATTCTGTGTTTCAGGACATCAAATACTCTCTGGTGTTGTTTTGAATGGGACCTAGATACATCTTTGTGTGTTGGCTCTCTGAGCGGTGCTGAAAGTTGGCTCAAATCAGAAATGAACTTGCCTAGATAGTTGACCATGCCAAGAAAACATTGTAGGGCTTAGACATTGTCTGGAGCAGGCATCTCAAGAATTGCTGTTTGCGTGGAAGGATCTGGTTGTAAGCCTGAATTGGTAAACAAATGACCAACATAAGTAACTTCTTGGAGCCTGAATTTACATTTCTGAGGATTCAGCTTATGATTCACTTCAAGGGCTCTGTCCAAAACTGTTTTGAAGTCTGTATTATGTACCACTTCACCATTGCCTCCTACAAGAATATCATCCACTATAATAGTACATGGATATCCAGAAAAAAATTGCTCCATTGCACGCTGAAAGACTTCACTGGTAGAATTTATTCCAAATGGCATTCTCAGAAATCTGTAACTTCAGAATGGTGTACTGAATGTGGTTAGCAATGAGGATTTACAGTCAAGCAAAATTTGCCAAAATGAACTTTTTGCATCTAAAACAGAAAAACAGTGGCATTTGGCAAGAGAGCAGCAACTTCTTCGACTTTGTATATTGGATGATGAGGTTGTTTTAGTGCTTTGCTCAAGTCTCTTGCATCAATACATATTCTAATATCATCTGAGCTTTTCTTATGAGCTACCACCATCGAGGATACCCATTCAGTTGTTTTTTCTACTGGACAAATTACTCCGTACTGCACCATTCTGTCTAGCTCAGCCTTGACTCTCTTCTGCATAGCTACTGAAACTTTCCATGCTGGTCTGATAACTGGGCTTACTTCAGGGTCTAGCTTCATGGAGTACAAACTGGGAGTTTGCCAAGTTTGTCTTCGAAAAGATCAGCATAGCCAGAAAAAAAGGTCTGGGTGAAATTTGTGCTGTTATCCTTCAAGCTTACATGGTGGACTTCCTTATTAAATGAAAGCAGTCCCATTTTCAAACTGTCTCTGTGGCCTATTAATGACTGTGCATGTCTTTTGACTACGTAAAATTGCAGGTCATAGCTGTTCCCAGCAGAGTAACATGAAAGCACAACTGAGCCTTTGGTTTGAACTTCTTCACTGCTATAACAACAAGATTCACACACTTTGCCAAATCATGCCTCTCAATAGCTTTTACTCTAGCAAACATTTCTGCTGACATAACATTACACTTTGAACCAGTATCTACTTTGAGCTTCATGGGTCTCCCATTAATCTGAAGAGTACAAAACACTTCAGTCTTTGCCCGCAAATCTATTACATTGACTGTTTCACCAAGCACAGACACACCACCAACATATAAATTAGGGTCACAGCTTTCTAACTGATACACTTGCCTCCTTGAATGCTCTTTTTTAATAAAAGAATGAAGCTCTTTTGATTTATAAAACCCTTTGAAGTGATTCCACCTTTTATATTTGTGGCACTGCTGACCAAAAGATAAGTACTTTTATCTTTTAGATTCATGATTATCACCACAATTGCGACAGTAGACTATGAGGCTAGGTAGGGGCATATTCTTTGATTTAGCTGACTCATCATTGTGTTTCACTGAGCATGCTCTGGATTTTGCTAGAAAGGCTCTGTGTTTCACTGAAGCTGCCCTACCCTTAGGCCTGTACATTTTAACCATGTGCTGCATACTATCTACATTAGCACTAGAAGGCACAGGAAGCATGCTTTTCTCATTTGTAAGCATATTTGTGTGCTTTTCTGTGAGCTCATATATCTGGCAAATCTCTATGGCCTTATTCAAAGTTAAATAACTGTCTCAAGGCAAAATTTTTCTCACTGCGAAATCTTTAATACCTCACACAAGCCTGTCTTTTGTCAACTCATCTTTTTTTTTTCACTAAATATTTTTTTTATTATTTCAAATAAGATGTCTTAAACATTACATGAAATAAAGATAAATAACATATTTACAATTCTAAAACATTACTAACTTCAAACCATTATATAACTATTTACATTGGTGTCTATGCAAATAACATTGAAATTCTATATTATATAGAGTTAGAAACATAAGATGATATATCTTCTTCGATATTTTCAAGTATTTCCAGTACTTTCATCCAAGAGTAATAGTAAGAAGTAGATCTTTTAGTTCTGTTCTTCACTGTTAATATTTCCATGTGAGCAACTGTTGTTGTTAAAGTCTCAAATTCCTTGAACGTAGGCGAAGCCTCATTTTTCCAGTGTATAGTTATGATTTTACGTGAAATTGCCAATAGTGGTCAACTCATCTTTTAAATTATCAAATCTGCATGTTTTCACCTTGTTTCTTAAGTCAGTTATATATGCTGCAAAAGTTTCACCAGGTTTTTGATCCCTTGTGCAAAATATGTACCTTTCCATTGTAATATTCATATGCGGGTTACATATTTCACTAAATTTACATTTTAAACACTCAAGGTCTTCCCATATTTCAGCCGGCACAACTATATGGTGGTTTTCCCCTTCCCCTGCATATACAGCAGGTGCATACACAAATGAATGCTTTCTTTCAATGGCTTCTGAACCAGCTAAATTAAGAAGAATAAATGCCTTTGTTTGTGCAGCTTTATCAGAAAAAGCAGTCTGTATGAAAATGTCATACTCTTGCTCAAATACTCTCCAATTTTCTGCAATATTGTTATCAAACACAAGCCGACTTGGTTTACGAAATCCCTCTGCCATGCCAACAAATTATGTTTAAACACTATGCAAATATGGCCCTTGTAAAAACATACACACATACCAGGTACTTGTGATAACATTCAAATGCACAATAAACTCTTTGAAAGACTATTTTGCTAAATATTCTTTGAAAAGGCTGCACCTTGTGAAATAACTGTACTATAATACTGCACACATTTGCCAACACTTTGCACACTTCAGACACTTTGAATTGCTTTAGTTAATGTGAAAAAGTAGCACATAGTGAAAAAATATGGTAGTTTTCCTTTTTTTATACATTTTTATGCAATTCGGATACTGTTTCAAATACCTTCATAGTTATTTTGGATATTTTTATCAATATGTCGCAGTTTCAGACATTTTATTTAATTAAAAATTTGTTTTGAGCATTGTGAGTGTTTTGTTTTATATTAATTGAGTAAAAAATCATTTATGTGAGGTTGAGTACCTGGAATTTGTTTCTGACCTGGTTGTGAGTCGTTTGAGCAGTAGGGATGATCCACTCCTGTATATTCCTCCAACTTTAACTGTACGCCTCATGGTTTTGACTCTGGATCCCATTCTGACACTATGTCACTTGTCTTGTATATCTGAATAAGATGATGAGGCTGGGTTGTTTGTTTAAATACTTTATTACATACAAACACATCAGTATGGATAGTAGGAACATTAATCTTAAACAAACTAACTGACTCCAATGCACATGCATGCTTACACCTCGGCAGCTCACTACAAAATGGGACTCTTGCTTGCACATGCTCAGTACTTATATGCAGGTGCCTGCTGACTGGAAAATTTCTTAAGGGTATATTACACACTCTGATCTACATGATGGTCAACTTATAGTGGATGACATCAGCAGTGCATGTTGGAGAGAAGAAGGTGGGAGGCCTGCTTGAAATGGATATGTAAGAAGATGTATCAAAATACTGTCAGTTTATGGGATTGGGTCAGTAACTGCAGGATATATACTTGCTCTTGGCCACACACACACACACACACACACACACACACACACACACACACACACACACACACACTTGACTGTAGTGAGAACAGAACCCCTACCTATCTAAGTATACAGACTACAGAACACAGTACTTTATGCAAGTGCCATGCTACAAATCTGACTTTTACATGGCTGCACGTTAACTTATGGCAGATGACATCAGCAGGTCATATGGGGGACAATAGTTTGGGATGCCTACACAGGCACATAGATTCATAGGTTAATATGATGCCAGTAGCCTAAGTGTAGAGTTTGTCCTAGGTGTGTAGAAGCCTAGCTGTGTAAAAACAGAAGTACCCTTATTGAGCATAGTTGGATGTTTGGGTCTAGCAGAGCAAGGTTATTAGCGTTACCAACTGGCCCTATCCATGAGGGAGCATGCAGCATTATATATTACAGTTTGTAGTGTGATATATACATATATATATATATATATATATATATATATATATATATATATATATATATATATATGGGTTCATGCTAAATGAACAAAATGCCACTTCAATGACAATCATAAGAATGAGACCACTTTACCAAAAGCCTACCTAAAAGACAAACTAATTCCTCAAACTTCAACTGAACGACCATACAGTCTGCACCTAAAGCACAAGCAGGAACATACGGTGAAGTTCTGCCAATAGCTACTATAAACAGTGATAGCAAAGCGTACACTTTGTACTTTGTACCACTTAAACAAAGCAATGGACGAGTTCCACATGAATGGTCCTGGTGTCATAGGCAATATATATCACACTGTACAGTCCCAACGCAGCAAAGAAATGCTCATAATTGAAGGCTTTTTCTCTATCACTGTGAGAGAAGCCAGCAGAGTAAAAAGTACTGGGGATGCAAATATAAAATAACTGGCAATTGTAGAGGTAGAGCCATAGCAACTGTAGTTGCCAATGGTGAATGGCTGGAAAAGTCAGTCCAGCATAACCATGCAGGTGAACTCGGGGAAGTACAAAAGTATATTGTCAGCAGCAATGTGAAGGATAGAACTAGACTTAGTAGAGATAATCCCTGTCTCATGGTGGATGACGCCCAAGCTTCCACATCCCTGGCAACCATTCATGAAGTACCAGGTAGGAAAGCTTTGCTGCAACAAGCAATCTGTGTACGCCGTAAAGTGTTCCTAGCAGAAAGAGATGAAAGTCTAATGTTAAACAATATAGATTTTCAGAAGTTCCCTCTGAAAAGCGGCATATTCACTAGCAAAACCTTGCCTGATGTCAGTACTGGCACTATAGTTGTTGTTTTTAGTACCATCAGCAATCTATATGACCTCAGCAGAGCCACAAACTGACTAATGGATGGCACCTTCTTTTCCAAGGGTGTGTGCTGCAGGCAACTTTATAGCATTCACGGTTTAGTCAACTTTCCACTGGTATATTGCTTAATGTCAAAAAATTAATTGAAGGCAATTCATTACATTTGGCATGTTGTTTTCCATCTGATGTCTGACAATAGTTTTGAACCATCTGTTAGATATGTGCTCCCTGATTATGAATTTGCCACTATGAAGAGTATCAGGCTAAATGTGAATGGAGCTGTTTCTAAAGGCTTTCTTTTCCATTTTGGCCAAAACATTTGGTGTAAGGTACAGCAACTAGGATTGTGTTCATTATACAATCGTGATATGTCCTTTCAACTACATGTTAAAAGCCTGATAGCACTAGCATTTCTTAATGAGAGGGATGTAATGCCGACGTTTCAGCAATTGAGAGATGTGTTTCCAGCACAGGGGAAAGAGTTGCTTCGTTAGTTCTCTGAGTGGTACATTTATGGGAAACTGAGAAAGTTCAGTACCCATACCACCTCTATGATGCAGTTCCCACCATTGTTTCCAGTATCATTCTGGAATATTTCCGAGTTGAATCAGCTATTCCTACCTAGGACGCAGAATAGCATGGAAGCCTGGCATAGGTGGTTAAAGTGTTTGCTTAGTGGCAGGGGAACTGATTTAGCTATGTTATTAAATGTTCTCATGAGAGAACAGAACAGAGTTGATGAGTATAGGAATCTCATGGTAACTGGTATTCCCTCATCCAAGAAACAGTGGCGGTTACTAAAGAGGCATGCACAATTTAGGACAATATTAGACAATCAAGAGTCTTGCAGTCATGTTGACTTTGTTACACCTATAGCCAAATTATTAAAACTGTGAATGCAGTGCCGGTAACAATCAGATCTGGGTCGTGTATATCACGTGAATAGTCATTGTTTACCATGGTGATGGTTTGTGTGTTTACACTACGTTAATGTACCTTTGGAGATGTGTTTAACTGATTCCTCTGCTTTTTTATCACTGCTATGAATATAGCACATTATCTACTGAGGATTACACTACATTAGCATCGGCTAGACTCAATAGTTGTACTTGTCACTCAGGTTTCATTGAGGTATGTGTCGGTGATGTCGGAATCTGTGAATTGTGCGTTGGTGATCTGTTCTTTTGGTGTTATACGTTGTCGGTGACATGGTCTCGATCATTTGAGTGTCGTTGAAGTGGCATTTCGTTCATTTAACATGAACCCATATATATATATATATATATATATATATATATATATATATATATATATATATGTATATAAAATATTGAGCCCCCATGGTTGTACTGGTTGTGGAGGGGGGGGGGACAACACATGTACATATTGTGAATGTATGACATATACTTAGAATGTATCCTGAATCTGTAATGTTTCCACATGTAATTTTATTTCATAGAAAGGAAATAGACAATAAACACTAATAAGAAAGCATCATATATACAGTTCCATAGCACAGTGAGCAGCAGATTTGTGTTAAGGTTAACAAAGTGTACAAGCATGTGAGTTACACCTGTTTGCGCATTGGTAAGCAGTGCACAAACATGAGCTGCATTGCTAACATCAGTAAAAATAATACTGTATGGTATATGGTGTATGCAAACCCAAGACCATATGCATGCTAGTCCTACACTTACAGCTGTTGTCACAAAAATGTTGAGGAAACAGTTGTCTATGTTGCACTTCAATGCTGTAAACTGAAATGTCACAGTAGTAAAACAAAGGCTGGACACTCTGTACTAGAACCCAGTACCATCTGTACTTCAGGCCAGGATTTCACAATGTCCAAGGGCATTAATTGAATGTATCTGGTTACTATTTTGGCCATCTGCTTCATAGGTGATCTGCTGTGCTTTGTGCAAACCTGATAAACACAGTCCTTGCCCGTTTACACTATTTGCACTATGCGGCACACCACGGAAAAGGGGCAATAAAAAGGAGAGGAATAAGAAAGAAACATTAGTAATAGACACATATAAGTAAAATAAGTGTCTTCCTGTCATATGTTGAGGTACTTTTGGTACAAATCCACCACTATTTACTTTATTACTGCACTAAGTTAAGATGTATAAAGATAGGTAATAGAGAGATAATATTATTACAGAATACATTCTAGATTCAGGACTTACCTTGCAAATGCAGCAGTTGAGACAATTTTATTTCATGCCTGGAATTTCCTTGTGTCTACTCTCATGGCATGGAAGTATGCAGGAATAAACAGAAAGTAGGCTACATGGATGCTTTATATGTTGTTGAATAACTCCACTGTACTGAAATCACCTGCCTCTGTTGTAATTAGCAGCTATGGAAAACATCTGCTATTTTACTGAATATATGAAGTCTGTTAGTGTCCATTAGTGCAATATGCATACCTGCTTGCTGCTGCACACACTGATGCTGGCATAAGGCATAAGGTGAACACAAGGGAACTTGTTACTTTTGCCACTGCCTGCGATATCATGCAAACATGCAGTTTAAAAAGTAGATAGAAGGTTGCAGATCTTGTAGTAGAACCCAGGACCTTCTATACTCTAGCCCTACACATACACATGGTGCCACAGGAATAGTTATGTGACCAGTACCATGAAACTTACCATTCATTCCTCCATTTACCGTAGTTTGCGCTAAGTGCTGTAACTTGTAAACAAGGACAAAAATTTAAAAAAAAATTTTAATGTAATGCGGATAGATACAATACATTTTAACAAACAATAAAGAGGATGATACAGAGCTTGTGTATTGTGTACTGCTTATATGCATTTTTCCACTTCACAGACCTACATGTACACCTTTGTAAGTTTAACCTGACACACACACCCCTGATGTCATCATTCACTGTTACCATGTATTCAGCACGAACACTGTGGAAGTGCCTATGCAAAGTGAACATCCCTACATGGTTACATGTTTTTGGGATTCAGCAATTCTAATGTGGTATTTTCATCTTCACCATGTTGACTGCCCTGAATATACATGGTTTGTAACCGTGCAGGCAGAGAAAATGAAGGGCAGACCAATGTTGTACAATCAAGGGAGGGTATTACTCAGGTGTATATATCTGCACAGAGGAATTCAGGTTTGGGATTCTATGTTTCATGAGGTTTACACTTACAGGTGTCTACATTAATTATGATTACATTGCTCATTTGGGGGGGGGGTTGCAAAGCAGCATTTATGTCATGGTGCTTAATAAGGAATTGTTGCTGTTTTTAATATACTTTTCTAGCATCCAACATGTCTGAGAATGTCATACTGTGTGTGTGGGTTTACATGTTAGTAAGGGGCATTTGGGGAGTGTGGTGCGTGTGTGTTTTACTGTGTTTATATGCGTGTGCGAGAGTGAATTGGGGGTGTCTGTGCCAATGCAAAGCTTGGGCTGAACGTGTTAACTACTGCAGGACAGTGCTGATCTGCACTCACAGTAGTTAACAGCGATTCAGAGACCTGAAAATTAACTAATGATGCACTTCCTCATTGCACCTAATGTGCCTCTGAATTGCAAAATACCACATTGTGGAATCAGCCCTTTTTTCTTGCAGCTCTTACCATGAGAAGTGAGGCTCTTTCTGAATCCTCAAAACAGTTCACAGCACACTTTGAGTTCAAGAACAAACAGCATCACCACCTCAGAATGTTTGCAATTGACAGTAATTCACGTGCAAAAAGCACTGTCAGCATTTTAACAAATTAACCCTTGAATTTATCTTTAGGTATCTGCATCTGAACCAGGTCCTAAAATAATCTATATGTGGATGCACCTGTAGCAGTAAGTAATGTTGTGACAACTTATTCAAAGCAATGCTGTTTGCTCAAAAAATCGTGCAGTTCTTTCTATATATATGCAGACCAAAACGTCATCATGTGCTTACATTGTTTTCATCTTCCTAACTGAGCCTTCAAAAATCTTGTTTCGATTTTTCTTCTTTTTATGCTAACTAAAGAAACTCACACAGAGACTAGAGGATGTCTGAAGCCACTTTATTAACAAACACACATTGAGAACAGCCTGAACATAGTGACAGACTATAGGAACTTTGCTTATAGGTTAGTATTAGACTAACTACCCTTGGGGGCCATTTTAAGCCTAGCCAGTTAACCATTTGAGAATCAAACCCTGTACTTCATGTCTGCAAGGTAAACACCTTAACCATTATGCTAATCCCAGGGAATACTTAATCATAGGTTCATACTAAGAACTGTCCTTGTGGGCCATTTTAAGCCTAGCCAACTACCCCATGTGAGACTCAAACCCTGCAGCTTGTGTTTCTAAGGTAAACACCTTAACCATTATGCCAACCTCCCATTGATGTGTAGTCACTTTATGTGGAAGTGCAAGGGCTTGCTATTACAGTACTATTATATTATAGTACTTAGTCTACAACTGAAGTATACAGGTCATTTAGCTGGATGCAAGACTTGCCTATGAACAGTTTTGCTAGGTAGGTCCTTGACCCCATGACCCAAACTTTGTGAATCAGGGAAAAACTGCAGCAGTGCAAGAGGTACAGAAAATTGCAAACTTATCTTGATGGAAGATCAAACTGTTGTGGCTTCTAATTTTGATAGCATGACAAGGTCACTAGACTTCTGCAATGTCATTCTTCAGATTAAATATTAAAGTCTCAGCTGCCTCTTCTGCTGATAATTAATTTGGATATTAAAATTTCTTTTGTATCTTCATACAGAATGGTAGGGGTTCAGTCAGTTTTTATTAAACTTTCAATATATTCCAGCTGTGTAGCAGACAGGGATAAAACCTTAGCTATGACTCAGATAACTCATGATGAGTTAGTAGCCTAGATGCCTGAGTAGTGAGAAGTTGAGTGGGGAAAGATGGAATTGAGTTGTCAATGCCAGCTTGAATTGTTTTCTGCTTGTGATACCCCCAGGGGCATATAAAGTGTATGGAAATAGCTGCATGGGCCAGAGAAACTATGCTGCATCAGAGGTGTGCTAAATTTGTAGATTAGCATCCATGGTTGCTAATGTGCACCTTTTGTGAGCAGTGACTGTAGTGCGAGTTGAGTTGGGGGATCCACATGATTATGGAGAGTTCATTGCTACCACTCACCTCTCACTCTCAGGGGCCCAAATGGAGTGAAAGGTTTCCCACACCAAACAAATTATAAGTGAGGTATAAGGCTGTTGCCCAGATCAGGGTAAAAGGAGCCTTGCTCTTGCCTTCAACAGAGGAATGAAAAGGTTCACAGGGTGGTGAGGATGGGAGCCCAAAAAGATGGTGGAGAGAGGTAAAAATATGTTCATATTCACAGTTTTAATAATATTTAATCACTTAACCATTAACATACCCTGACTACTATCTTTTATACTATTCGGTAAAATTTCAGGTTATTAATTATAGAGAAAAATAACACCTGGGGTCATTCATTCCACTTTTCAGTTGTTTTTTCCTAACTATAAATAAAAACTGATATTCCTTGACAGTTATTTTTTTTTTAATTCTTACTATATTATATCTCTATTTGGTGAAGGCTACCAGTGCTTGCCACAGCTAGATACAGGTCATAGTCATTAACACTATTAAATGGCCTATGCTCCATTTCTTTACTGCATTTTCTCCACTACACCTTCACCACTGTGTCATGTTCTTTGTGAATTAACATCACCCTCTAATAGGTAGCCTAATACAACCTCAAAACATTTAGCATACTAACACTCCCCAGATCAGAATATGTATAAGTACATTCTTATGTTCTGAAGTGTTGAGATAAAAGTTATGCTAAATGCTGAATGTGTATCAATAAACTTGATGGGAATAAGGTAGTAGTAAGCAGCAAGGAATGAAAAGGGAATATTAATTTGTTGCTGCACTGATGGTACAGAGAGGTACCATCAAAGGCATATTTTGTGATTCTAAATGGCTGTGGCTTATTATGACTCTTCAGGTCTTGACTGAGTGAGCAGATATCCTGTTGTAGGTAGGCAGGCACAATGTATACCTAAGTAAAGAGTAATGAATGTTGCTATGCAGACCACTGTTTTTAAACCCTAGTACAAAAATCACTATCCAACGGGATACAAACAAGAATGGAATGGCAGTTAGGGGCATACCAAATCCAAATTACAAAAAAAACAAAGCTTTATAATAAAATCTGTAATAAATATTGAACATCTATTTCATCAGTAAGTGCCTTATGTAAAAGATCCAAATAAAAATGCACTGTGTCTCAGTATGCAATAATAACTGTGTACTATCCAGATACAACTAAACATCTGGAAGACTATAGAGCAAAATAATTTACATTGCTTTGGGTGAGAAGAATGATTTTTTATAACATTAAAAGCTACTGGATTGCTCTCAGAATTATTTCATATCTTCATATTTCTCTAAATCACTTATTTTTGTTTTACTGGTGACCTTTTCTAACAACATAAAAGTAATAGACCACCTGAACTGACCACTTCACTAAAGTGTTGGAGAAACCTGACTGCTAACTGCTATAACATTAACAGATACCATCAAATAGTTTTTGCAATTTTGTCTAATGATATGAAGATGTATATATTTATATATATATATATATATATATATATATATATATATATATATATATATATATATATATCAACTAATGTAGGGACAAATTCCTAAAATATGTAATAGCCCCTAACTTGCATCATTTGTAAAACAATATTACCTAAGCTTTCCTTTGCAGTGCAAAAATTGATATGTAGTGTCAAGTGACTAAAATATTTTTCATCCTCATTTTTTACATATAAAAATAAAATACTCTTAGAATAAGAGCATTTAGAAAAACATAAACCATCAGTCTGTGCATGAAGCTTGATATTCCATAAACTAGTAGATTATACACCACCATGAACCCACATCAAAGCAAAATAATGCCACCATACCCGATATCATTTTGCTCATCACATCACTACATTTTGGAATTACAGTGTCCAGTGGTACACCCCACTAATTTTTCCTGTGCTGCCTTCACCAGCAATAACCTAGAATAAGTTATCAGTACCACTATTAGGCCTAACCTTATCATAAAAATCAAAATCGTCATAGACCAAGTACTAACAAACGGTGCTATAAAACGTACTACAACTACCATAGTGTCACTTGTCCCATCCTCCATATCACATCAGTAAGTCATTAGTATTAATTCTATGTAAAGAAAAAGAATTAAGATACTTATGCTTCTTTTGGAGCAAATGATTAGAGGACACTAGATTCTGTGATCTATAATGGTGTATGAGTCTCAGTGTAGGGCCCTATATACCAATGAAATTAATCTTAATACCAGAAGATTGCCAAATTCCGGTAATAATGGCCACACAGGTAAAAAATGCAGACTCCAAATCTAAGAATACAGCATCCATGGGACCAGATGACATCTCAGGCTGTGTACTACATGAACTACAAAATGAACTGGCACCTCACCTAAGTGTCATGTTTAATCATAGCCTCACCTCAGGCTTCGCGCCCACTGAGTGGCACACAGTTACAGTTATCCCACTCCACAAGGGGGATCCACCTTGGATCCCAGGAACTATCGCCCCATCAGTCTGATGAGCCTGATCTGCAAGGCCATGGAACGTATTATCATGGAACTTATAAACAAAGACATTGGCAACCTTCAAACACTGGACACCACCCAGTTTGGGTTCTTGAAGGGCCAATCTTGTCTCCTGAACCTGATTGACTTCTTTGAATCAGTCTCCAGAGCCCTGGACAAGGGTAAGGTGGTCCACACAGCCTATCTGAACCTCGCCAAGGCCTTTGACACCATCCCCCACTCTAGAATAATAGATAGACTTACTATACTGGGCATTAATCCCTACATCACTCAATGGGTTGCCAACTGGCTTACTGACAAAATCCACACTGTAAAAGTATCCAAATCCAGCTCCAGACAAAGTGACAAGTGGAGGACCTCAGAGTTCGGTACTGGGACCGCTCTTGTTCGGCATCTACTTCTCTGAAGTACAGGCCAACACTAAAGGACTCTGGCTAACAAAGTTCACAGATGACTGCAAACTGGGAGCCATTATTGAATCCCCAAATTATGTGGATATTCTACAAAAGGGCCTTACAGAAACAGATGCCTGGTGCCAGAGCCATGGGCTCAAGCTCAATGCCAAGAAGTGTATAGTTATCCCCTTTGGGAAAAAACACGTACCCATGAATTACCACATAGGTGGCAATATACTAAACACCGAAAGTGTGATAAGAGACTTAGGGACACAGGTAGATAGTGGTCTCGCCTTCGATAACCAGATCGCCACAACAGTCAGGAAATCCTTCTATGTGGCACACCTCACCACTAAGGGCTTTTCATCCAGTAAAAAGGAGGTCATTGTCCCACTGTACTCCTCCCTCATTAGACCCATTATAGAATACAATGCCCCGTTTGGTATGTACTTCTCAGGACATCTGCAATAACTGAAAAGGCCACAGAAATACCTCACTAAAAAAATCACAGGCCTAAAGCAGATGCCCTATGCTGATCACCTTAAAAAACTCCAGCTATACTCTGTCGCATATCGTTTACTCAGAGGCAATCTCTGCTTACAAGGCCATGTCAAACACAGAGCTGTTGGACATGCTACATTTAAAGAAATCTCAATCCCTCAGAGCCACATGCTCCAGGGATCTAAACCTTGTCATCACAATAAACAAAACATGCTGGAGGGATAGACTCCAGACTCTGGAATAGACTGCCCATACATGTCAAGCAGAGCGCCTCTTTGGCCCTCTTCAAAAGGAACCTTGACGATTGGATGGGAGAAAGGAAATTCACCCCAGGGATCACGTCAGTCACCCTGCTAGACAGGGGTCCAGGGAAGTAAATAGTGTGGAAAGAAATAGCCAGGGAATTTTTATGGCTAGGCTTGTATAGGCCCTAGGGCCGATAACCTAGAACCAAGCTATGAACCTGTGAACCTATGGACATCTATCCCCATTTGTAAGTGACAGCAACATAACAAACAACACCTTCACTACAAAACCACCCCCCAGAAACTGGTCAAATAATGCGATAAAAGAAAAAAATATCCCTCCAAAATTCCCTTCTACTAACTTATATAACTAACACAGACAAGTCTCCAGCCATTATCCAACCATTCACACTCATGAGTTATATGTGGCTCCTAGAGTGAATCACGGACAGTCACCACAATCAACACAGTTTAATAGACAAGTAGAGAATGGAAATAGATTGTCAGGCCTTTCTTCCACATCACTCACACACCACACACACATTTTCCTTTATGATATGCCCTGATAAAATACCATGGTTTGACGCAGCTAAAGTGGTGTGGTAAAATAAATATCAGTCTTTGGGAAATTTCGAAGACGAACAACTTGTTATTATGCCTTGAAGTTTGTAATGAAGTGTTAAAGGTAAGCTGACATATAGTACAACTGTCTTAGGTGCATTTTGAAATTGACAAACTGCAACATTAACAATTTAGATTTAGTCAGTTGAAAACAAAACTATAGCTTTCAGAATTAAATAATATAAAAGCTGCCAACAAATATATATATATATATATATATATATATATATATATATATATATATATATGCTTCCCATGTGGGAGTTGAGTGTCACACACCCCTTGCTAGTTATATGTGACAACTCCAAGATTTCACTATAGTGGGAAAAGGGCAAATTCCCTTATTCCTGCTGTACCACAATCACACACAGAAATAAAAGCTGGAATTTGTGATCAGCTGAGTTTTGATCACACATGATTAATTTTATTTACCTGGATAAAAACAGTTTGACAAAACCAATGTCAACTATATGTACACACACACAAACAGTTACATGTGTGTGTGTGTGTGTGTGTGTGTGTGTGTGTGTGTGTGCATATATATATATATATATATATATATATATATATATATATATATATATGTGTGTATGTATATACAGACACACACACACACACACGCACGCACACACGCATGCACGCACGCACACACACACACACACACACACACACACACACACACACACATATATAGATATAGATGATAAATATATATATATATATATATATATATATATATATATATATATATATATATATATATATATATATATATATATATGGTGCCCCTTCAGAAGGTCGAACGGCTGAAATCTCAAAATGCATATGGCCAAAGCCATATGCTCGAATTTCAGAAGCTCTACCTTCTGAAAGGGAAATAAAACAAAAACAACAAAACACAAAACAATGTTTCTGCAGGGGGGCAAGCCCCCCCTGCACCCACCACACCCCCCGCTACTTATTTATTCCAACTTCGAGATCACACTACAGCGCAGAAAGGGAAATCTCCCATTCTGCACTGTATGCCGATCCCCATTCAGAAGGTTGAGTTTCTGAAATTTCGGGCATATGGTCTTGACTATATGCATTGACTATATGCACTTCGAGATTTCAGCCGTTCGACCTTCTGAAGGGGAACCATATATATATATATATATATATATATATATATATATATATATATATATATGTAAATTTGGGTCTTCTTCAGTAGACCGAATTACCATAACACCAAACCACATATAATCGAGATGACAACACTGAATGTTCACTTTAACTAATGTTCAGAACATCGTAATTTTAACATTGGAAAAGAGTTATTTGGCCACCACCACAACTAAAACCAACCACAGCAAATTAAACTCTCAAAATGAGGCATGTTCTTCATGATCAGTTACATTTGAGTGGTATGCATATCTGGTTGCCTAGCAGGGTCTTAAAAGAAAAGCTTACCTCCCACACTCTGCATGAGCTATACGTCAGTTACAGCATCCTCTTACAGACCATCCACAGATCCTAACAGTGCTGCCTGCAGGCTCCTGGTGTTGTAGCATTTACTCTTCACCATCCAAAGCCTCTGGATTTTCTGTTCAGTTCCACCCACTGCAGATGAGACAGTGAATCACAGTGCCTTACAATGCCTTTAAGTCTATATAATTTATTGTGTAGATCATGGGTGGAACTAAGCAGAAAGTCCAGAAATTAAGAAATATACATCACTTTCTTTACTGGGCACTGCAGCCACAGCTACTTCCAACTAAGTGTTTGTGGCAGGATTATATTTTAGTAAAGAAATAAAAAAAATAAGTGAGACATTTAGATCACCTAATCCTAAGGCTGACCACAGATGAAGTACCCTATTGGGCCAAATAAGTCCAACTGGGTTAAGGCTGGCCCTGCTACCTGTCATAAGCAGTTCTGACCCAACAAATATTTAAAGCTATAATATTGCTTTAATAAGGCTTGCCATTTTATGTGTATATTCCAAAAACTACAGCATCATTGTCTTACACTTCAGGAGCCATAAAACTTTTAAACAGACCTTCACACTGATCTCATAGTATCAACAGTAATTTATAATTTACTTACTTTATCAAAATGTTTTCTCTAGCCTAGCAAACTTATTATGATTAGAATACCACAACAGAACACTTAAGCATCAACCCTCTCACAATCTACTCTATCTAACCATTTCTGTGCTCGATCCAAAAACTTCACCCACTGGTTTCTGAACTGCTTCTCCAAAGTTGTGGCATTCTTTATCTCCCTCAATCAAAATCCAGTTCAATCTATTTAAATTTCTAAAAACACTAAAAATTCACTTATTCAGCTACTCTGTGCATTCTGTCAGATTGAAGCTATCTTAATTTCCAAGTAATAATCTTGTTCTTCTTTCAGCTTTTCCCGGTTAGCGGTCGCCACAGCGGATCACCTGTCCGCTCATGATTGGTAGTGGTGTTTTACGGTGTCGAGTTGCCAGCCCAGCACCCAACCTTCCACAGAAGGCACACACACACACACACACACACACATGCACTCACACCTAGGGCCAATTTAGAGTGTCCAATCCACCTACAGCATGTCTTTGGGATGTGGGAGGAAACCATAGCACCCAGAGGAAACCCACGCGACCAGAGGAAGGACATGCAGACTCTGCATAGAAGGCACCCCAGCTGAGGACGAACCGGAGAACCTCTTGCTGTGAAGTGGCAATGCTAACCGCTGCACCACCGCAGCCTCCCTTCCAAGCAATCATAATAATAATAATAATAATAATAATAATAATAATAATAATAATAATATCCTAACACAACAAATTACAATTAACTAATCAATCTCATTCACTAAGACATGATTCTTATGCTTACTCAAACATTTAAAGGCAAAGTAATCCTTTTCATAGCTCCCAGATCACATAATTAATTACTTCCTAACAATCTGCCATAAACACTATCTGCATTCTAGTTACTGGTAGCAAAATCAAGGAAAAATCTCTACTCTAGAATGTGTGTCAGTGGCATCATTCTTGAAGACTAGACCCTACACTGATATTAAAAAATAAAGAAAAACTCATAATACTCCATCTAACATTAAGGCATGCTATTATTTGTGTCCAAGATTTATAAGTGATATTAGAATGTAAAAATATCTGGAATAATTTGGAAGTGATATGTATGGGATGCATGGCTAGGCTTAAAAAAAGACCATTGTGGTTGGTAGCCTATTAAACAGCTATGAACCTGTGTAAGTTTGCCAACCAAAAGTACAAATCTCCCCCCAAACTCAGGAATCTAAACAGCATCCTCATTTAATTCTTAATGTCCATTTTCTGAGAAGGGGGGTACAGTCCCCCTCACACACACTTCCCATCAGGGTGTTTTGCCTCACATATCATGTAGCTAAGTGTTAGTTCATCCAAGTCTTACAAGTCAAATGTAAATGTCTTCAACCTATATACGTAGATTCCTAGAATCAGAGAAATGCAATTTATACTTTTGGTCCTGAAACTTCTGCATGAATCCAACATACATTTTCAAAAAATAATAACAGTTTGAGGGGCAAATATATGTTGATAATCTAAGACACGCACATGTATTTTTCTTATTCTGCAGAAGCTGGAGATCTCATGACACAAGTAACTTCTTTCATTCTTTCATTCTTTGTTTCTTTTTGTGCTTAGGCATCCTGCAATTAAAAAAGACAATCATACATCAAAGCAATTTTAGAATATTACCTTATGGGTGAGATTAAAAGATGACTGCTTTTTGACATGTCAGAAAAAAGAAATAACATATGGAAGCCATAGAAAATGACATTATCAGGGGATTCATAAAGGTTGCCACAAAATATACACCATGTGTACACTTTGTCTACACTGTCTAAATTCAAGAACAGCCATACCGCAATGCGTGTGCTGTCTAATCATTCAGAAAGGTTACACTTAGGGCCAGATTCATTAACAGCTACACAAAGTGTACTGATCATGTTGGCGAAGCAGTGATAGTGAGCTATTTGGTATTCATTAAGCAGATCTACACTATGTGGAGAGTGAGCAAACAATGGGAAAAGGTGAAATATGTCAATAAAAGCATAAAGACCCAAAGTACATACTAATTAACCAATCCAACATGGTGGAGATATTCAGGAAGCTGTAAAGCATATGTATATTTATAGGATCATAGGATCATAGGAGGGTACTAGGCTATTGGCCCTGAGGCCCTTATAAGCCTCACCAAGAGTTTAGCCCATGTTTAGACAAGTCAGTACCCAAAGCCCCTGTCCAGCAGGGACACAAGTGGAATCCCCAGGGGTGTATTCATTAAGCAGATCTACACTATGTGGAGAGTGAGCAAACAATGGGAAAATATGAAATATGTTAACAAAAGCATAAAGACCCAAAGTACATGCTAATTAACCAATCCAACATGGTGGAGATATTCAGGAAGCTATAAAGCATTTGTAAATTTATAGGATCATAGGATCATAGGAGGTTACTAGGTTATTGGCCCTGAGGCACTTATAAACCTCACCAAGAGTTTAGCCCATGTTTAGACAAGTCAGCACCCAATGCCCCTGTCCAGCAGGGACACAAGTGGAATCCCCAGGGCTGTATTTTTTGTTTCCCATCCAGTTATATGTGCTTAAAAAGGGATAATGAGGTACTCTGCTTGATGTGGACAGGGAGTCTATTCCACAGAATGGGGAGTCTCTGGGACACGAATCTGTCCCGCCAACAAGTCCTGTTGATATCACAGACCAGGTTGAGGTCGCATGTACAGGTTACTCGAGTAGAGCTTGACTTGAGGATATACAGCAGTCCCATCAATGCGGGGTCTGACATTGCTTTGTATGCCAGACAGAGGTGACCTCTGAGGAGTCTCTATGAAACTGAGTAGAGGGACAGGGCTTTTAGCCTATTTATACAGTGTAGATGTTTGAAGTCCTGGATTCTCCTGTTTAGGAACCTCTGTGATTCTTCAGCTGCTGCATGTGCTTTGCGAGCTACATGCCGAAGGGGGTGTTGTACTCAATAACTGGCCTTATAAGGGAAGAATACACAGATGTTATAATCTCTTTGTCACTGGATGAGATATCCTTACTTATGAGGTGGGCCATGTAAAAAGCTTTCCGTATAACAGAAGCAACATGGTGGTCAAAAGTCAGATTGCTATCAACCTGGGTACCCAAATCTCTCACTATTGATTGTGTACTTAGGACGCTGTTATTAATGTGATAATATGTGGTAATGTCACTCTCAACAAAGGGGGTGATGATGCATTTTTTGGCATTCAGCTTGAGGCCATGTTTCTGGCACCAGTCATTTGTTTGGGTGAGATCCTCTTGGAGGACATCCACATCACTTGGGGAATTGATGACTGCACCCAGCTTGCACTCATCTGCAAACTTGGTCAGCCATAGCCCACTGGTTTTGGCCTGTACCTCAGAGAAGTATATCCTGAATAACAGAGGCCCCAAGACCAAACTCTGAGGTAAGCCACTCGTTATGGGTCTACTGCTTGAGGTGGCTTCCTGTATTTTTATTAGGTGGGTTTTATCAGTGAGCCAGTTTGCTACCCATCTGGTAACATATGGATTGATGCCTAGTTGAGAGAGTTTATCTATTATGCCTGAGTGGGGAATAGTGTCAAAGGCTTTGGCCTTTGGCCAGGCCAAGGTAGGAGGTGTGCATCATCTTCCCCTCGTCCATGGCTATGGTGACTGTCTCAAAGAAGTTGACCAGATTTAACAGACATGACCTTCCCTTGAGAAAGCCAAACTGTGTGGGGTCAAGTGTTTGGAAGTTGCCAATGTCCCTGTTAGTGAGGTCCACGATAATCCATTCTATGGCCTTCCAGATCAGGCTAGTTAGGCTGATGGGTCTATAATTTCCCAGATCAGTGGACGCTCCACGTTTGTGTAAAGGGATGACAGTGCTGTCCTCCACTTGGTTGGGACAAAGCTGGTACTCAAGCTTTGGTTGACTAGGGTGTCTAATGGTGCTGCAAGTTCATGCCTGAGTTCATGTAGGGTGCAGCCTGGGATGTTATCGGGTCCCATGAAGGCTGTATTTTTTGCCTTTGAGTAGGCAGTGATGACCTGTTCCCTAGAGATAAGGGGTGGGGTCAGGTACTGGGAATGTCCTAATTTACTGGCGGGGGACAGAGAGGATACGTTTTTACTGACTGTCAGTCAGTAGATTGGCTGTATCTACAGCATTTGTGTATGGGGTGCCCTTGACCACCAGTTCTGAACAGATCTGGGTGCTTCTTTTGAGATTGTGGACATATGTGAAGAAGGCCTTAAGATTTTCTATAGTAGATGTGGCCAATTTGGACTCTAAGTTAGCTTTAGGGGATTTCACTAGTGCTCTTATTTGCTTATTCAGGCTAAGGAGAGATTGATTCCAATTTGGGCACCTGCTCCTTCTTGGTCATGGACAGCAATTTTTTTCCTTTTGTTATATAGTTTATTTACTGCAGATGTCCACTAGACAGGTTACTCTTCCTTGTGGAGGATGATTTTGTCCTGTCAGGTATTCCTGATTTTGTGCATCTGCATAAATGTTTGTATAGTACTTTAGTGTAGATTTGGACATGGTGCCAGTTCCTACAGAGGGGGAGGGGGCTGTGAAGCTGTTTATAACATCCCAGAGGAGGTTGCAATCAGCTTTGGAGAAGTTTTTTGTTTGACCCTAGCTAGAGGGGGGGGGGGGGTCATGGGAGATGGTGACTTTGAAAGTGACCGCTTTATGGTTAGATCTTACCAGGGAGGATGATACTGTAGGGGTGCTGCATTGGTTACTCATGTTGGTTAATACCAAGATATTATTACCTCTTGTGGGGGTATCGACTAGCTGTTCCAAGGTATTTGCATTGACAAAATCGAGGAATCTCTGGGCATTTGTGTTCTGGCATGAGTAGTTTTTCCAATCTATGGTTCGGTAATTAAAGTCACACAGGATCAGAGTAAAGGGTTGAATCTTGATAGATTTGAAGAGGTCAAGATAGGTGGAGTGGGCATCTTGAGTCAAATCTGGGGGGCCTGTAGATAGCTATGATTTGAATAGGGGTCTTGTCAATGATTAATTCAGTGTAGGTTTTTCCCATGTATACCAAACTTGTATGGAATACAGGCATGATTACACTTAGAAAAAAAACAATTATTATGCTGTATGTGCAACAGGCTCTAATTCAGAGTGCTGCTATTGCTGCTGCTGCCAGACCTCAGCCAAGAAGAAGAGGGGTGTTTAGACCCCATTTGACTTATTATGGATGCCATGAAACAGGAATTGTTGAGAAATACAGGGTAGACCGGGAAACACTGAAGGAAATATGCAACATCTGCTGCCCTCAAACTCATCCCACTGGAAACAAAGGCATGTTTAGCATTACATATACTAGCTACTGGCACTTTCCAGAGACCCACAGGAGATATATATTAGGGGTTTCACAGGCATCAGCCTCTTGAAAATTATATCAGTTTTTAAATGCAATGCTACTACATGCAAGGGACCATATCTGTTTCTCAAGAACCCCACAGGAAAGAGCAAGAACCATGCAGGAATTATATACTGTAACACACTTCTCTGAAGTGTTGGTGGCCATAGATTGCACACATATATCCTCAAAGGCATATAGTGGGGGATGCAGGTTATGCACTGGAGCCCTGGGTCATGATACCCATGAGAAACCCACACAAACTGACTGAGCAAGGTTGCAATGAGGCCCATGCTCAAACTAGGACTATCATAGGACATGTGTTTGATTTGTGTAAATCAAGGTCCTGGTGTCTAGGTACATCAAGAGGTGCACTGCAGTACATCCTGGGCAGCTCTGTTGAACTTTTTACAGTCTATGCTATGTTACACAATATAATTCTCAGGAAACAGCTTCAACAAGGGCAGCAAGGGGCAGGACCACAGGCAGGACCGGTAGCAGCAGTAACTGGTAACCATATAGATGAGGAGCCTAAGGGAGAACCACCTGCTGCAGATGGTGCTGGTAGGTGGAGGTGAAGGATAGCACACGCAATCACTAGCTAGGTCAAAGCCTAAGATCCCAAGCTCATACAAACAGGAAAACTGATGCCTATCAAATTCCACAACCTTCACTTTATCATGTAATGGCTGTGTTCCGATAGAAACAGATAGGGATATCTTCCAAGGACACAACTTGTAAATGCAGTAATGACAAGGTAAGTGTGGAAACTGTGAAGGAAAAAAAGCTATATAACTGCTGTAGTATTGGAATCTCAAGCAATATTGAGACACTAGCTCACGGAAATCTTCCCTGAGAAGCATGTGTGAAAAATCTTATATATGAATGCCAGTGACTGAAAGCATGAATACTAAGCTGCATGGAAATACAATGTCTGGCTAAAAGGCCATCAGCCAAGATAAGATGGTGCTTATGAATAATTCCTCTCTTTATCAAGGCATAATTATTAATATAAATAAATATTTATATTGAAAATAATTCCTCTAATAATCAATTGTCAGACAACAGATGTAAATTAGCTATAAGACTAAGCAGTATTTTTTTTAGAATTGTTAGCTCAGCTAGTTGTTAGGATAAAAATAGAATGGAAAGGTCACAGCAACCTGAAACTAGGGTCACACACTTACATACACTGATGTATTGTAACAGCAGGAATGGCTCTTCTATTAGAAGTTGTATAAAACATGTATTAATCAGTACTTTTCTATTTCTATCAAAACATTCCTAAACTATATGTGTAAAGAATGCAAATAATGTAAAATACATGATTTGTAAAATGTACATATATGCCATTAACATCATCCGGCTTGCTAGTTGTTGCTGAAGCACCTACCAAGGGGAGAAAACGCTGAGAGAAGAAAAGGAGCCACTTTTATAATTTTAAGTATTTTCTCCTGATTTTTTGTTAAGTTTTATTGCTTTGCCGCCTACTTTTTGGCATTTTCCAGCTTGCTAACGTTTATATCTGTAACAGTAACAGTACTTGGAACACATCTTGAGCTTGTTTACTGCATTTCCTGTGTTGCACTTAATTTAAAATCGTTTTTTTTTCTCTAAAAACTGCATTTTACCTGATTTTGGCCTAGCACTCAAGTGTGGGGTCATTTATTGCACTGCTGTGATTATTTTGCTGCTTGTGTATTTCTGCTACCTTTAAACTACAACAAAAAGAAAAAAAAAACAAAAAAATCTTGCTTTTTTCCCACTTTCTGAAAGTTAAGTAAGTTCAGTTACAGATTTGCTGTTCTGATCTGTTTGGAAGATTCTAGAAGGCCAGTGCTTGCTTGGGCTAAAGGGAAGTCTCTGTGTTCACCAGTGGGAGTGGTTAACACTGAACAGCCTGCCTGTCCCTGGAGGAGTGGTTACTACCTAGAAGCTGTAGTTTTATTGGCCATTTTGGGTCAATTCTAAACTCCTTCATCTCTCTCTCTTAAAACCCAGCTGCCTCGTGGTTTTGTCATCTTTTCAGGCTTGCTAGTTGTTGCTGAAGCACCTACCAAGGGGAGAAAATGGTGAGAGAAGAAAAGGAGCCACTTTTGTGATTTTAAGTATTTTCTTCTGATTTTTTGTTAAGTTTTATTGCTTTGCCACCTTGGCATTTTCCGGCTTGCTAAAGTTTATATATGTAACAGTAACAGTACTTGGAACACATCTAGAGCCTGTTTACTGCATTTCCTGTGTTGCACTTAATTTAAAATCGTTTTTTTTCTCTAAAACCTGCATTTTACCTGATTTTGGCCTAGCACTCAAGTGTGGGGTCATTTATTGCACTGTTGTGATTATTTTGCTGCTTGTGTATCTCTGCTACCTTTAAACTACAACAAAAAGAAAAAAAAAAAATCTTGCTTTTTTCCCCCTTTCTGAAAGTTAAGAAAGTTCAGTTACAGATTTGCTGTTCTAAACTGTTTGGAAGTTTCTAGAAGGCCAGTGCTTGCTTGGGCTAAAGGGAAGTCTCTGTGTTCACCAGTGGCAGTGGTTAACACTGAACAGCCTGCCTGTCCCTGAAGTAGTTGTTACTACCTAGAAGCTGTAGTTTTATTGGCCATTTTGGGTCAATTCTAGACTCCTTGATCTCTCTCTCTTAAAACCCGGCTGCCTCATGGTTTTGGCGTCTTTTCAGGCTTGCTAGTTGTTGCTGAAGCACCTACCAAGGGGAGAAAAGGCTGAGAGAAAAGGAGCCACTTTTGTGATTTTAAGTATTTTCTTCTGATTTTTTGTTAAGTTTTATTGCTTTGCCGCCTACTTTTTGACATTTTCTGGCTTGCTAAAGTTTATATCTATAACAATACTTGGAACACATCTAGAGCCTGTTTACTGCATTTCCTATGTTGCACTTAATTTAAAATTGTTTTTTTTTCTCTAAAAACTGCATTTTACCTGATTTTGGCCTAGCACTCAAGTGTGGGGTCATTTATTGCACTGTTGTGATTATTTTGTTGCTTGTGTATCTCTGCTACCTTTAAACTACAACAAAAAGAAAAAAAAAACAAAAAAATCTTGCTTTTTTCCCCCTTTCTGAAAGTTAAGAAAGTTCAGTTACAGATTTGCTGTTCTGAACTGTTTGGAAGTTTCTAGAAGGCCAGTGCTTGTTTGCGCTAAAGGGAAGTCTCTGTGTTCACCAGTGGCAGTGGTGCACTGTTGTGATTATTTTGCTGCTTGTGTATCTCTGCTACCTTTAAACTACAACAGCCTGTCCCTGGAGGAGTGGTTACTACCTAGAAGCTGTAGTTTTATTGGTCATTTTGGGTCAATTCTAAACTCCTTGATCTCTCTCTCTTAAAACCTGGCTGCCTCATGGTTTTGGCCCCTTTTCAGGCTTGCTAGTTGTTGCTGAAGCACCTACCAAGGGGAGAAAACGCTGAGAGAAGAAAAGGAGCCACTTTTGTGATTTTAAGTATTTTCTTCTGATTTTTTGTTAAGTTTTATTGCTTTGCCGCCTACTTTTTGGCATTTCCGGCTTGCTAAAGTTTATATCTGTAACAGTAACAGTACTTGGAACACATCTAGAGCCTGTTTACTGCATTTCCTGTGTTGCACTTAATTTAAAATCGTTTTTTTCTCTAAAAACTGCATTTTACCTGATTTTGGCCTAGCACTCAAGTGTGGGGTCATTTATTGCACTGTTGAGATTATTTTGCTGCTTGTGTATCTCTGCTACCTTTAAACTACAACAAAAAGAAAAAAAACAAAAATCTTGCTTTTTTCCCACTTTCTGAAAGTTAAGAAAGTTCAGTTACAGATTTGCTGTTCTGAACTGTTTGGAAGTTTCTAGAAGGCCAGTGCTTGCTTGGGCTAAAGGGAAGTGTCTGTGTTCACCAGTGGGAGTGGTTAACACTGAACAGCCTGCCTGTCCCTGGAGGAGTGGTTACTACCTAGAAGCTGTAGTTTTATTGGCCATTTTGGGTCAATTCTGGACTCCTTGATCTCTCTCTCTTAAAACCCGGCTGCCTCATGGTTTTGGCATCTTTTCAGGCTTGTTAGTTGTTGCTGAAGCACCTACCAAGGGGAGAAAATGCTGAGAAAAGAAAAGGAGCCACTTATGTGATTTTAAGTATTTTTTCTGATTTTTTGTTAAGTTTTATTGCTTTGCCACCTACTTTTTGGCATTTTCCGGCTTGCTAAAGTTTATATCTGTAACTGTAACAGTACTTGGAACACATCTAGAGCCTGTTTACTGCATTTCTTGTGTTGCACTTAATTTAAAATCGTGTTTTTCTCTAAAAACTGCATTTTACCTGATTTTGGCCTAGGACTCAAGTGTGGGGTCATTTATTGCACTGTTGTGATTATTTTGCTGCTTGTGTATCTCTGCTACCTTTAAACTACAACAAACAGAAAAAAAAAACAAAAATATTGCTTTTTTTCCCACTTTCTGAAAGTTAAGAAAGTTCAGTTACAGATTTGCTGTTCTGAACTGACTGGAAGTTTCCAGAAGGCCAGTGCTTGCATGGGCTAAAGGGAAGTCTCTGTGTTCACCAGTGGGAGTGGTTAACACTGAACAGCCTGCCTGTCCCTGGAGGAGTGGTTACTACCTAGAAGCTGTACTTTTATTGGCCATTTTGGGTCAATTCTAAACTCCTTCATCTCTCTCTCTTAAAACCCGGCTGCCTCATGGTTTTGGCATCTTTTCAGGCTAGTTAGTTGTTGCTGAAGCACCTACCAAGGGGAGAAAATGCTGAGAGGAAAAGGAGCCACTTTTGTGATTTCAAGTATTTTCTTCTGATTTTTTGTTAAGTTTTATTGCTTTGCCACCTTGGCATTTTCCGGCTTTCTAAAGTTTATATCTGTAACAGTAACAGTACTTGGAACACATCTAGAGCCTGTTTACTGCATTTCCTGTGTTGCACTTAATTTAAAATTGTTTTTTTTTTTTTTCTAAAAACTGCATTTTACCTGATTTTGGCCTAGGACTCAAGTGTGGGGTCATTTATTGCACTGTTATGATTATTTTGCTGCTTGTGTATCTCTGCTACCTTTAAACTACAACAAAAAGAAAAACAAAAAAAACAAAAAAATCTTGCTTTTTTCCCACTTTCTGAAAGTTAAGAAAGTTCAGTTACAGATTTGCTGTTCTGAACTGTTTGGACGTTTCTAGAAGGCCAGTGCTTGCTTGGGCTAAAGGGAAGTCTCTGTGTTCACCAGTGGGAGTGTTTAACACTGAACAGCCTGCCTGTCCCTGGAGGAGTGGTTACTACCTAGAAGCTGCAGTTTTATTGGCCATTTTGGGTCAATTCTAAACTTCTTGATCTCTCTCTCTTAAAACCCGGCTGCCTCATAGTTTTGGCATCTTTTCAGGCTTGCTAGTTGTTGCTGAAGCACCTACCAAGGGAGAAAACGCTGAGAGAAGAAAAGAAGCTACTTTTGTGATTTTAAGTATTTTCTTCTGATTTTTTTTTTAAGTTTTATTGCTTTGCTGCCTACTTTTTGGCATTTCCGGCTTGCTAAAGTTTATATCTGTAACAGTAACAGTACATGGAACACATCTAGAGCCTGTTTACTGCATTTCCTGTGTTGCACATAATTTAAAATCGTTTTTTTCTCTAAAAACTGCATTTTACCTGATTTTGGCCTAGCACTCAAGTGTGGGTTTATTTATTGCACTGTTGTGATTATTTTCTGCTTGTGTATCTCTGCTACCTTTAAACTACAACAAAAAGAAAAAAAAAAACAAATAAAAAATCTTGCTTTTTTCCCACTTTCTGAAAGTTAAGAAAGTTCAGTTACAGATTTGCTGTTCTGAACTGTTTGGAAGTTTCTAGAAGGCCAGTGCTTGCTTGGGCTAAAGGGAAGTCTCTCTGTTAACCAGTGGGAGTGGTTAACACTGAACAGCCTACCTGTCCCTGGAGGAGTGGTTACTACCTAGAAGCTGTAGTTTTCTTGGCCATTTTGGGTCAATTCTAAACTCCTTGATCTCTCTCTCTTAAAACCCTACAACTCTTTTTTTGCGCGGTTTTACACTGAGCAGCATCGGGCAGCGCAGCTTAAACAGTTTTAAATTATTCCAGTCTCCACAAAGTCTGCTCTTCACTTTTTCCCTTAGAACTGTTCAAACTCTCAAAGTAATCACTCTATTCTCTTTCTAAATATCTGCACTTGTTCAGCTCTTATAATGAAACACTAACTAACTAAAGCACTACACCCTCCTTGACTTCTCACAAATATTAGGCTCCCGATTGGTCCTTCCTGAGCAAGTGAAAAATCAGTTCCCTTCCCTAATCTGTTCAGTAAAAAAACAGTTCCCTATACTAATCTGATATGTCCAAGGGTCAGTTTCAAGGTTACTCTCCAGTCCAGCTGGTGAATCTGGGAATTTTGAGGCAATGTTACAATTGCCTTATGTACACAGACAACCCTCTCCTCCTTCCAACAAACTCTAATACATGTGAGAGATGCAGTTACACAGCCAAACTGGAGGCAGAGCTCTCTCAACCCAAGACTGGCACAGTCAGTCAGGAGGAAAAGGTGACCACCCACACCACAAAATCCAGTCTCACACAGACCTATTGCATCTGCATACCCAACACATAAATGCACAAAAACATACTTGGAGGCTCTAAATAAAAATCTGCCTAAACAGCAAAGACCTCCTAAGCAGATATCCAAGCAACAGCCACCCCTCAATACCCACGAATCACATATCTCACAAAATCAGTGTGCCTCACAGTCACAGCCCTTAAGGCTAAACAACACACCAAATACACTTGTTATAGGGTCTCTATTGTCCGGCACACTGACGTCCCGCTCCCCAGACTGAACAAGTAGAAGGTCACTGTAAGCTGCCTGTCGGGTGCCAGGATCCGCCACATAACGCAAGCACTCAGGTCACTCCAAAGCAAGTACAAGTATGACTCTGTCATTGTCCATGCTGGTGTGAATGACCTGAGACATACCTCCCTGGACTACATGAAAAGAGACATAGAGGAGCTTTCTGACCATGTAGCCCAGGCTGGTATGACCCTGACCTTGAGTAGCATCTTGCCCTCACCAAGAATGATGCCACAGTATAAAGACAAAATGATCAGTTTCAACAATTGGCTAAAGTACTGGTGTCATTCAAAGGGGATCCAGTGTCTGTCAGTCTGGGATGACATGCTCGACAAGCCACGTTGCTTCGGTACTGAAGAAATTGCTTGAAACCACCACGATATATTTCAAATAACATTTAATGGAAAATAAAACAGGAACAAGCGCTTTCACGCAATGAGATTGCGCTTCATCAGGTTACATTCTTACAGAGACTTCCATTACCTTTTATAGCAATGCATTAATACAATTATTCAATTAGTCAGATAGTTCAATCAGTACCTTCAAAAATCATTAAGATGCATAGTAATAATATATTCATCTACCTAGCACACCATTTAAGATAAACATCCTGGTGATATTGTTTATTATCTCAACAATAGCCAACATTTAAACTTTTATAGTCAATAGATTTATCGCAAAGTGTCAAAGTGCATGGAGTTCCATGATTATTAACAATGCACCTCATTAGCTGTTATTCAGGAAGTAATGCCCATATTTGAAAGAAGAAATATAGTTTGGAATACGGCTTTACTTATTAGTCTTATTGCCTGATCAGAACACCTACTCCATAGTGTTCCATTTTATTCAATGTTATTAAAGGCATAAGGTTCAAGGCATTACCAACCAAATACAATAAATCAAAGCATATTAACTAAGGCATAGTAACGCCAGCCATTGCTGATGATAAAATCAAATGTTAAAAGCCACGTTGCTTCACTAGGGACGGCTTGCACCTGTCACCCTTAGGCTTTCGTATACTGGCCAAGGCTCTTGCCACCCCCATAGTGCCTTTTTTAGGCAAGGCTCAAAGGACAAACCCACCTCCATAGACAACCCAAGGATAAAAAAACTAAAGGTAATGCTACTCAATGCCAGAAGTCTAAACCTCAAGATGCACGCACTCGAGGCTCTCCTCAGTATGGAGAAAATCGATGTCTGTGCAGTAACAGAAGCCTGGTTCAAGGCTCCTGAGAGCACCTCAGGACTACTAGGTTATAACTCATACCATGCATTTTGGCCCCAAAACTCGGACCGAAGCACAAAAGGAGGGGGAATATCTATATTCATCAAAGATACCTACACCTCCAGGTTATTGGCACTGCATGAAGCATCAGAAACCATCCATGTGCAACTAACAGCGGGGCAAAACTGCCTTTCAGTTTGTAGCCTGCTACAGAACACCCTCCCTATTACAGGAACCCCACTTGGCATTCCTGAGAACACTGGAGAATATGAAGGTCTCTCCAAACACTATGTTATTGGGTGACTTCAACTACCCAAACATTGACTGGGAAAACTACTCAAGCCCAAACACCCTCGCCCAATGGTTCCTTGAATTTATAAACTCTAATGCAATGGAAAAACTGGTCACTGCTCCCACAAGAGGGAACAACATATTGGACCTGGTCATCACCAACATGGGGACTCTATGTTCCACACCAGAGGTAAACCCCTCATTGGTAAGATCAGACCATAAACAAATTTCCCTTGACATCCATATCCTGTCCCCACCCCCAGCCAAGGAAATCACTGTAAAGAATTTCTCAAAAGCCAACTTTGCACTTCTCAAGACTGAGGTGGAATCCTTCAAAGCCCCTGGGCCAGAGGATAATACAGCCCAATCCGCAGAATCCTTTACAAATGCATTCTATGAGCACCTGCAGGAATGCATGGATCGTGCTATCCCAAATAAAACCAAGACTCACTCCTCTAAAAACAGGGGACCAGTCTGGTGGACCCCGGCCATAAATAAACTATACAACAGAAGGAGGAAGCTACTACATGACAGAGCAAAATCCCAAAAAGGGAAGGCATCTCTGATCAGTATTAGCAAGAAACTTTGATCCCTCATAAAATCATCAAAGGCCAGTTTCAAAAGAAAAATTGCCCTAGACACTAAAGATAATCACAAGGCCTTCTTTAGTTATGTCAGAAACACGGGCAGAAACTCCCAGATATGCTCTGAATTGTTGCATAATGGTACAAAATATACCGAACCTACAGACATAGCCAACATCCTGGCAGACCGATTCAGTGCAAACTTCTCCCCCCCTTCCTCCCTAAAGGAGCAAATGCCTATCCCAACTGAATGTAACCTCCCTGACATCACAGATGCACAGGTGAAAGCTGCCCTCTCCAAAGCAAACAACACAGCATCTATGGGACTGGACGGTGCCCCAGGCTGTGTCTTACATGAGCTCCAAGAAGAACTGAACCCTCACATTAAGTCACTGTTCAAACTTAGCCTTACTACAGGATATGTACCCAAAGAATGGCATACAGCTACAGTGGTCCCACTCCACAAAGGTGGTGCTACAATGGACCCCGGAAACTATCGCCCCATAAGCCTGACTGGTCTGGACTGTAAAGCTATGGAGTGTATTATCATGGAACTCATAAACAAAGACATTGGGAGCCTCCAGACACTGGACCATACCCAATTCAGCTTTGTTAAGGGCAGATCTTGCCTCTTAAACCTAGTTGATTTCTTTGAAACAGTTACCAAAGCCATAGATGAGGGCAAGGTAGTCCACACAGCCTACCTGGCCCTCGCAAAAGCCTTTGACACAATACCCCACTCGGGCATCATAAATAAGCTTACCAGCTTAAATATCAACCCCTGTATCACAAGATGGGTTGCAAACTGGCTCAGAGATAGAACCCACATGGTCAGAATTGCAGGTGCCATGTCCGAATCCAAACCTGTTACAAGTGGTGTCCCACAGGGCTCAGTTCTGGGACCTCTCTTGTTCGGTATATACTTCTCTGAGGTTCAGGCTAACATGGGGGGATTATGGCTGACAAAGGTCGCAGATGACTGCAAACTGGGGGCCATAATCGGATCTCCACCTGACACAAGCATCCTCCAAAAGGGTCTCACAGAGACAGATGCTTGGTGCCAGAGCCACGGCCTCAAGCTAAATGCTAAAAAGTGCGTAGTCATCCCCTTTGGGAAAAACAAGGTGCCCACAAATTACCACATAGGTGGTAATCCATTAAGTATGGAAGAAGTAATTAGAGATTTGGGGACCAACGTAGATAGTAATCTCTCCTTTGATAATCACATTGCCAAAGTGGTTAGAAAGACCTTCTATATAGCCCATCTTATCATGAAAGGGTTCACATCTAGATCAAGAGAGGTCATTGTGCCCCTCTACTCGTCACTCATCAGGCCCATAATTGAATACAATGCCCCTTTTGGGATGTACCTTACCTGACACCTGCAGCAACTGGAGAGACCCCAAAAGTACCTCACCAAGAGGATCATGGGCTACAAACAGATGTTCTGTGCAGCTCCACTAAAGAAACTCCAGCTTTACTCAGTTGCTTACCGCCTACTCAGAGGCGATCTATGCCTGACATACAAAGCCATGTCAAACCCAGAATTAATGGACATGCTCCACCTCAAAAAATCGAAGTCCCTTAGAGTTACACACTCCAGGGACCTAAACCTCAGCACAAAAATAAATAGGACATGCTGGAGGGACAGATTCATTTCCCAGAGGCTCCCCTCACTCTGGAATAGAATCCCAATTCATGATAGACATAGCCCCTCACTGACCCTCTTCAAGCAAAATCTGGACGCGTGGATGGGAAATCGCAAATTCACCCCTGGGATCTCTTCTATGTCCATGCTAGACAGAGGCACAGTAAACTAATCTTAAAAGGGTACCTTCTGTGACCTACTTTACAGAGGCACAGTAGGCTAATCTAATAGGGAGGCGGAAGCCAAATACACTCTGGCTAGGCTTATAAATGCTCTAGGGCAGATAGCCTAGTATCTACCTATGAACCTAAGAATAAGAAAATGTATATTGTTCTATTTCACACATTATCTATAGAATGAATGACAGGAGCAAATATGTCTTGCATATACATGCTACAGAGCTGCAGTGTTATATGAAATTTTCATTTAGATTTTGTATTGTATTACTCTGTAAGTTGCAAATTTTTATTAATTCTGAATTATTCAACAGTAGCAATAATGTAAACTGTAGCTGTACCAATAATAAATACTCTTTCTCATTAGAAATGTTATGATAAGACAAGCAGTACGAATATATGATAACAACACAAGTCAAAGCAAGAAATGATTACTCTGTACTTGTTATCAAAAAAGGACAACATGTTGCATAGCAATTCTACAAAATAGTTTGCTATAACAGCACTTTTAAAATAACTTGTAATAGTTGCATAACCAACCTAGGACACAATGTATATCTAAAGAGGCAGGACTGCATTTGTCAAGAACTGTATAAAAGTCCTGTACTCACTGATGTATTTTGTCAGTCAGATACATGATCAGTCAGTCAGCCAAATTAGCTAATCAAGGAATAATAAAAACTGCACTGACCATGGGATGCCTTGCTTTGCTGATCATTTATTCTTCTTGCTCATCTAACTGCCTGTATTTTTTCCTCATAGGTGCAGTGCTTACAGTTTTTGATGTCGAAACCTGGTTGGAAGCAAAACAGAAAGTGCAAAGGTTGGAAAGTTGAAGTAAAGTTGAAATATTGCAGAAAGATCTTGGCTATTAAATGTCAGCGGGTGAAGGAAGAACAAAGAATCCACAAGGTTGGATCAATTTTCCTCCGTGGAGTCTCATCCACAGGAAAAGGAAGGTGGAAAAAAAGGCTGCACAGCTAACTCCCAAGAGGGATTTCCACACTGCCGAAATAGGGTGAGACTCTAGTCTTTCTGTTTCTAGAATGCACTAAAGCTTTGTTCTCCTATAGTTGCATGTGTAATTTGTAATTTATGAGGCATGCAGTTAAAGGAATTTGCATGGTAATAAGATTTTCAAATGTGGTAGGGTTAAGGCATCACAGATGTTACTGCAACCAGTAACTATTAGACCTGAGAAACTGAATTTTAAAAGTAACAGTATTAGAGATTTAAACCAGGATTTTATACCAGAAAAAGTACCTGTAACCAGATATAAAAAATATATTTATTAAGATTTACTAAACCATGATCAAGAGAAAAAAGTCTCAAGAGAAATCTGAATTTGTTACTAAGGAAATGTCTCAGGAAAAAATCTGACAGTTTTGTTTCATTCTCTGAAGGAAGAGAGATTTCAGATTCTAAAAAGAATACCTCAGAGAAAGCTAAGGCATCAAAGTTAATTTTATCTCCTAATTTTCCCAGTTTTGAAGAAGTTATAAACCAAGCAGATGGTACAGGTGGTGATAATTCACAAACAAGAGATCCAAAATTTTTTATTAGATATTATTCATGAATGGGTCGGTCAAAAGCAACAAATACTAAGGGAAAAAAAGTCCAATTTGTAAACTGCCTTCTTTGATTTATTAGTTTACAGAGATGGGAAAAACAATTCAAAATAAAAGATAGTTTGTTAAGAAAACATTCATTCCAGCTCTCTTACAACAGTTTTTGTGTACATTAGAACAACACAGGACTATAGAAGCTTTGTAAAAAATATGTTCCCACTTACAGGAAAGTGTAAAAGAATCAAACAGACAAGTAAAAGAGACAGCATCTGAACTAACAGCTTTACATAATGAAATTAAAGAAAGAGAACACTAATACCACATGCTCAAATTTGGGTAAGAGACCACTTAGACGCATATTTAGTAGACACAGAAGCTGCAGTTAGCATTACTACAATAACATTCCCAGGAACAAGAGCTATAAACTTGCAAGTGTTGGGAGGAAAAATCTCTCAAGCTCAAGTAAGTCTCCATGTAAAAACAAAGATAAGGGAAAATACCTTCCAGCATGCATGGGTATCAGGTCCTCATCTACAAAACATCATTGGAAATGACATCTTAAAACAAAGAGGTTACATTATAGATTTGTGTAACAGAGAATTGATTAAGGGACCATTAAATGAAATATTAATCATATCTGACGCATTATGCAAATACAGTGTCAAAGACCCAGGACAGTATGATTTATTTGAGTTATTAAAAACACCAAAGCAAGAGTTGGCTCAGCTAATTTATTGCTATCAGGATATTTTTGCCAAACATAGGAATGATTGTGGACAAGTCCCTGACTTTATTCTTAAAGTAAGAGGCAGTCCTAAAGAAACCTATAAAACAATATCCAGTAAAGAAAGAGGCAGAACAGGCAATACTGAATACTGTGAAAACTTTAAAAGCTCAAGGGGTAGTGGGAAATGTTAATTCACCAGCTAACAGTCCATACTGGCCTGTACAGAAGCCAGATGGAAGTTATCATCTTACTGTTGATTACAGAGAACTTAATAAGGTGATACCACATGCTTTGCCAATAGTAGGAAGCATGCCTGATCTTATTGCTCAGATTCAGGAAAAAATTAAAATTTTCTCCACTTTAGATGTGAGTAATGGTTTCTGGAGTATTACTGTAGATAAAGACTCACAATGGAAATTTCCTTTTACTGTAGAAGGCCAACAGTTTACTTGGACAATGCCACAGGGCGTTCATAATGCTCCAACAGTTTTTCATCATGTAATGCAGGAAATATTAAAATCGCTAGAATGTACCCCTTCCATTATTCAATCTGTGGATGACATACTTATAGGAACAGAAACTGAAAGGCAGCACTTAAAATCACTAGCAGAAATTTTTCAAGCAATAAGACAAGCAGGATTAAAACTGAACCCTAAAAAATATTAGTTTATGAAAGATTCTGTTACCTTCTTGGCTGTCACGGCATCAGCAGGACAAAGAAGCATTAGTGAAGACAAAGAGCAACTCATCAGATAGTTACCAAATTCCAGTTACTGTCACTGGGTTAAGGCAACTCCTATGGATCTTTGGATTCTCAAGGGAATGGATACCAGATTATACAGGAAAAGCAAAACCCTTGACTGATATGCTTAAAGGAAATAAAAAGGGAGGTTAACTCCTCAAATGGCATGATGAGTCACTAGCAGCTTTCTCTAAGGTCAAAGGAAGAACTAATTTCTGCACCTGGTTTGGGTGTCCCAGAAAGAGATAAAGAGTTCATCATGCAGTTCGGACACAATGATCTAACTACGATGGCCACAGTGTTGCAAAAAAGAGGATCTCAATATCAGGTTTTGGGTTATTATTCCCGAGCTATGAGTCCAGTTGAGAAAGGAATGAGAGAATGTGAGAAGCAAGCCATCATAGCAGAATGGTGTACTGAAGTAACATGCCATATGATTCAGGGCTCTCCAACTGTGGTACAGACCAAGCATACTCAAGTGAAATACATGTTAGAAGGAAATCCAAAGGACATGAATAATGCATGACTTGGTAGAATCACTGCAAGTTTTTCAAGTCAGAAAGGAGGAATCAGAGTAGAAATCCCTCGGATTAAATTTTTACCAGAACTGTTTAATTACCAAGGGGAATCTCATGAGTGTCCTGACTTGGAAAATGAAGAACACTTAAGGGTGGGCACCCAAACTATTGAAGGAGCATCAGAATTGTATACAGATGGATCCAGATTCTGGAGCTCTGAAAGAGGGTGTTTTGTGACAGGATGGGCAATATACAATGCAGAGACCAAAGAACACAAGAAGGGTAGTCTCCCAGGGGGATGTTCAGCACAAAGAGCTGAACTAGAAGCAGTTAAACAAGCCTTGTTATTGCCCAGACCTGTAAACATTTATGCAGAAAGTAATATGTAGACCGAGTCTTAACATCATCTCTTCCCATTTGGGCAAGGAGAGGTTTGATTACAGCTGATAGTAAACCAATCAGTCATCAGGAAGTGTTGACAGAAATTTGGAGTTTGATAAAAGATGACAATCCTTCTGCAGTGAGTATAAATAAGGTCAAAGCTCACACTAAAAATAAGGTACACAGGCTAATAAAATAGTAGATCAGCTAGCAAAAGAAGGGGCCCTTGACTCCAAATAAACTTATCCAATACAAAATGTTCCTCAATACTGGGCATGGGAAACAAATGATATGGAAGAAAAACACAAATAAGGGAAATGGTACAAAATATTTTGAATAAGTGCCAAATACAAATGGACTTACCTCTAAATCCTTTACCTTTACATCGTACAGCTTAATATTTTGTAAAGATCAGAGTACAGAGTATGAACATAGAGTGGAAAGTGAGGTAGGTAAAATTACCCAAATCCAGTGTGATGGAATCATCATAACACCTACTGTATGTGGATTAACAGTGACAGGAACAGATGAAATGAAGCCGTTATGGGGTCCTAAATTTGAACACGGTGCTCATATGACCTTAAATGCAAAAACAAAGGTAATTAGCAGTTAGGAAGCTTAGTAAAAATCCTAAGAAAACAGCCAGACATCATTAAGAAAGAGAAAATAGAAGAATTTGAAATAATACAACAAAGTGAATGGAAATGGGTTAGATTTCTAGAACCTTGGTCGGTATCTGGATAATTCAAAAAATGTCTTTTACATAGGGTACAAACAATTGAGCCTGAAAAAGGAAAAATGTTGTTAACTTATTATCATAATTTCCTAGGTCATCCAGGAAGGGAAAGACTACAACAAATTGTTAGTTCTAGATTTAAATGGGAAGGAATGACAACAGACATCCAAAATCATATAGATAGATATGTCACATGTGCCATGCACAATGTGGGAAAACAAAATAGGAGAAAACAATATAGACTCCCAGAAGCATTGGGACCCTGGGAAAGGGTACAAATGGATTTTGTAGGACCTCTTCCAACAGCACCAGGAGGGTTTTGTTTCTTGCTTACTTTCATAGATGAATATACTGGATGGGAGGAAGCTCATCCAACAAAAAAAGAAGATGCAAACTCAGTAGTTAGAATAAGTGAAAGGATCATTCCAACATGGGGAGTGCCCCAAGAAATACATAGTGATCAAGGGACTCACTTTCCTGGAAAAGTGACAAAACAAATGTGTAAAACCTGGGGAATCAAGCAAAGGTTTCATACTCCTTACCATCCTCAGAGTTCTGAAAAAGTTGAAAGAGCTAATAGAACTCTGAAGGAAGGATTAAAGAAAATGATTTCTGAGTATGGGAATCATTGGGTAAAACATGTATCCAACATTTTGATTAAGATGCGAAATTCTCCTCAGGGATGTGGGTTAACTCCACTTGAACTAATGATGGGTCAACCTATGAATTTACAAGCAGGAGAAATCCCTTATGGGATACCATTAGAAGAAATAAAATTGTGGGACCAGCTCCAAGACCAAATCAGTTGGGCAAAAGGGAGAGTCTGGGAAGCTGGATAAGCCCATAATCTAGAACTGTGTAAACAAAATGAGATTTGGGAATTGAGGGAGGTACAATTGGAACAAGGAGATCTTGTAATGGTCTGTCAGTTTGGAAACACAAGTAAATACGATTCAAAATGGATAGGACCCTACATTGTTACCAAAGTGGGGTTAGTGGCTGTACAAATCCATCCATATAAAAATCAGCCACCAAAAAATGATTGTATTCATAAAGATCATGTTAAAAGATTAAAATGGAGGGGAGAAAATTGAATAACTTATAAATGTAATAACTGACATAAAGGGACATAATATCAGATAAAACTAATAAGAACACAATTCTTTTCTCTTCCAGAAAATATCGAATCATGAAAATCCTGATATTAATTGTGATCCTGACAAGTTTTTACTCATCCACACAAGGAAAGATAAACTTCAATACCTTTACCAAATCACTGTAAATGTACTCAGAAACCTTGAATGCTAAACAATGTTGGATCTGTTCCGAGATACTACAAGATGCAAACAGTGGAATTCCATTATGACCTATTCCATTTACCCTTCTGGAAATGTTGAACCTCACAAATCAAGACTGGGTTACAAGAAATAACTCTTTCCCAAAGACACATCCTTTCTTGAGGCTTGTCCATACAAATGTGTCTGCTGATGTTTGTTTACGAGGAGAAGGAACAAGTAATCACCCATTTCTTGGGAAAAGTCCTTGAAGTATTATTTATGCTACCTGAAATGCCAGTGAACAATGTTTTGAGCACTTTAGTAATGAAACTTGCTGGAAATTTTTAAAAGCTAGAATTAAACATTGGATTACAACATGGATGGTTCCAATTCGAACAGGTATAGATTACATATGTGGTAATAAAGCCTACAAATGGCTTCCTGAGAAATGGACTGGATTGTGTTATTTTGGGACATGTAATTCCATCCATTTGACATACTACAACATTACCTGATTCTAATATTAGAAATGTTAGATTAAAATGACATATTGACTTAAAAATGAATGTATGAAGTAATGTCCTTGCAAGTGTATCAATCTTTCCATTCTATGGAGAAGGAAAAGCTATTTGGGAAATAAAAAAAAACTGGCAGGTCTATTAGTGAAATTAAAAGTTACCATAGAAATGACTGCCATGGGAACTATGGTCTTACAAAACCACATGTCATTAGATTTTGTTCTTGCTAGTAAAGGACGTACTTGTGCATTAATAGAAGAGGAATGTTGTACTTATATTCCTGACAAGGAACCTGAAATCAGGAGTCACCTCAAGCTAATTGAGGAAGTTGCTCAAAAAGCACAAATTGAAAAAGAAACATGGTTCTCTTGGCTGAGTGGTTCTATCAGTAGCTGGGGAGGACAAATAATGCAGCTTATACTGGTCATAGTAGGCATTTTAGGATGTATAAGCCTAGTAATTGTTGTTATCAAGTGTGGAATCAAATGTGTACAGGTTTTAACAGTGGACCAAGTGCATCGGGTCCAAAACATTGTACTGTTTATGAAGTACTCTGAACTAATGAAGCTTAATAATATTCACTGAATAAAGTCAACAAACATGAGTTCTCATATCTGTTCAAGGGGAACTCTGTTATAGTATTGGAATCTCAAGCAATGTTGAGACACCAGCTCATGAAAATCTTCCTTGAGAAGCATGTGTGAACAATCTTATATGGGAATGCCAGTGAATGAAAGCATGAATACAAAGCTGCATAGAAATACAATGTCTGGCTAAAAGTGCATCAGCCAAGATAAGATAGCGCTTATGAATAATTCCTCTCTTTATCAAGGCATACTTATTAATATAAATAAATATTTATATTGAAAATAATTCCTCTAATAATCAAATGTTAGGCAACAGATGCAAACTAGCTATAAGACTTCACAGAGGGTTTTTTAGAATTGTTAGCTCAGCTACTTGTTAGAAAAAAAATAAAATGGAAAGGTCACAGCAGCCTGAAACAAGGGTCACACACTGACACACACTAATGTACTGTAACAGCAGGAATGGCTCTTCTATTAGATGTTGTATAAAACATGTATTAATCAGTACTTTTCTATTTCTATCAAAACATTCCTAAACTATATGTGTAAAGAATGTAAATAATGTAAAATACATTATTTGTAAAATGTACATATATGCCACTAACATCAAAGAATAAGAAAATGCATATTGTTCTATTTCACATGTTATCTATAGAATGAATGACAGGAGCAAATGCTGTGTCTTGCATACACATGCTACAGAGCTGCAGATTTATATGACGTTTTCATTTAGCTTTTGTATTGTACTACTTTGTAAGTTGCAAATTTTCATTAATTCTGAATTATTCAACAGTAGCAATAATGTAATCTGCAGCTGCAACAATAGTAAATACACTTTCCCATTACAAACATTATGATAAGACAATTAAGCAGTAAGAACATATGATGACAAAGCAAGCTGAAGCAAGAAATTATTACTCTGTACTTGTTACCAAAATAGGACAACCTGTTGTATAGCAATTCTACAAAAATAGTCTGCTATAACAGCACTTTTAAAATAACTTGTAATAGTTGCATGACCAACTTAGGGTACATTGCGTGACCAACTTAGGATACAATGTATATCTAAAGAGGCAGGACTGCATTTGTCAAGAACTGTATAAAACACCTGTACTCACCAATGTATTTTGTCAGTCAGATACATGATCAGCCAGTCAGCCAAATTAGCTAATCAAGGAATAATAAAAACTGTACTGACCCTGGGATGCCTTGCTTTGCTGATTATTTATTTTTCTTGTTCTTCTAACTGCCTGTATTTTTTCCTTATAGGTGCAGTGCTTGTAGACACGTTTACAATAACTTATTACTCTCATATGGAAATATGTATATGCTCCTAAGCAGAGAATTTGAGGTGTATGGTTTTGTCAGTAATATCTCCTCTGTTAGATGTTTGCAACATCCCATTATGTATTAGAAACAATAGTGTGCATCAAACATTGCAATTGACCACCATCTATAAAACATGGACCAGGTCAATTATACCCTCATTTGTACAAATATACCAAGACGCAAGACTGAAGTACCTAATGTTTCCACTGCTGTAATGACAATAATAACTGAAATACAATGCAGTTCAATAATTATAGATGCAATCATTCACAAATGAGTAAGTAGGAGCAAAGAAATCAACTACTTTTCCTCTGCAATACATATTGATAAATCCAATCTTGTGAATAAGCATGCATTTGCTAGCCACAGACATTTAAGTCACAATAGCATGTGCAAAGGGAAGGGCACAGTCATCATCATTTGCATATAATGGGGGTGTATGATGAGGGCAAGGCTGACACCAAAAAAGTGAGTGCGTGCAAGTAAGAAACACATGTATCTTCAAGAGCATACTGGGTTCAGGGCCAGTAACAACAGATGTGCAGCACTCAGCAGGACTGTTTAGATAGTGTGCATGTTTGTAAAGTGGTATGGCCAGGTGATTTTTTCCACTGTGTGTGTGTGTGTGTGTGTGTGTGTGTGTGTGTGTGTGTGTGTGTGTGTGTGTGTGTGTGTGGTTGTATGTGTGTGTGTGTGGTTGTATGTGTGTGTGTGTGTGTTTCTGTGTGTGTGCCTGCATGAACACAATCAAGCTCATTTTCTAGCACCATGTCATGTCATCTTGGACAGGTGTGAGCCATACATTGTAGAGTATTTGAGGATTAGTCAGTTCAACATTGTTGCCCCTGATCACAAGAACCACCTCTGCTATGATTTATACTGCTACTTCAATGGCCCTGGCTAGAAGTCAGACTGTTACATGAAAGTGAGCGATGTCTGGTGGATGAGCTACACTCATGAATACTTCCAGAATCACGACCTTGTGGCCTACCATGTCTAGGTGTGGACACTGCAATCACTGATGGAGCAGTGGATGTAGTTTCACTGCAAGAGCAGGATCTTGCACAGCCATGTCTGCTAACACCAGAAGATGTAGTGGTTCTCCACTCACATGGTTTCCCACCCTACTCTAACAGCTGTTCTATCACATAAACTGTCTGATCCAGTGTGCCGTTCATCCTGTCTAAGGAGATGCCCATATAGAGAGTCACTCATATCAGAATGCATGACATTTAGTATTTGCAGGCCTGGGTGGAATGTGCCTGTGTCTCCACAATGGCCCTATACATATGTCTGGCAATACCTAATGACACATGAGCATTAGGAGGAGATTGGACAACAGGTCTCTTGTGAGCTTCACTACTAACCCTCCTGTGTGGTACCACTCCCTCAAGATAGTTGCTGGGAGAAGCAAGCATCTCTGCAACCAAAGAAGCACATTAGCTTGGTAAACTGTATCACCTTCAACCTGTCCTATATCAAAGGTCTCTATGTCCTTGGTATGTGTAAGCATACAGACTGTGTTCAAAACATGGGCGGGTAATATCAGAGTTGCAACCTCTGTCAGACTGATTCTCTGCTCCCAGAGGATACCTCTTCATTGCCACTTCACCATCAGAGGCTAATGATACTACATCAGGTGTTAGGAGCTCCATGGTACCAGTCTCAAGATCATCTAGGACAGCATGAAATGAACACAACATAAAAATGGAGAATAAAATTGATCATGTATTTTCATTATAGTACAGATAAGTTAAACTTCTTAACAGATGCTAAAGCTACACAAGCTTTACTGTCATAGAAACCTGAATCTGCCTTATATATACCGTATTAACAATAAAAAATTGTGTGCTTGCCATGTGCAGGTGGACTGCCTGCCTGCAATCCAGAAGTGCCTGTATGTGAGGAATGGAAAGGAAAGAAGTCTGTGAAGTATCACAATGCAAATGAAAGAAGAAGAAGAGAAGATACCCCTTCAAAAGTGCAGATTAAAAATGTTCTCATCAAGAAAGTTAGTGAACAGTTGGATTTCCACCCAAAACTCAAAGCAAACTCCACTGTTTCTGTATGACTTTAGTCTGACTCATAGTTGTCACTGGCTCTCTCTCTATGCATATATCTAAGACAGCTTAGATATATGCATATAAAGATATAAGAATGATAGAAGGCCTGTTTATGACACTCTGGGTCTGTCATCCATATCTGCACCAGTGTGAAAGATTCCGGTGGACCCTCTGCCAAGCTAGTTGGATCATTGACAGTGGACATGAGCACCTCACTTTCAGTTAGTGGGGGTTTGGTAGCAGGACCACCTATTGTAGCCACCTGGTCATGGGTAATTGCAGCTGCCCTATGGTGGGCAGAGAGTATCATGCCAGTTGTATGGTATCATATCTGGAGTAGGATCTCTCATGGCCTCCAACAGCAATAATGTTATCAACCACTTGCTGCCATATCCTGTCTTTCACAGATTGGTCACCTCTACCTCTCCCCAACAGAAAAGATCCATGGTGACGTAAGTCCTGGATAATGACCTGTTTTTATGAATCACTATATGGTGGCTTACTGGGTACAGATTTCCTCTTGGATGTCATATCCCTGTATGAAATGAAACAGAAAACAGACAAAAAATTAAATATATAATACACAGACAGGATGGCTGTGAGCTCATTTCTGTGTGACTGCATGCATCCAACATGCACAAAAGCAGTTTAAATGTATTAAGTGCTCACTATGTATGACTACAACAAGTCCCCCCAACTAAAATAAAGAAGTATATGTAAAAATCAAACATCAGCACAGATCTTATGACACTTCTGTAATGGATATAACACAGGTTTAACTGTGTAATAAGCTGACACTTTAACAATAACAATTATACATGGGAGCATTAAAAAAGTAAGACCAAACTGTATAACTGCCATATTACTACTGTGAAGTTCAGTCAGGTAGAAAAACACAAACAGAATAAATGTTTATTCTCCTTCTAACACAGATAGAAATGCCAGACCTTCCTACATACTTAAAATGCAATCATCTGCAATAAGTGTGCAAAAATGATATACAAACTAATTTATCATGCAGGATTCAGTAGTATAATTGTAGAAATGGCAAGGACAAAAGGAAGGGATAAAATAAAAACATGTAAGCTGCTTTGCAGTGGTCACTGCAGTTCACCTTTTAATGTTAAACTAAACACATTATTTAAAAATAGCAGTATATCTTGACAATACAGTACTGCAGAAAATAGATCCTCTCCCAAAGTCTTGTTTTTCTAGCAGTATTGAGCTCTGTGTTTCTAAACAGTGTCCCTATTACAATACAAGGGCATTAGCAACACAATTACATTTATATAGTGCAGAGTCAGGCCTGTGAGCACTGTGAGTATGCAAACGAGTTGTGAAATCATTAACAATCCTGAATCCAAAAGCTGTACTAAGTGTAGGGAGTGTGAATATGGTGTAAAGGACCTACATGTTTACATGCACATGCCCTAGCAATGCAAGGATGAGCCTGTTAATGGCTTGCATGTGTCTATGATTAGTCTGACTGCAGGAACATTCAGCTTTCCCAGTCTCCCTTCTTTGATATACTTCTACTGAGAATGGGTCAGGGTGAACAGAAAGAAAGGGAGAAACCTACAGTTTTGCAATCTTTGTTTAATATTGCGTGAGTACATGCCTATACTAATTGCAATATCCTAGTAATCCATACATTCAGTGTCAAATGTGAAAGGACAACTTTCATAACTTGTTTCTGCTGCACTTTCAATGTGACTTGATCATATCTAACATTATCATTGCATCTAAACTGTTTTTCACCTTGCTAGTCTATGTCGTTCTCTGTGGCAACACTGGGAAATGTTGTGAAATTACTGTGTTCGCTATCCTTGTCTGAGGGTTCAAATCCATATAGCTCCCTGTTGTAATATGGTTGGACATGATGGACAATATATATATATATATATATATATATATATATATATATATATATATATTTTTTTTTTTTTTTTTCATGTATCATTTGCATGCCACTTGGTATTGTGCACTGTTGGCTGGCAGCATTCAATAACACTAAACTGCATTTCCGTGTCCAAGGTGAAAACTGACACATTTTATTTGGACTACCATCAATATTGCAATGAAGGCTGGCATTTTTCTGCTTCACTCAGTCTGAACAGCACTGAGTGAATAATTTAAAGTTGTTGCACTTCTGTCTCTGAAGAATAATGTGTAAACATATTCATCTCACAGAAACAGTATAGGTGATGCAGAGACTGAAACTTGTTCCCAGATAATTGGACTGAGGGAGTTCATAGCAATTCTTGACACTCAATTTTGTATGAATGTGCTGATGTGGGAAACTCAAGTAAGGTCAGTACTGACTAAAAGTGTCAGACAGATAATACCTTTGAAAGGATGTAAATACGAATTGTGAGTGCTGTGTGAGCAATTAAATCATTTCTGCTGGCTTCTGTCCCCTTCTCATTTACCATGGAATTAGCTAAAGCCCTGATATTATGAGACATACATTATAGTTCCGATGTGGCAATGAAATCTGAGACGGCTGAATATATCTCTGTAATGCATTACTAGCTGTGCTCATTGCTACTTATACATTGTGATTCATTTTAGTCGGCTTCAAGTTATTATTCCCAAAAAGCTGTTTGAATGATTTTGCTAAATATTGCCTTCTGCATTTGCACAATGCTTGGCAGTATGGAATTCACTTTCACAGTTGAAGAAAAAAAGGAGAATTTAGTTTAGGCTGGCGTAGGTAGCAAAACAACAGCCTGGCATCATTGCATGACCATCAGCACTGCAGATACTACTCAGGGAGGAAAATACCTTTCTCTGTGGCAAAATGTGTAAGTAGAGTGAGCTTAGAGGTAATGGACATCTGATGCATTGTCTGAATACTTTTGCAGAGGGTTGTCTGAATACATAATCTCACATGTTGTGATACCATTCTGTTGTTTTAAAAAAAACTATTGCCACTCTTGCTAACATGTGATCAATAGTATGTCCACTTTCACATTATTTGTCATTAACTACAATTAACTACAAGTATGATAATGTGTTACAGAAATGACATAGCTGATGTTTTAAGGAGATGTGAGAAGGAAGGTTTTCCCCTGAATGCACTTCTTCCTGTGGTCATTGCTATGGATTCCCATGCATTGCATTAAATTTACTTCCTGAAATTTTCTCTATCATAAATTTCTTTTCTAATGTCTTTTCAATTTGCTGGCTGTGCAGTAGCATGCAAACATTATTACTACCTAAGGGAAAAAGTGAAAATGTTTGTTTAGGCTGCCTTAGGTAGAGCAAATATGCCTGGCATCATTGTACCCCCCGCCCACACACACACACACACACACACACACACACACACACACACACACACACACACACACACACACACACCAGAGAAAGTACTTAGTTTAGGAAATGCACCTGACAGATGTCAATTTCTGTAGTACAAGGTGTAGCTGAAGTTAACTTAGAGAAAAGGTCAATGAATCATTCTTCAAATCCTGTATACAGATCACAGTGCAATTAGTCACCAAATGTCATCTTTTTTCTCCTTTTTAAGTTTCATTTGCTCTTCCCTTGGTAGAGCACAAATAGGGTTCACTACCTAAGGAAAAAAAAATAACAATTTTGTTTATGCTGCCTTAGGTAGAGCAAAGATGCTAGGCATAGTTGAGCATCCTCCTGCAACAGGAAGAGTAGTTACTTTAGTAAATGCACCTGCCAGATGTCAAATTCTCTGATACAAGGTGTAGTTGAAGTGAACTGAAGGAATAAAGGAGCATGTAGCATTGTTCAAATCCTGTGTAGAGGTCACAGTGCAATTAGTCACAATATGTCATTATTATTCTCCTTTTTAAGGCTCATTTGCTCTCTGCTTGGCTGCTCACAATCAAAGTCCACTACCTAAGGAAAAAAGTGAAAAATGTAGTTTAGAATGCCTTAGGCAGTACAAATACACTTGGCGATGGTGCACTTTCCTAAGTACTCTGGACAATACTGAATGGAGAAACTCCACCTGCCATATACCTGTCTGTAGCCCAAGGTGTAACTCAAGTGAACTGAGAGAAATAAGGCTTATGACGCATTGCTCAAATTCTGTGTGGAGATCGCAGTACATTAGTCACAATATGTCATTTATGGTACTCTGGACAGCACTGACTGGAGAAAATCTACCTCTCATGTATCTGTCGCTGTGGCAAAAGGTATAAGTGCAGTGTGTTTAAATAAAAAACATACAGCTGATTGAGGGTTTGACTCCAGCTACAAGATGCTTTTTACAAAGGGTGTAAGAAGCCCATTTCTCACATTTTGATTGTGTAACACTAAAGAAAAATGATAATGTTAAAGCTGTTTCTTGCAAGCAATTTATTAGTAATCTGCATGATGAAACTTTTCTATTTAGCAATATCATTAAAGTTTAACACATTACCTCAAGCAAGTCTCTGTCTAATTTCCTAGATATGGCAATCATTATATTTAATATAAAATTCACTTGCATATCTATGCTGGGCAAAATACTTTTGTCATAATCATCATGACTCATCACATAGCCTAACTATGTGTTTTGGACAGATATGTCTTGTGAAGTATGTATGTAATATAAAGCAACCTATATTAATCAGCACAGTCAAATGCATCCATCTGAAATATATTTACTAACAGAAATAATGATTTTTGCAGAGGAATGCATTCCAAGAAATAATTACAACCACACGCATATAGGCCTCTCTGAAGTGCATCTCCATACATTCAGAAATTACTATATGTCTAATTTCCATGCTGGCAAGGTAGTTCGCATGTGGCTATGCCAGTTAATGAAGTATGTTTCAGTTTTTTCCATCCTTTATCCCATAGGTTTGATTCCCAGCTTTTACAATAATATTTTAACACTGTGAAAACTGGAACATGACAATACATCAGAACTGATCATCTTTCATCTTCCAAACTGCAAGTCTTAAAAGCCATGCCATTAAGCATTCCATTGGTGAATAGTGGAATCTGTGTTAATAGACTGAACATCACAAACGGGAAAGGTCAGTGTTATGTTTCACACCATTACTGCTGTATGAAGTAAGTACTGCCCATGTATCTGACAAGGAGTCCATCTGCTTTCAATTGTATAACCCAAAATGTCCATGCTGTGTGTCCTTGTGCACAAGCAGTTACCTGCGAGATCTGAATTGGGTGCCAATTCAGATATTTCTTTTAGCTTGACTTTTGCAGACATGGCTGGTGAGGAAGAGAATAGTGCTAAATGTAGAGCACAAAGGTGGGGTGTTGAGGAGTCTAGGATTTGTGTGGCGCTCCTCATGAAGCATTACAGTTGTAGGCTGCTGCAGGGGGATTATACTGGGTCTCAGTATAAGGCTGAGGCTAAGAATAGTTTAACCAAGGCTGTCTTCAATGAACCAGGCATACCACACAATGTGAAACAATGTCATCGCCACTATAGTGACCATAAGAAGAACAAGTGGGACCTCCTAAGTTGATGAGAGGCTGAATTTAGGATTGGGAGCACACCCCCCCCAGTTGTGGAAGTATACTGACCCATAACCTGTCTATGATATGACATCAATGATCTATCCTGTCAGCGCAGGTACTCATAATGCTTTCATGTATATTTATTTTCTTTTTGTGGTATACAACTGCAGAGTAGATAGCTGCAAACTATTGGAAACAGCAGGAGATAAACTCACCTCAGAGAGGCATGGGTTAAGTAGGAGTCATGTAAAAATTCAAACCATAATGTTATTTTCATTCCCTAAAGCACTAGTGTCAAAGGAAAAATATACTTTAAAAATGATCAAAACACGGTAGGTTCAGGTTAAGGCACTTTAATCTTGCAGCAATGAGACAAAAACGTGCTAATACAGAGTTTGTCTAACTAGAATCAGGAAATGCTAACATTTTTATACACTTTCTAATAAGACATTGCCTACCAAGCTGACGTAGTGAATCACAAGTTTTGTCATCATCATTCAGTAATAATTGTTTTACAATATTCTGCTGGTATTATCAATTTTGGTGAGAAACTTCCTAAGAAAAACAACGTGGCCTTGGCTACCACCGGTTAGATATATGCAATGTTACCATTCAAGGTACTATGGCTAATTCGAGCACAAAGCAAGTATAGATTGCAGTTCATTTCTCTAACAGTCCTTTGTCTATGTTATCTCTAAACCTCTGCAGCTGCACATGTTCTCATACTTCGAACAGAGCTGATTGTTTAAAATCATTACATTTACAGAATATAGCATTGTTCATTCATTTTTCCTGACCTAGCAGATAATCACCTGCTTCTCAAGCACATTTCCAAAAGGCATAAACATTAATATTGCTGTGCTAGCAATTACTAGGTCAGAGGGCATCTTGCAAGTTTCAGAAAGCACACTGCAGTCTCAAAAAGCATCTTTTCAGTCTCATATGAAACTCAACTGTATATAAAACAGTGCATATAAAATAGAATGAAAACCGTGTTAACTTATTTAGTTTCTAATTAGCATTAAGCATACACACATTAATACATATTTTTCTGACATTTCCCCCCTGTTAATACTTTTTAATTCTATTTTCAAAAGAATAAACAGTTTGCTTCTTTTCCTAACCTCTTCCATTCAGGATATGCAGTTAAGAAAGTCATTCAGTTTAAACGTATGAAAGTGTTTCACATTCTAACAATTCTTCAAGTTCAGTACTTTGATACAAAGTCTCAGAAACTGATATATCTATAAATTCTTTGATTAACTTTTTCATGCAGAGGATACCACAACAAATACATGCTCCTAATAGGAGTAATCCCACACAAATGGCAATCAGGATGTTCGTTAGGATGGAACCCCACACCCCAAACAAATTCTGGAAAAAGTCCATCAGAGGGTTTGGGCCTGGTTTGGTCATGGCCGACACTTGCTGTATCACCTCAAGGTGGTCGTTTATCTCGTGTTGATGATCAGGTATATACGCACAGCACTCTTCTTTGATTAAAGCGCACGTACCACCTCTCACTGCTAGGGTGAAGTCAAGAGCAATTCGGTTCTGGAGCACTACAGTTCTCATAGCATTCAGTTCATCAGTTATCAATTCAAGAGCAGAAAAAGTTGCATTACTCATTACTTCGAGAAGCTTAGACAGTTTTCGCAGCTCCCAAATTGATTTCACTGCACCATATGCAGGTAATATGCCTGCCCACGATATAACAGCATCACTCAAGTCCATGTGCGTCAGTTTGGTACCTACAGTATGGTCTTTCCAGCCCGCCTCGATCTGTCCCACTGGATTTTCAGGCTTTCTGACAGCTTTCTTGGCCACATCTCGGGTATTTTGTATATTTCCCTGAGGCAAAACTGCAGTGTGTCGTATGGCCGGGACCACGTACCCCAAAAAAAACTGCCTGACCAATTCTCAGGTAACCATTTATATGCTTTTTTACCACACACAAAATAACAATCCTCTACCTTAGTAGTCACTTTGTTACGAAATGGCTGCCCTGCATGAAACATTTTCCTATCTATTACAGATAGTTGTTTAAAAAGTACAAGATTACGTTGCACTTGATCAATAGTCTTATGCATGGACTCAAGAAATGAGTCATAATTTGAACTACAAGTTCCACCCATTTTGTTTGCTTTGGTATAACATTTGTAATGTACAGTCACATTGCACTTGCTCCAACCCACTTGAATTGTGTCATTCTTATAAAAACATACAATTCCCTTTTGTGTCACAGGCAAATACAGTGCTACCTTATCATATGCTTTAATAGCTACGGTGTCATAAACCAAATTTTCCCAAGTCTCATTGACCCCTAGGGGGACTGCAGTCATTAATAACCCCCCCCGTATGCTGTTGGTATGGCTGTGCAAATCCAGCAGTTTGAAACATTAAAAGTCTCAGCATACACACATGTAATTGCCTGATAAGTGTTAAAGTTTGGGTGCCAGTCTATGTTCGGCTCATCACGTTTAATCAGTTCAACTTTTGTGACAGGAAAAAAGAAAGGCCACAACAAAAAGAACAATGTTATCAGTATAGCTACCAGAATAATCATGCAAGTTTTCTGAGGTTGTTCTGTATTTCTGTTTGCTCTATACCTGGTCATTTTGTTCTCGTTGTACAACAATAACAAGGTTTTTGTCCAGTTCAAAGTTCTTAACCAGTTTACAGTGTGTCAAATGAATCCAGGACACTCGCTCTGCGATCTTGACTGCAGTGGGTGTCGACAGTAGTACCTGGTACGGCCCTTCCCACTTCGAAGAACTCCAGTTTTTTCTCTTCACTACCTTCACCCAGACCCATGCACCTGGGGCTACTGCTGCTTCCGATGATCTTGTCTGCTCTTTATCTGAAACAGAATTTAACTGCAAAAGTTTGTTATTCAAAAATCGCCTTATATACCCTGCAAGTGAACTGTCAGCCTCCTGCTCTGCAGGCATGAGAGGTTTCCATTGTGGTGTATAATATGCCCTCCCAAACAGAACTTCAAAAGGAGTTAACCCTTTTGCATTTGGAACAGTTCTCATGCTCAACAGTGCCAGAGGTAAACAGTGCACCCAGTTCTTTTGTGTCTCACTAATCAATTTTCTAAGCTTGTTTTTCAAAACCCCATTATACCTCTCTACTAATCCTGCAGATTGGGGGTGGTATGCACAATGGTTTTTCAGAGATATCCCGAAATAACGGCTAAGTTGTTGTATAGTTTGATTTACAAAGTGTGTGCCATTGTCACTATAAATCTTTTCCGGTATGCCAAATCTAGGAATAATTTCTTTAACAAGGACTTTTGCAACAGTAGCTGCATCAGCATTTTTAGATGGAAAAGCTTCCACCCATTTGGAAAACATATCTATAATGACAAGGCAGTACTTCTTATTTTCGCATTTGTTCAGTTCTATAAAATCCATACAAATAGTATGGAACGGATAAGATGGTATAGGGAAACTCCCTTGCTTAGGTTTCAATGCCCCTTGTGCATGATGCTAGTTACAAACATGGCATGCTGCACAAAAAATTTTTGTGTAGTTTGTAAATCCATAAGTCGTAAACACTCGATTCACTAACTGTACCATCCCCCCTGTTGAGACATGGCACTGCCCATGGCTCAACAAAGCTGCATATCTAAACAAGTTAGATGGTAAAATCGGTTTGTTTTCTTTGGAGATGTACAGTCCCTTCTCAAGGATTGCTCCTTGTTTTATCCACTTCTGTTTTTCTACATTTGTAGTAAGTGTCTACATTGTTTTCAACATTTCTAAGTCTAAAATCTCAGATGGTTGTAATTCCTCACTTAAAAGAAAAACTTCTGAAGCTGAAGCTGCTTGTTTTGCAGCTGTATCAGCCCTCGCATTACCTTTTGAAATTCTTTCCTGTTGCTTGGTATGAGCTACGCATTTGCAAATAGCTACTTTCTGAGGTAACTGAATAGAGTCTAACAAGTCTAAAATAAATTGCATGGTTAATTGGTTTACCAGTAGATGTTATCATCCCTCTATTTTTCCACTGCTGCGCAAAAACATGTACAGTAGAAAAAGCATACTGACTGTCAGTAAAAATGTTTACTTTCTTACCTGTTGCTAAGGTACATGCCCTTGTCAAGGCAGTCAATTCTGCTGCTTGTGCAGATAAGTTGTGTGGTAAAGACTTTGCTTCTAAAATCTCGGTATCAGAAACTACTGCATACCCCACTAGATTCTGTCCTGTAGGACCCCTCCTGCACGAGCCGTCTACATAGTATGTCACCTCGTCATCATCCAAGGGAACATCTGTAAGGTCTTTTCTAGGTAGAGTCTTTTGCTCAATCTCCTGCAGGCAGCAGTGTGGTTTGCCATCTGCAGGGGTTGGGAGCAAGGTTGACGGATTCAAAGTTGTGCATCGTTCAATTGTCATATGAGGTTGGCTCAACAGTATAGTCATACAGGAAAGATGTCTAGCAGGAGAAAGATATGCTACTTTTTCTTGCAGTAAAATAATCGCGACTGCATGAGGCACTCTCAATGTGAGAGAGTGGAACAATACTACTGAGGCTGAAGCCTGCACTGCCATTGCAGCTGCGACTACTGCTTGTACACAGTGGGGCAAGGATCGCGCCACTGGGTCTAGCTATGATGAATAATAAGCTATGGGGCGTTGTTTGTCCCCATGCTGTTGTGTTAACACTGATGTCATATAACCTTGCTTACAGTCTACAGTCTGGAAAAATCACTTATGATAGTTTGGTAATCCTAAAACTAAGGAAGAAGATATCAGTTGTTTCAGTTTGCAGAAAGCTGATTCTGCTTCTGGTGTCCACTGTAATAAATCTTGTGCTGCCATCGGCTTTTTGAATATCAAGCTAGTCAGCAGAGCAGATTCCAAAGCATAGTTTGGAATCCAACTCTGACAAAAGTTAGAAGTACCCAGGAAGGACATAATTTCCTTCTTGGTAGTTGGTTTAGGTGCTTGTAATATTGCTGTTTTTCTGTCTTCATCTAATATTCTGCCTTCTTTGGATATTACATATCCCAGGTATTTGACCTGTTTTTTCCAAAGTTGCAGTTTGTTTTTCTTTACCTTGTGTCCTTGAGTGGCTAAAAATTGTAATAATGGTATGGTATCCTCTCTGCATTCTTGCCGGGTGGGGGCTGCCAGCAGAATGTCGTCTACATAAAGTAAAATCTGACTACCTTTCAGTGGGATAAATCCCGCCAGGTTACTTGCCATTTCTTGTGCGAATATTGTTGGACTTTCACAATATCCCTGTGGTAGTCTCGTATATGTATACCGTTTCCCCTAAAATGTAAATGCAAACCAATGTTGGCTGTCTGGGTGTATCGGTATTGAGAAAAATGCATTGCTAATATCTACCACAGAAAAATACTTTTGTTGAGGTTTCAAATCATTCAATAAAGTGTGTGGATCTGGCACCATAGGTGCTCTGGGTATAACTGCGCCATTTACAGCTTGTAAATCTTGAACCATACGCCATTCTCCATTTGCTTTCCTTACAGGAAATAAGGGTGTATTACACGGTGAATCAGGAGATTCTATTAAGACTCCTTCCTTAAGTAAGGCTGCTATTATAGGTTTGATTCCTATTTCTGCGTCCTTTCTTAAGGGATACTCTCTCTTTTGAGGTCTAAATGCTGATTTTGGCCTAATAGTAACTGGTCCTGCTGTACGAATAAGTCCTACATCTGATTTCGTTGTTGACCAGAGAGTCTCTGGTATGTCTCGTAAGACTTTTTCCTCTTCCTCTAGTAAGAGTGCTACTCAGCTATCCTCACTTGCCTGTGAGTGCACAGCTGGGTGTGTCTGTGTTATCCAGTTTAATTTCTGCTTTTGTACTCCTTGTTCAGAGAGTTCTAACTCTGTCTGTTTTTCCCACCTTGTGACTTTTTCTCCTAGGTCTGCCCACTTCAAATTTCTATCTTTAGTTAAACTTACACGTGGTAATCGATTAGATTTGTAAAGTGCTAGGAATTCCTGGGGCAATGCACAGCTTACTACACTGTTTCCTTCTGTGTCCCAGTACAAATTTTGTAATACTAACCTATTAGCATGGTTTCTAAACAGTTCTTGCTCATATTTTTTATCAGGTCCTGGTCTGTTACAGTAATATAGAGTGCAATGCAACAAATGCTGTTTATCAGTGTCAAGGGAAGGGGATTTACTGATGGCTACGTTCATCAGTTCTTCAGTTACTGCCCCTGGACCAGTCATAACTAAGTCCTGGCTGTACCAATAAAATGTTTCACCCTCGATCGCACTACAAAGTATCCATTTGTCGCTGTGCTTCCATACCCTGCATAGTTGGAACTACAGCTATGCCAAATATCTGCATTAGGTCTCTGCCCAAGAGATTCACTGGGCATTTTGCAGAAACAACAATTTTGCTTTTCTGGGTCATCCCTGAAACTGGGTCAGTTATCGCTATGTTGTGGGAGAGTGGCTCCCGATACAGCTGTCCATTAGCTGCTTTCACTAATATGTAGTCCAGTGATTCTGAATTTTCTGGTAGTTTGGAAGGATGTATCAGGGTCTGTGAAGCCCCTGGATCACACAAGAATTTGACTTCCCTCCCCTCTACCAGAAGTGTAACTTCCGGTTTTGTGTCTGCTAAGTAGAGCTCTAGGCTCAATAATGCTAAGTCCAAAATTTCATTTTCTTCATTATCTATGAATTCATGTACATCCTCTATTTCTTCTGTCACATCCTCGACCCTTGCTACCACATTTGTATTTGTCTTTCCTTGTTTATTCCTATCCAGTGATTCTTGACTATCATATAGTCATTCCTCACCCTCCTTATCTTCCGTGGTTACCTTCTTATTTTGCCTGCAATCCCTTGCTAAATGTCCCTTTTTCCCGCATTTGAAACATTCACCTCTTTTCTTTCTTTCTTCAAAGTCTTCTGATCGCTTATCAGATTGTTTGTTTCCCTGGGCATTTTTCTTACCTTTCTTCCCGGTCTGTACTACAAAGACTTCTGGTCCGTCTTCTACTGCAAATACTTGAGTTTTCTTTTTCTTTTTGCTATTAAAATGCCTTTCGGCATGTCTTGCATATTCAAGTAATGACTGTAATCTACTTGTATGATGATCTACCATGTGCTTTGTAATAAAGCTGCTAATGGGTGCAATACTGCCTTTTAAAAATGCATTCTTTAGCTGTTGCTCGTATGGGGAATCATGTGTTTGATCTTCAGGTACCTGCATTCCACAATGGTTATTAAAACATTCTAATAATCTGGCATAATATCTATCAACAGTTTCACCTTCTTGTTGTATGCATTGATTAATGCAAGTCCAATCAGCCCTAGGCTTCCATTTCTCAGAGATTCGGTCTGTCAGACCTTTCACTCTGTTGTCCAGTTCTGCATTACTATGTGGGAGTGGCCTAATCTCTGCATCACGGGGATTCCAGTTGTCACTGATCATGTGCCAATCTGGACCTACGATTTGTCTAACTACTTTCTCTACTTCTTCCCCATTCAAATGGTAACTTAACCTCATGCCTTGTAAGTCTTCTAAGAATTTTCTAAAATTAACTTTTGGATGGGGAATTCCCTCTGTGGCTTTCCGGATGTCTTCCGGTGTCCACGGTCTATATACTAAAAGAGTTGGATCCTGTCCTGCCTGTCCTGCCTGCAGATTTGGTACTTCTATGAGTGGACATATCTCTTCCTCACTCATAGCTTGTGACTCTTTATTCATTTCATATAATTCAATATCCCCTCTTAAGTTGCGTGTTCGAGACCTGGTCTTGATAGGATCTCTGACAAATGGTTTTGATTTTGCAGGAACAGCTGGGTATAGCGGAGGTGGATCAGCTTGTCCACTCACTTCATATTCTGGTAAGGGAAGTGGAGGGGGCGGAGGAGGGGCTGTTGCTATTACCAAGTTATTATCTTCTTTATCTAAGAACATTGCCTTTGAATTTTTAATCTTTTGTTCCCTGCGGTTTGCTTCCTCAAGCCACCTGTGTGCCTGAGGGACTTCTAATTGTCGTTGCTTTTTTAGCTGACCTTTTGCGTCTGTTTTAAGTTGTCTAACAAGTTTAATAAGTGAAGAGTTATCTAAATTACCATCAAATTTGTATTTATCAACCCATTTTGTAAAATACTTAACATTATCGGCACGCTGTAATTGCATATATTTTGCGTCTTCGGTTAGGGGCTGGTCTCGGGAACTTTTCGTGCACTGATTTCCCATGTTGCCTTAGCTAAGTCAGAAATTGTTACGTAACCCTTCTTATCACGTGGTACCATGATTTTACACCTTTTCACAGTTTACCTAGAATAACTGCCTACCTATTCTGTTTCCCTGATCTATGACAAGACAGCAATCTTTTTGTCCCTGATCTGCACGTGCAAATCTCCCTGACAAAACAATACTGTAACAAGTCCCTGATCTAAAACAGAAAAAAGGTAAATTCCTCCTTACCTGACCCTCCGTGAGTTGATCCACCGGAACGTTGACTCGTCCTCCAATCCCAGATCAGAAACAGTGGCTGGCCTCTTTCGAACGACAATTCAGTCGGAGGTCTTTCAAGACAGAAGAGCTGATGTGGCCACTTCTCCGTACGGGTACATGCCATCGGGCCCAATTCTGACCTGGGCCTAGAGTGAGAGGTACTTTCCGGTCCGAAGGACCAAAACTGTCAAAGGAAAAATATACTTTAAAAATGATCAAAACACGGTAGGTTCAGGTTAAGGCACTTTAATCTTGCAGCAAGGAGACAAAAACGTGCTAACACAGAGTTTGTCTAACTAGAATCAGGAAATGCTAACATTTTTATACACTTTCTAATAAGACATTGCCTACCAAGCTGACGTAGTGAATCACAAGTTTTGTCATCATCATTCAGTAATAATTGTTTTTACAATATTCTGCTGGTACTATAAATTTTTGTGAGAAACTTCCTAAGAAAAACAACGTGGCCTTGGCTACCACCGGTTAGATATATGCAATGTTACCATTCCAGCTACTATGGCTAATTTGAGCACAAAGCAAGTATAGATTGCAGTTTATTTCTCCAACAGTCCTTTGTCTATGTTATCTCTAACTTCTGCAGCTGTGCATGTTCTCATACTTCGAACAGAGCTGATTGTTCAAAATCATTACATTATAGAATATGGCATTGTTCATTCATTTTCCCTGACCTAGCAGATAATCACCTGCTTCTCAAGTACATTTCCAAAAGGCATAAACATGAATATTGCTGTGCTAGCAATTACTAGGTCAGAGGGCATCTTGCAAGTTTCAGAAAGCACACTGCACTTTCAAAAAGCATCTTTTCAGTCTCATATGAAACTCAACTGTATATAAAACAGTGCATATAAAATAGAATGAAAAACGTGTTAACTTATTTAGTTTCTAATTAGCATTAAGCATACACACATTAATACATATTTTTCTGACAACTAGTATCTTTAACAGGCATACTTCAAGCTTTATGTCAAGCAAGCATGCAATCCTCATTATATCTTGCTGCTTGTACTAAGCAATGAGAACACCATCTTTACTGTGTGTGCATGGGGGGGAGGGGTTCACTACCCAGAAGCAGCAATTACTTTTAAATACTGGATAAGTATTTATAAAATATTAACAGCAATATGTCAGGAAGAACAAAATTATGGTAATTGTAATTATTGAATTAAAATGCATTATTCCTACCTGTCAAAGGGAAATAAAGACTAATGTTTCTTATATCATAGCAGTGAGATTTGCTTATTTTATGACACATAAATCCCTTTCCATCATATATGAATGTGGCAAAGGTGTGCAATAGTAAATTATCCTAGTTCTTTATGTACTGCCAAACCAGGTTTATTTAAAAAATACAGTACTGTGACATACCATGTATCTAATTATACCTTTTGTTTGCCCCCCCACCCTTTAACCCTTTATCTCTTTTTTTTATTTTTTGGGGGAGTAGACTATTAGTCTGCTGTTTGCGTAACTTGCTGCTGATAAATTAATGATCAACAGCTCTTAGAGGTATACCAAAAACTGTGGCTCAACCCACCATACCTCCACAGATGGGAGCACAGACACGTAGCACTTCAGGGTCACAACCTGTCAGTGTTGCCTCCACAACCCCTGCCCTACCTGCTCCAAGTGTTTCAGGTAGATCTGCCCAGCTGCTGGTGCAGTGGTATTCTCTGGGAGCTGTAATAGTAGAGGTGATGGTTTTATCACCCGTCAGGAATTAACTGGGCTAGTGGAGGATATACTGGAGGGGGCCTTGGACCATGCATCAACAGGGTTGAAAAGGTCCTGCTTCACATTGCAACAGTAATACTGCAACCAACACTGACCCAGGTAACTGCTGCCAGTGACAGTGATGACAGTTCTGAGGGTGAGGACTAGATCCTCACTTTTCTGAAGCTGGATGTGGTTGCACCTCTGATGTCCCCTACCTATCCCCAATCAGGTCTATATTACTTTGTTGAAAGCTTAATTGAGAGAATTGCTAATCATTGAACTCAAATCAGTGAAAGATCAATTAAGTGAATGACTGTTCCATCCAAACATTTCCTAGAGAAAAAAAATAGTAGGCCAGCTACTGACCGGAACAAATACAGCATTTAAAACTCTGCAAAGTGGGGAGCTTCACCCTCCATACCTCCCTAACTATATATACCAACTCTGAGATTGCACTACAGTGGAGAAAAGGGCAAATTCCCAATGATGGCCAACCATGTCCTTTCCCTATGAAATTTTTCACTGAAACAATGGTTTGCTTAATTGAACTTTCACTGAATAGGGTTTGATGATTAGCAATTCGCTCAATTAGGCATCCAGCAAACTGATATAGACCCCCCCCAATCATGGTTTCCCCAACATTTTGTCTCCATAACCATGTCTGTCTGTCTTGTTCATAGGTTCATAGGCTCATACTAGGCTATCTGCCCTAGGGCATTTATAAGCCTAGCCAGAGTATGTTTGGCTTTCGCCACCCATTTTAAATTAATTTTGCTATGCCCTTTTTTGAGGTTAGTATACTGTGCCTCTGTCTAACAGTGACACAGAAGTGATACCCAGGGTAAACCTATGATCTCCCATCCACTCATCAAGATTCCTCTTGAAGAGAGTCAATGAGGGACTCTGCCTAACCTGGATTGGGATTTTATTCCATAGTGAAGGGAGCCTCTGGGTTATGAATCTGTCCCTCCAGCATGTCCTATTTATTTCAGTGCTGAGGTTCAAGTCTCTCGAGTGCGTAGCTCGATGGGATTTGGATTTTCTGAGGTGCAGCATGTCCATTAATTCCGGGTTGGACATGGCTTTATACGTCAGGCACAGATCGCTTCTGAGCAGGTGGTATGCCACTGAGTAGAGCTGGAGTTTCTTTAACCGGGCAGCATATGGCATCTGTTTGAGCCCTTTGATCCTCTTCGTGAGGTACTTTTGGGGTCTTACCAGTTGCTGCAGGTGTCTGGTAAGGTACATCCCAAAAGGGGCACTGTACTCAATTATGGGCCTGATGAGGGATGAGTAAAGAGGCACGGTGACCTCCCCTGATCTAGATGTGAATACCTTCATGATTAGGTGGGCTATATAAAATGTTTTTCTAACCACTTTGGCCACGTGGTTGTCAAATGAGAGATTGCTATCAACTTGGGTCCCCAGGTCCCTAATTACTTCTTCCGTACTTAATGGATTACCACTTATGTGGTAATTTCTGGGCACTTTGTTTTTGCCAAAGGGGATGACTATACGCTTTTGGCGTTTGGCTTGAGGCCATGGCTCTGGCACCAGTTGTCTGTTTCTATGAGGCCCTTTTGGAGGATGCTTGTGTCGGCTGGAGAGTCGATTATGGTGCCCAGTTTGCAGTCATCTGCGAACTTGGTCAGCCACAGTCCTTCTGTGTTGGCCTGTACCTCTGAGAAATATATACCGAACAAGAGGACTGAGCCTTGTGGGATGCCACTTGTAAATGGTTTGGAGTCTGACATGGCTCCATCAATTCTAACCATGTGGGTTCTGTCCTTGAGCCAGTTTGCAACCCATCTAGTGACATAGGGGTTTATATTTAAGCTGGTGAGCTTATCTATAATGCCCAAGTGGGTATTGTATCGAAGGCTTTTGTGAGGTCCAGGTAGGCTGTGTGGACTACCTTCCCCTCGTCAATGGCCTTGGTGACTGTTTCAAAGAAATCAACCAGGTTTAAGAGGCAGGATCTGCCCTTAACAAAGCCGAACTGGGTAGGATCCAGTGTCTGTAGGTCCCCAATATCTTTATTTATAAGGTCCATGATGATCCTTTCCATAGCTTTGCAGACCAAGCTAGTCAGGCTTATGGGACGATAGTTTCCAGGATCCGTTGAGGCACCACCTTTGTGGAGAGTGACCACCATTGCTGTACGCCACTCTTTGGGTACATATCCTGTAGTAAGGCTGAGATTGAACAGTAGTTTTATGTTTGGGTTTAGCTCTTCTTGGAGTTCATGTAGGATGCAGCCCGGGACACCGTCTGGTCCCATTGATGCTGTGTTTTTTGCTTTGGAGAGGGCGGCTCTTACCTGAGCATCTGAGATGTCAGGGGGGCAGAACTCTGCTGGGATAGGTATTTGCCCTTTTGGTGGGGAGGGGGGGAGAAGTTTGTGCTGAATCTGTCAGCTAGGATGTTGGCAATGTCTGTAGGTTCGGTTTATTTTTTGTCATTTTGGACTAATTCTGAGCATATCTGGGAATTCCCACCCAGGTTCCTAACATAACTAAAGAAAGCCTTGTGATTATCCTTAGTGTCCTGTGCAATTTTTCTCTCAAAGCTGGACTTAGACGATTTTATGAGTGCCCGTAGTTTTTTGCTAATACTGATCAGAGATGCCTTACCTTTTTGGGATTTTGCTCTATCATGTAGTAGCTTCCTCCTTCTATTGTATAGTTTGTTTATGGCTGGGTTCCACCAGACAGGACGTCTGACTTTGGAGGATTGGGTCTTGGTTTTATTTGGGATCTCATGATCCATGCATTCCTGAAGGTGTTCATAGAATGCGTTTATAAAGGATTCTGCGGTCTGGGCCGTATTTTCCACAGGCCCAGTGGCTTTGAAGGATTCCACCTCAGTTTTGAGGAGTGTGAAATTTGCTTTAGAGAAGTTTTTCACTGTGGTTTTCTGGGCAGGGGGTGGGGTCAGGATGTGAATATCCAGTGAGATTAGTTTATGGTCTGATCTTACCAGTGAGGGATACACTTCTGGTCTGGAGCATAGAGTCCCCATGTTGGTGATGATCAGGTCCAGTATGTTTTCCTCTCTTGTGGGAGTGGTAACAAGTTGTTCCATAGCATTTGAGTTTATAAATTCTAGGAACCTTTGGGCTAGGGTGTTGGAGCTAGAGTAATGCTCCCAGTGTATGTTTGGGTAGTTGAAGTCGCCCAATATAATGGTGTTTGGAGAGACCTTCATATTTTCCAGTGTTCTCAGGAAGGCTGAGTGGAGTTCCTGGGTTTGGGAAAGTGGTCTGTAGCAGGCTATAAACTGGAAGGCAGTTTTACCCACTGTTAGTTGCACATGGATAGTCTCTGATGCTTCGTGCTGTGCCACCAACCTGGAGGTGTGGGTATCTTTGACGAATATTAATACTCCCCCTCCTTTTGTGGTTCGGTCCAAGTTTTGGGGCCGAAAAGCATGGTATGAGGTATAACCTGGTAGTGCTGGGGTGCTCTCGGGAGCCTTGAACCAGGTTTCTGTTACTGCACAGATATCGATGTTCTCCATGCTAAGGAGAGTTTCGAGTGCATGCATCTTGAGGTTTAGACTTCTGACGTTGAGTAGCACTACTCTTAGTTTCTTATCCCTTGTGATACCTATGGAGGTGAGTTTGTCTTTTGAACCTTGCCTAAAAAAGGCACTATGGGGGTAGCAAGAGCCTTTGCCAATATCCGAAAGCCCAGGGGTGATAGCTGCAAGCCGTCCCTAGCGAAGCATCATGGCTTGTCGAGCATGTCATCCCAGGCTGACAGGCATTGGATCCCCTTTGAATGACACCAATACTTATATGTTCATAGGTTCATAGGTTCATACTAGGCTATCTGCCCTAGGGCATTTATAAGCCTAGCCAGAGTGTGTTTGGCTTTCGCCACCCATTTTAAATTAATTTTGCTATGCCCTTTTTCAAGGTTAGTATACTGTGCCTCTGTCTAACAGTGACACAGAAGTGATACCCGGGGTAAACCTATGATCTCCCATCCACTCATCAAGATTCATCTTGAAGAAAGTCAGTGAGTGACTCTGCCTAACCTGGACTGGGATTTTATTCCAGAGTGAAGGGAGCCTCTGGGTTATGAATCTGTCCCTCCAGCATGTCCTATTTATTTCAGTGCTGAGGTTCAAGTCTCTCGAGCATGTAGCTCGATGGGATTTGGATTTTCTGAGGTGCAGCATGTCCCTTAATTCCGGGTTGGACATGGCCTTATACGTCAGGCACAGGTCACCTCTGAGCAGGCGGTATGCCACTGAGTAGAGCTGGAGTTTCTTTAACCGGGCAGCATATGGCATATGTTTGAGCCCTTTGATCCTCTTGGTGAGGTACTTCTGGGGTCTTTCCAGTTGCTGCAGGTGTTTGGTAAAGTACATCCCAAAAGGGGCATTGTACTCGATTATGGGCCTGATGAGGGATGAGTAAAGAGGCACGATGACCTCCCCTAATCTAGATGTGAATCCCTTCATGATTAGGTGGGCTATATAAAATGTTTTCTAACCACTTTGGCCACGTGGTTGTCAAATGAGAGATTGCTATCAACTTGGGTCCCCAGGTCCCTAATTACTTCTTCTGTACTTAATGGATTACCACCTATGTGGTAATTTGTGGGCACTTTGTTTTGCCAAAGGGATGACTATACACTTTTGGCGTTTAGCTTGAGGCCATGGCTCTGGCACCAGTTGTCTGTTTCTGTGAGGCCCTTTTGGAGGATGCTTGTGTCGGCTGGAGAGTCGATTATGGCCAGTTTGCAGTCATCTGCGAACTTGGTCAGCCACAGTCCTTCCGTGTTGGCCTGTACCTCCGAGAAATATATACCAAACAAGAGAGGTCCCAGGACTGAGCCTTGTGGGGCCTACTTGTAACTGGTTTGGAGTCTGACATGGCTCCAGCAATTCTAACCATGTGGGTTCTGTCCTTGAGCCAGTTTGCAACCCATCTAGTAACATAGGGGTTTATATTTAAGCTGGTGAGCTTATCTATAATGCCGTAGTGGGGTATTGTATCGAAGGCTTTTGCGAGGTCCAGATAGGCTGTGTGGACCACCTTTCCTTCGTCAATGGCCTTGGTGACTGTTTCAAAGAAGTCAACCAGGTTTAAGAGGCAGGATCTGCCCTTAACAAAGCCAAACTGGGTAGGATCCAGTGTCTGTAGGTCCCCAATATCTTTATTTATGAGGTCCATGATGATCCTTTCCATAGCTTTGCAGACCAAGCTAGTTAGGCTTATGGGGCGATAGTTTCCAGGGTCCGTTGAGGCACCACCTTTGTGGAGAGGGACCACTGTTGCTGTATGCCACTCTTTGGGTACATATCCTGTAGTAAGGCTGAGATTGAACAGTAGTTTTATGTTTGGGTTTAGCTCTTCTTGGAGTTCATGTAGGATGCAGCCTGGGACACCGTCTGGTCCCATTGATGCTGTGTTTTTTGCTTTGGAGAGGGCGGCTCCCACCTGAGCATCTGAGATGTCTGGGGGGCAGCACTCTGCTGGGATAGATATTTGCCCTTTTGGTGGGGGGGGGGAGAAGTTTGCACTGAACCTGTCAGCTAGGATGTTGGCAATGTCTGTGGGTCAGTGTATTTTTTGTCATTTTGGACTAATTCTGAGCATATCTGGGAATTCCCACCCAGGTTCCTAACATAACTAAAGAAAGCTTTGTGATTATCCTTAGTGTCCTGTGCAATTTTTCTCTCGAAGCTGGCCTTTGACGATTTTATGAGTGCCCTTAGTTTTTTGCTAATACTGATCAGAGATGCCTTCCCTTTTAGGGATTTTGCTCTATCATGTAGTAGCTTCCTTGTTCTATTGTATAGTTTGTTTATGGCTGGGGTCCACCAGACAGGTCGTCTGCCTTTGGAGGATTGGGTCTTGGTTTTATTTGGGATTGCATGATCCATGCATTCCTGAAGGTGTTCATAGAATGCATTTATAAAGGATTCTGCAGTCTGGGCCGTATTTTCCACAGGCCCGGGGGCTTTGAAGGATTCCACCTCGGTTTTGAGGAGTGTGAAATTTGCTTTAGAGAAGTTTTTCACTGTGGTTTTCTGGGCAGGGGTGGGGTCGGGATGTGAATATCCAGTGAGATCAGTTTATGGTCTGATCTTACCAGTGAGGATACACTTCTGGTCTGGAGCATAGAGTCCCCATGTTGGTGATGATCAGGTCCAGTATGTTTTCCCCTCTTGTGGGAGTGGTAACAAGTTGTTCCATAGCATTTGAGTTTATGAATTCTAGGAACCTTTGGGCAAGGGTGTTGGAGCTAGAGTAATGCTCCCAATCTATGTTTGGGTAGTTGAAGTCACCCAATATAATGGTGTTCGGAGAGACCTTCATATTTTCCAGTGTTCTCAGGAAGGCCGAGTGGGGTTCCTGGGTTTGGGAGGGTGGTCTGTAGCAGGCTATAAACTGGAAGGCAGTTTTACCCACTGTTAGTTGCACATGGATAGTCTCTGATGCTTCGTGCTTTGCCACCAGCCTGGAGGTGTGGGTATCTTTGATGAATATCGATACTCCCCTCCTTTTGTGGTTCGGTCCAAGTTTTGTGCCGAAAAGCATGGCATGAGGTATAACCTGGTAGTGCTGGGGTGCTCTCGGGAGTCCTGAACCAGGTTTCTGTTACTGCACAGATATCGATGTTCTCCATGCTAAGGAGAGTTTGAGTGCATGCATCTTGAGGTTTAGACTTCTAGCGTTGAGTAGCATTACTCTTAGTTTCTTATCCCTTGTGATACCTATGGAGGTGGGTTTGTCTTTTGAGCCTTGCCTAAAAAAGGCACTATGGGGGTAGCAAGAGCCTTTGCCAATATCCGAAAGCCCAGAGTGACAGGTGCAAGCCGTCCCTAGCGAAGCATCGTGGCTTGTCGTGCATATCATCCCAAGCTGACAGGCATTGGATCCCCTTTGAATGACACCAATACTTAAGCCAATTGTTGAAATTGATCATCTTGTCTTCATATTGTGGCATCATTCTTGGTGAGGGTAAGATGCTACTCAAGGTCCGGGTCATACCAGTCTGGGCTACATGCTCAGAGAGCTCCTCTATGTCTCTTTTCATGTAGTCCAGGGAGGTACGTCTCAGGTCATTCACACCAGCATGGACAATGATTGAGTCATATTTGTACTTGCCTTGGAGTGACCTGAGTGCTTGTGTTATGTGGCGGATCCTAGCGCCAGACAGGCTGCTCACCGTGACCTTCTCCTTGTTCAGCTTGGTGAGTGGGACGTCAGTGTGCCTGACGATAGAGTCACCTATTACAAGTGTATCAGGTGTGTTGTTTAGCCTTAAGGGCTATGACTGTTCAGCACACTGGCTTTGTGAGATATGTGTTGCACTTAAGCCAATTGTTGAAATTGATCATCTTGCCTTTATATTGTGGCATCATTCTTGGTGGGCTACATGCTCATAGAGCTCTTCTATGTCTCTTTTCATGTAGTCCAGGGAGGTACGTCTCAGGTCATTCACACCAGCATGGACAATGACTGAGTCATATTTGTACTTGCCTTGGAGTGACCTGAGTGCTTGTGTTATGTGGCGGATCCTAGCGCCCGACAGGCAGCTCACCGTGACCTTCTCCTTGTTCAGCCTGGTGAGCGGGACATCAGTGTGCCTGACGATAGAGTCACCTATTACAAGTGTATCAGATGTGTTGTTTAGCCTTAAAGGCTGTGACCTTTTGGCACACTGGCTTTGTGAGCTATGTGTTGCACGTGTTTTGTTTTATGTGTGAGGTTGCTTGGGTGTCTGCTTTGGAGGTCTCTGCTGCTTAGGCAGATTTTTATTTAGAGCCTCCGAATATGTTTTTGTGTGTTTATGTGTTTGGTTTGCTGTCGTGGTAGGTCTATGTGAGACTGGAATTGTAGTGAGTGTGGTTTCCTTTTCCTCCTGACTGGTTACGCCAGTACTGAGTTGAGAGAGCTTAGCCTCCAGTTTGGCTATATGGTTGCATCTCTCACATGTTGGAATTTGTTGGGAGGAGGAGAGGGTTGTCTGTGTACATGAGGCAGTTGTAACATTGCCTCAAGATTCCCAGATTCACCAGCTGGACCGGAGAGGAGATTGACAACTGACCTTTGGACATGCTAGAATAGTATTGGGAATTCCTTTATAATTTAAAAAAAAGGGCCAATGGGGAACAAGGTACTCAAGGGGAGTTTGTGAGGGTGTAGTGCTTTTACGTTGTGAAGAAATAGAAAGCTATGGTCCTCTCCCATGTCCCTCCTGCAAATTCCTGTATTCTTTCCCCTGTGTGATACCCTTTGCTTGGCAACCCCATTTTCACCACTGTTCTATCCACCCCTTTGTCACACATTTAATATGGTCAAAAATAGGTTTGCACACAACACACACATGGCCAGAACTGAGCCATGGAAAAGCCTTCATTTTATGTCCTCGGCATTTGCACAGAGTTTGGCATAGTGCAGCAGAGTGACAGTGAACTTTGTTTCACTTCTTATTTCAAACGTTGAGTATTTTAATTTAATCCACAGTATTATGGTTACTTGCATGCAAGTGTGCTTAAATCTGCCGCACTAGGAGAAACAGATTAAAAGCAGACTAAAGACAGTACTTTGATACAGTAAATGGGAAGTTAATGGAACAGTTCTTAGATTGCTGGATTTATTAAAGTGGGAGTTTATATGTGGCATGTTGAGAAAAATGCTCTGTTTGTAGCCTGCTGCTTTTGCATAGTGTCATGGGTTCTATTACAGCTGCAGGTCAATTTATTACTTTATGACATTTCATATACTTATCATCTGATTAACTGTAAAATTATGTGTTTCTCTCCATGTAAAACATTTCCTCATTATAATATTAGAATTGTGCAGCATAACATCATTCTGAAAAACACTGCAGCCCCAACAGGGAGACTTATTTCAGTAAACATTATTATGGTTTCATATTTTTGTTTGTAACACTCTCATACCCCTTATTTGTACCTGTAGAAAGCACTTTATTGTACAGAGCATGACAGTTTAATGATGATTTATGAAGTAAGACTAAAAGACCATTTGGATCTTCCTACATGTCCCAGAAATTATATTGTTGCTATTCATCTTAGCATTTGTTTCTATCTCTCTTTCTGTTCACCCCTTCTGCTTCATTAAATCATCACTGTGATTCAGTTGGATTATTTTAATGTTGTGAAGTAGTAATCCCTTTGTGGTGTGATGGGCTAATGCTCACATATGTAGAATGATTTCTGAATAATTTCAAGAGTTCTAATCGTGCCATTATCTAAGTGTTACTGTCTCTTTGTTAGACTAATTTATGTGTACCTGTTGGCTACATATTGTTTTGAGCCACCATTATCCCTGTTCTTTCATAATCTACTTAGTGCCTGCCTCCATCTCATGCTGTCAATGTATTTACTCCCTTCTATAGCATTATTGCACAATGTCTGGTGCTGGACAACAAGTGCAACTAAGGCTGAACGGAAGAACACGGCTTATGGCAATATCTTTGAGACTTGACTGGCTTCTGTATTACTCTAACTCCATGCCATGTTGCTAAGTCACCTTTAGTCAGTTTAATGTACTTTTGAACAAGATGAAGAGTTGGATGTATGGTTCACAGTGGTCAATACGATAATGAAGATGAATGCATACATTCACATTTGCTGAATAATGCTGTCAAATATTAACTATCACAATTATGACTTTCTACATGATGTGCTGAGATAATACTCAGGTAAAAATGCTTTTTTTGGCATAGAGTAAATGTTCACATACATATGGATGAGAATCTATTTTAGGATGTGTTATATGATATTTGTGGATGTAAATATTGGCTACAACTTTATTTATTTATTTATTTATGTATTTATTTGACATTTGTTGACCGGGATAGTCTGACTGAGCATGTGCCCTTTTTCAGCGGAGGCCCGGGGTCTCCACAAAAAACATATAGGATACTCCTAGTAAAGAATATGTACATATCAGAGAATGAACTAGAAAATAGAAAGTAACATACAAGTATATAATTCCAATTTAGCTTGAAAATATATAAAATCATAAAAAGCTAATATAAGAATAAGTAAAATAAGATATTAAAATATAAAAGTACGAGAAAAGGAAAAAGAAAACTTAGGAAAGGAGTCCATCAAAAAAGGCAAGGAAGTATAGAAGAGGTAGGTAGGAACAGAGTTAGGGAAGAAGGAGAGTTGAGGAAAAGGTCTGAAAAGGTAGGTATAGCAATACATTTAGAAAGAAAAAGTGAGACAGGAAGTAGTAGTAAGAGGAGGAAGGAAGAAAGAAGAGGTGATTGTGAAATAAATCTGGAAGTAAAGAGAGCAGGGGGGAGAATGGAAGAAGATGAAAGGTGAATCAGGAAAGAGAAGGATTTCAATTGACAAATCCAGGCTGTGTTTAGGAAATTTCTAAGAGCAGTTTTGAAGTCATGAGAATTGGTAATATGTCTGAAGGCTAAGGGACGCTTATTCCAAGATAATGCAGGAAGGTAGCTATAAAGGTTTAGTCCTAAAGATTTTTTTGGCTTATGAATATGCAGGAGAAATAATCAGAACTTCTGAAAGAGTGAGGGTGGTTATAAAGAGATACAAGAGAGGAGATGGTAGCCAGCAGGAGGGTTGATTTAGGATGGTATGGATAATGAGAAGCTGTGTATATACGAGTTGGTTTGGGACCTCTAACCAGCTAAGAGTACGGAGAGCAAGACAGTGGTGAGATTTAGGTGGCAGGTTGGCAGTGAATCTGGTAACTTTGTTGTATGTAGTCTCAAGTTTGGAAAGAAGAGAGGATTGTAAGTTAGTAAGGATTTGAGAGGAGTAAAAGAGGTTAGGGAGAAGATAGGCCTCTGTTAATGAAATTCTGGAATTGCGTGTTGGGAACTTTTTATTCCTGTAAAGAAGGCCACATTTTTGGTGGGTCTTCTTTATACAGTGGTGTACATGGAGATCAAATTTAAGTTGATCATCAATGGTTACTCCAAGGAGCTTAGGAGAAGGTTCAGCTGAGATAATAGTGTTGGTAAGGGAGGAGATAGTCAAAGAGGCTTTATGATGAGAGGGAGATTTAGGAAGAAAAAGTAGTAGTTTTGACTTTTTAGGGATTAGAATGAGTTGATTATTAGTAAGCCAGGTTTCAGTGAGGTTGAAGAAGGTTTGAGTAAGGATGAGCAGCACAGTGGGGTTGTCAGCTATAGTGATAATGGTGGCGTCATCTACATATTGTATGAGGGAAGACTGAGGACAGGATGTGTAGAGTTGATTAGTAAAAATGTTAAAAAGAAGGAAGCCAAGAAGAGAGCCTTGTGGGACTCCCATTGTTATAGAGAGGAAGGGAGAGAGAGCTGAGAGCCATTTGACAGTTTGTTGTCTATTAGAGAGCTAGCTAGAGAACCAAGAAATAGTACGGGATAGATTAAGTTGAGATAGTTTGGATAGAAGGATGGAGTGGGAGACAATATCAAAGGCTTTAGAAAGATCTAAAAAGAGGCAAGAGACCAGTTTATTATTGTCTCTAGCTAAAATGATTGAGTTAGTGAAGAAAAGTAGTGCAGTGGTGGTGCTATGGTGAGGGTGACAGCCATGTTGTGTAGGGGTGAAAAGGGTTTCTTGAGTGAGGTAGGACATGAGTTGCTTGTACACACAGTGCTCAAGAATTTTGGAAATGGAAGAGAGTATAGCAACAGGGTGATAGTTTGATAGTTCAACAGAGTTTCCACCTTTATGGATGGGTATGATGTAGAATTTCTTCAGAGAGTAGGGACAATGGATTCATGGATAGAGTGGTTGATAAGTGTAGAGACTGGATAGGATTAACACATCCTTATCCTGCTGCTATATTCACGTGCCTGATACCTATTGTAAAGCCAGTCTTGAACAGATGCTTGCATGGAAGTCAGGACAGAGAAACACAGAGTACTGCTAATTACCATTATAGCTTGACACGTCAAGATATGATTATGTATATGTTAACACTTAGCCATAAACAGCAAAATTCAGCTTAGCAGCGCTGTACTCAAGTACAAGAAAAAAAAAGAGAAACTCAAATAATTATAGGTTTCAGTTGCACAATATTTGTATGTCTTTATTACTTTTGTTAACAGATTATCTTGGTTTCAGAATGATGATGACTCGCTCTTAAATTCATTCATTTAAATAATATATCTACTCTACAGTGTTTATAATTTTAATCTAACCATTCGAAGCTACAACAGGAACAGAAAACATCAGTACAACAGGAACAGGGACATCCAATCCTTATCACATCCACTAACTCTGTCTCCCTCCTTCTGCCTTCCTCTATCTCCACCTAGGTACAAGACCAGAACACAACATATTCCCCCCTTACTTAAGAACAGCACTACACTTGTAAATTAAACATCACTAACATTGTAATGAACACTGAATTACATCAACATTTATATTTATGTAACATAGTCCTCAAGCCAATGAGGTCTCCTTCTCCCACGAGCTAGAGGAATGTCAGGAGATTCAGGCATTGGTGTCACTGTAGATTGAAGCAGGAATTCTACTGGAGCATCCCTTGAAGCATCTCTTGTCTCAGGTACGTTTCACTTAGATAAATGGGAAGAATGAAATTTTTTCCCATCGGTCAACAAGTAAGTACATGGACCAATTGTCTTTTGAATTTTCACAGGTTGTGAAAATCTTGGATCTGCTTTTGGAACATGTAGTGGATTCTGAATGTTCACCGTGTCCCCCTTTTGAAAATGAGGAAGCCATGCTCCACATCCAGCATGAGAATTATTTTTCATTTTCTCTTGAAGAGAGGAGACCCTTTTATCAACAGTATCAGCATTAACCGTGCAGGAAACAGGAAGAGGAAGAACATTGAGGGATGTGCGCATTTTCCGGCCAAGAAACAATTCAAAAGGGGAAACTCCTGTAGTAGCATGTTGTGCTGCATGATATACCTGAAGAAATTCTGAGTCAACCAGTTTTCAAGGTTTCACCTGTAAGATAGCAGATTGTATGCAACCTTTGAGAACATGATGAAATATTTCACTGGCACCATTTGCAGCCGGGTGGTGTACTGAAGTACATATGTGTTGTACATCTCTTTCTGCCAGAAATGCTGCAAAATCTGCAGAGGTAAATTGACATCCATTATCTGAGACAATGGTACACGAATGTCCAAACTGGCTGAAAACTGAAGTGAGGAAGTCTATAACATTTTGAGTGGTGAAAGAGGCAATAAAGGCCACTTCTGGCCACTTGCTGTGATACTCAATGAGGGTTAGGGCATAATGACAGTTCCATATAGCCATTTCAAATGGGCCCATGACATCTATGTCCAGCTTTTGCCAAGGTTTGAATGGAAAAGGAACAGGTTGTAAAGGTGCCTCTAAAGGTTTGGCAGTCTTGTCAGAAGAGTGGCAGAATTGACAATTTTTAACTTGAGCTGCAACCATGTCATCCATTCCTGGCCACCAGTATAGCTCACGCATGCACCGCTTGGTTCTCATCTCACCTTGGTGGCTTTTATGTGCAAGTATCACTAAAGTGTGGTGCAGAGAACCAGGAGAAATGAGATGAGTGCCTCAGAACACAAGCTCATCTTGTACACTGAGTTCATCTCGTAATCGGAAATATGGATGCATGTCTGTGCCCACTGCATTAAAAGAAGAATGGCAACCATTGGTAAGCTAGGTTCTCAGAGTGGATAACTCAATGCAGGAGGCAGAGGCAAAGGCAAATTCACCAGGTAACAGGGCAGTTGAAGCAGCAGCCAACATCACCACAAACTCAGGTTCAAGTTCAGAAATGTCTTCAGTAGTAGCAGGCAAGGGCAAGCGAGAGAGAGACAATCAGCAAAGTAATTCGGTGACCCATGATGATAAGCAGCAGTATAGCTGAAAGACAGCAGTCACTCTGCCCAGCATGCAATCCCTGTGCCTGCCCAATCAGACCCTTTTGAGGACAGTAGCATGGTCAATGCTTGGTGATCAATACGGAGAGTAAATTGTTGACCCCACAAGTAAGTTCTCCATTTTTCAACAGCCCACGCACATCCAAGAGCATCTTTTTCAATTGTAGAATATTTCCTTTCAGCAGCAGTAAGAGTCCTAGATGCAAAGGCAACAGTCCATTCTGTATGGTCAGGGTGAACTTGAACAAGGACAGCTCCAAGCACATAATTGGCTGCATCAGTAGAAACTACAGTAGGCAAATCAGGGTCAAATAAAGCCAAGGCTGGACTGTCAATCAGCCACTGTTTCACTGACATAAAACTGTGCTGAGCTTCCTCAGACCAGGGAAATGGCATATCTTGGCTGATGCAGGCAAGTAGGGGTTCTACAATAGTGACAAAGTGTGGAATAAACTTATTATACCAAGATGCAAGTCCAAGGAAGGAATGCAACTTGGAAATATCAGTGAGAGGTGGGGCATGGATAACAGTCTCAAGATGCTCCTGATCAGGCTGTATCCCTTGTGGTGTAACAGTATGGCCCAGAAAACACAAACTGGCTTGATTGAAATTACATTTTGATTCATTTAGCTGTAAGCCTCCATCTTTTCTATGTTTAAGAACTGCCTGAAGTGTCCGATCATGGTCAACCTGTGTGCGTCCCCACAAAATTATATCATCTAAGTAGTTTACAACATTTGGCAAACCCTGCAAAATTGTAGCAAGCATCTCTTGAAAAGCATATGGAGCAGATGCTAACCCATATGGAACCAGAACAAGCTGTCATGAGTAATAAAGGCAGTCAAGTCATGGCTGTCTTCATGAAGCAAAAACTGAAAGTATGCACTTTCTGAATCAATGGTTTAGAACAGTGTTGCTTCTATTAGGAAGGATATCATTTTATCAATGTGAGGAAGAAGAAAACTGTCCATAGTGATAGCTTTATTAGGTTCTCTCAAATCAAAGCATATGCGAACACTACCCATTCTCTTTTGAGCCACCACAATGGGTGAGACCCAGGGGGAATCATCAATTCTTTCAATAATCCCTGCTTGAAGAAGGCGATTGACCTCTGCACTTACATCCTCCCAAACTGATAAAGGTAAAAGTAATTTTTCTCATACTGGAGTAACAGAATCTAATACTTTTACATTGTGCTTTTTCACAACCCAGGGTCAGAGGAGGTAATGGAGCTGTAGAAAGATGCATGACAAGAACCAAGTTTGTGGTAGCACATGGTAAGACAGTACTGCCATTAAAGCACAAAGTAGACCCTTTATTAAATCCATACCCAACAAAGCAGTTCCAGACTCCAAAATGAAAACAGATGTAGAGCATGTAACATCATCTTTGGACACAGTAACAGACAAGTATGGGAAGTGGAGCATGGGAATAAGTCACTAACTTAACTGAAGGTGGCAATAAAGGTTCCCCTTAAAAGTGTGCATTATATATACATTTAGGCAAAATGGATACCAATGAGCCAAAATCTACAGTTAGATCCACAAGTGCAGTAGCAGGTGAAGTTTTCACTGTGACACTGCAACAGATTCTCTCAGACAATGAATGGTCACTTAAGTAAAGGATTTGAAGCTCTGGTAAGGCAACTTCCTGCACAGCGCATGTTTGCAAACAATGGCAAACACGTACAAAATGACCAGTCTTTCGGCAGTTGTTACATTTAACAGAAGCAGCAGGACAGTGTTTATCATTGGCAAGATGCTGATCAGACCCACAATGATAACAAGCATGAAAAGAGGCTGCAGAAGGTGTAGCAGCTGTAGGCTGTGGAACAGGCAGGAGCTTGCAAGAAGGCCTGTGGTGTTGGCAACCAGCAGCAGCCACAGGTTGGGTATGTAAAGTCTGTACTGAGACTGGTCTGTTACCCAAAATAAACTTTGCCTGCTCATCCGCAGCTTCGATTTGTGTAGCAATTGTAATAGCTTTATCCAAAATCAGGTTGGGTTCCAAAAGTAATTGTTGACATATACAATGACTAGACACATGTTCCACCAACTGTTCATGTAACATTTCATCCAGTCTAGTATGAAACTCACATTTAACTGCTAAGTCTCATAATGCAGCCACATAATGAGAAATAGTTTCATGGGCAGCCTGAGCACATTTTCTAAAAGCATGGTGCTCAGCAACAGCACTTCTCTGTGGAGCAAAATGAGCTCATAAAGCCCTAATGGCATCCTCCATTGACATACCTTGGTTTGGAAGCTTGTAAAACATTCTCTGACCTTCTGTTCCCAGACAGTGAAGGAGGAGTGCCTTTTTGCATGCTTCTGGCCATTCATCTCCTGAATGTCCTGATGCACCAGTTACTAGCCTGTAGTTATTAAACATTTTTAGCCAAATATCAAATGGTATAGCAGGTTCACCCAGGCATGGCAAAAATGGTGGAAGAAAAGGAGTAGCAGTAGCAGCCATTTTAAACAAGCAGAAACAAGCAAGTATCTCGTCGCCAAATTGTCAAGTTGCCAGACGATTAATATAAACAGACTCCAAGTTCAATATTAAAGATTTAAATCCAACCATTCGAAGCCTCAACAGAAACAGAAGACATCTCCCTCCTTCTGCTTTCCTCTATCTCCAGCTAGTGGCACAAGACCAGAACACAACAGACATCCCATTATGTGTAACATCAGTGTTCCTCGCAGTAACACAATATACAGTAAGGAAAGTATCTAGATTTCAGTAGAAAAGTATGTCATTGCAACTTATTATAGATACATTTTTTAAAATCAAATGGTTGGAACTCAGGCAAAAATATACTGATTTGCTCCATCAAGAAATTAAAAATAAGATACAATCTAACAAACGTTATTATCATTGCAAGCTGAAGAGATTTGTCTCTATGGCAGATTAATTATATGATGATGTAAAAATAATTTTACTAGTTATTGGTAATTTTATACTTAAAAAGTAGTAGTAGTTGTCTCCGTTTAATCACATTGATAGTAATGATCTAGCTTTCCTTTACAGTTTTAGCTAGGTACAACTTTATGAATTTAAATTAGGTATACAATACTATTAATAAAATGAAGTCTAAAAATAGTGCAAGGATTTTATATGTTCACTGCTGTGTTCTTTAAATACTTTAATATGTAGCTGGTCCCTTTAATCTTTAAAAAGAGTCACTATTGGCTTCAGTCTGTTATCAAAATCCTTTCAAGAAATTTCCTAAGGATTCTGAAAAATTCTTTGTTGCAGACTATAGGCAAATTTAACTTTGAAAACTCCACTGCCAATCATGAACGGACAGGTGATCCACTGTGGCGACCCCTAATTGGGAAAAGCCGAAAGAAGAAGAATATGGAATACAAAATCACAGCTATTATTGAGATAACTAGCTGTTGAAAGGCATTCAGCACATAATTTCTGCATGACAATATAGCATTGTTCTTTCTGGAGGGTCTATATCACATAGTCGAAGTTTTATAACTTCTCACACGGAATGTTCGAAATATTCCATTTGAAGTTACAAAACTTCGACTAGTGAGATCGCACCACATTGAAATGAACGGCAACCTCCCCTTACGGAGATTTCAATTTAAATGCTTGAACTTGTACAAGTTCGAACTTATGGTCTCGACCATATGGGGTTCAAACTTGTACAAGTTCGACTATGTGATAGGAACCCCTGTCTGGATACCTAGTGCAGCTTAATAAACAGTTTCAGATGTTAGTTACTAATATTAATCATAAATATGTGTAACCTGTTGAACCAGCTGTATCTGGGACAGATACCCAAAAGACAGTTGATTTGATTGATAGAAATATTTTATTTTCAACATTAGAACATTTACATTTTGTGCTACACCTTATTCTTATTAGAATGCTGGTGTCTAACACTGATGCCTTAATTTTAGCTACTGTATTGAAATGTTTGCAATCAAATGGCTTTAGATGGGGTTCAAAAATGGCCCTATCTTTAGTCATTCTGGCCATGAAACCATATTTTTTACTTGAATTCAAACTAATAAGCTGTTTTTTCACTGGGATGCAGGTTTTCCATTTTATAAATACATTACATATGTGGATGATTTATTGCTGGTTGATCATCATGCCTCAGTGTCTAATTTCAATCTCTAGAGCTAACAGGAAGAGTTCATAATCTGGTGGGATATAAAAAGCAGTCAGCAAAAAATAAGTTATTAAATCTTATTAATTGTGAAGCCAGTTTACACATACAAGTTTATTACACATATACTTTTTTTGCTAGACTTTATTTATAAAGACTAATTTATAAACAATTGATGACATAGACTGTATATAATCATACATGCACGACCAAGTATGAATTATAGTGGAAAAATCAGTAAATTAATGAAATTTCAATAACTACTGGACAGCCAGATATAAAATGTATCACATAGGTATAACATGAATAATAGAAGATAACTAGCAATAATAGTGTAGAAGATATTAAGATGTAAAATATATAGAATGAAAATAACAGGAATTATGTACAATAAGAGCTTGGTAGTTAAACACATGCTCAGCCAAGGAATTGCAAACATGACATGAGTATCAGAGTATCAGTTAGTAGAAGGTGAGAACAAATAGCATCATCTGGTAGTATAGTGCATATACTTTTAATACTTAGATCATTGGTATCATTCAGGTCCTCTGAGAGCTGCCCAGATCAATTTATCTTAAATTATTATATGTTCACAAACAGATATAATTATATCCTCGCTCCTTAAAAGGCTGAAATCATTTTAAAAAGGTGAGCTTTCTTCTTGTATATTTCTTGTTAAGTATGAGATTATTTCCTTCACTGGGGTTTCTTAATAAGTGAATGAACATTTTGGAATCAGTAGTTATGGATAGAGGTTACACTCATATTCCCACGTGCAACCTGGTGTCATTGCCAGGTAACTTAGGTATTACACTTCCAGACACAATGCTTTCTCTGGTAACCCAGTTGCTAGCTTATATCAGGAAACAGTACAGCTTTTATGTTCAACATAAGACTAATGATTTAATCTTTATGCCAATCTATTTTCCTTTTTTCTCATGTTTATCATGAAGCAGACAGTTCATTAATTACACATACGTATCAAGTATACATCAATATAAAAAAAAGAAAGAATCTTGAGGTCATAAAGGAAAGGTCTGCACTCTTATCTTTTGAAACTATTCATGTCAAGCTATTAAAACAAGTAAAATGATCTAACATATTTTTTCTAACAATAAAGCAATTATTAGCTGAAGGAGGTTGTGTGCCTTTAGGGTCACTTCAGTTATTGACTATTACTGACTCAAAGTAATATTAGATAAATTAAATCTTATGGCAATATTCATTATTGCTACATTTAGGTATAGCAGGAACTTGTACCAACATTGCCTAAGTACAGCTAAGACGCGATTGATAAATAGCCGATAAGCCTAGGCACAGCTGTTAGAACTAACCTGAGAAAGGAGTATACAAATGAAAGTATAATAAGATGTAAGAGGAATATGTGTAAAATATGTGCCCATGTTATAGAAATCAGGAGCTTTTTCCACTTTTGTGTGATTTATGATCACTTTTTGATTCACTTCTGCATTGTGCACAGAAGGGATATAAAATGCAAAGTCATGCCTTTTCTATCTACTTTGCAATCAAGATGCTTCCATTTGCAGCCACCATTGCTGTCTCCCATTCTGAGGTACTTGCCTTGACTGTGCCAAAACTGGGTCAGTCCAGTGGTGTTCGCTGACCAAGTAGAAAAAATATAAACAGAGGCTGACCCATCTGAACTTTATTAATCAGGAAATTTTGGGTAGAGTTCCAGTGGATAGAGATATGGTGTTTTTATGTTCCACAGACAGGGATTAAAAGGTTGCATGGTCTCACTGTACATGTGGCTATAAAGGTATGTATAGCCTTCACTATGCTTGCTGCAGGGGACTTTCCAGAGACATAGTGGGACATGTTGAGTATCTCATGGGCTTTTGTCTTGAGAATACTTCAGCAGGTTCCTCAACATACTCCTGGCATGTGTGGAGCAATACATCTATTTCCAGGTATCACCTCAGGACAGTGCCAGTACCATAAGTGCCTTCTATGGGATGGGATGCTTCCCTGAAGTGCTAAGTATGAAAAGCTGCACCCATGTTGCCATTAGGGCCCTATACGGATCACAGGGGGTGCAGTAGTGGAACAGGAAGGGCTACCATTGCATCAACTCCAAGGCAGTGTGTGATGCATGGGAGTGAATAACTAACATGTTGGCCCAGCATCCTGCACATTATTTCCTATGTTCGGCACATGAGGTCTCTCTACCAGCTCTTCCTACATGGAACTATTCCATGTGATCACCTATTTGGTAAGTGCAAATGATTTTAATATTCCTATTCTTGGAAGTTTCATTATCTGTAGAGAGGTACTATAGGTAATGTTGAGTAATCATGGTTCCTTTTCTTATTATGTGTCCCCCCATTTTGTTTTGCAGGTGATGCAGGCTACCCACTTGAACCTTGGCTAATGACATCAGTCTGTATCTCAAGCTGCCAGGGAGAACTTCAGCGTCATCCTGTCCCAGACATGGATAGTTAGTGAGAGAGTGTTTGGCCTGCTCAAAGCCTGTTTCCTTCACCTAGATGAATCACGTGACTTCAGTATGACCCTGCTATGGCATGCAGGATATGTACTGCCTGCTGCATTTTTCACAACATGATGATATATCAGTCTGGTTTGCAACTCATGCAGCCAGTCAATGGTCATTGCTGTGCAGCTCCTTCTATTATTCCTTTCACCAGTGACAAGTTACTGTCCAGTCAACAGCAGTGGCACAGCAACTTCCTCTAGTAGGCACATGCATGATATATGGATATGCAGGCAAGGAGGTGGCATCTAGTTTGCAAATGTGGGTCCTGACATTCATTTAGTAACAGTGAGCAGAAATAATTACACATATAATACTTTGATGCATGCAATATTACTTGTGGGCTATGCTGTGTGTTGCATGGTCCATTTATACCATACAGCAGACATTTTTATTTTTCAGCAAAAGAGGTGTTGCTTTTGTAAGACAACCATAGGTTATCATTTGTACAATGTTGAGGGGTAAGTGGCACTGGTGCTAGTTCTACTGGCAGGGAAACAGTCTGGAGAAGCAGGTAATGCAATAGATACCCATTTGAAATGGCAGGACCTGCTAGAGCGAGTCTTGGAATCTGAGATGTCATCTCTTTGAACAAAGGTAGATGTACAGAGGACTTTTCAGACTCACCATTTCTGATGAAGTTCCTGTAGAAGGGATGAAAGTGCTCATCAACTTGTATTACTAAGTGAAAGCACATTAAACTACATTATTTTAACCACATTTCTGGCTCCATTTTGCTGGATACAGTGGGATTCCTCTGCACAGTTTTCTTTTTTTTTAAGTTGCTTGTCAATGAGTAGCTGCTGTTTTTCTTGTCATTTCTCAGAATATTCCTTTTTCTCCAAGGTATAGTGATCTTAGAGATTGTATATATAAGTCTGGGGGTTATGGGGGGCTTGCCCCCTGCAAAAAGAAGTTTAAAGGAGAAGCACTGTCTTTGCTTGACAGTGGCACAGGAAAATAACTTTCTTGAGTGGCGTAAGCCAGGGAACCTTGTTGGTTAGGCTTACGTAGGCCCTTGGTCCAATAGCCTAGTACCTACCTATGAACCTGTAAGAGTGATTTTCAAGATTTTCTGTTCTTCTGTGGTTTTTTTTTGGCTTTTCAACACTCAGCATTAAAAGTGCCAATTTCAATAGAAAGCTGGTTTAACATACTTTTATGGCTGTACTTTTATTTTTATATGTAGTGCCCAGAGGAGGCTATGCTGGATGTTTGGTATCACAAAGTAGTTGCATTATAACAATTTTTTCTGGTCCTTTCTGCTAGGTGTTTTTTACATTCCAGGAGGAGGTGCTGCAATAGTCTTCTGTGTAATTGTACTGCTGGATGAGTACTTTTGTCCTGTTACAGATTTTTAAAGTGTAAGTTATAGTTGGAAGGTGTCACACAAAATGTCTCTTTTTTTATTTCTTCAAGTGTTTTGGGTTTCTAATGCCATGAAGGGAATGGACCTCATTCCTAAGTCAAAGTACGATTAAAGTTCATGAAATTAGTATTGTTTCACTCTTTGATGTCAGCCAAAAGTGCTCTTCGCAGCACCTGCAAAGTGCCTAGTAATGTCTCCTTCTGCATTTTGTACAGAGTTACATGTATTGGTAGTGTATCTAAATAAGATTTTAGACTTTTTTTTGTAAGACCCATTGCTTCTACTACTATGGGAACTATTTGGGTATCTTTCTTCCACATTGCGCTCGTTTCTGCTTGCAGATCCTGATATTTTATAAGTTTGTGTCTCTCTGTGCACAGGACACTGTAGTCATTGGGTGTGATAATTTCAATGATCAGTGCTACTCTTGTCTTTTCTTGGCCCACTATATCTGGTTTTCTAGCATGTATCTTTTGAATTGTTGGTAATGGATGATCCCATGTGATGTAGACTTCATCATTTTCTATGATGCTTTGTGGCTCATGTTTCCAGTGCTTTTCAGCCACTTCAGAACCATAATGTTTGCATAATCCCCAGTGCAACAGTTTCATCACGTTATTGTGCCTTTCAGTATATAGTTCTTCTGCTATTAGTGTGTCACAACCAGCAACAAGGTGTGTGACTGTTTCCAGTTTGGTTTTACAAAGCCTACATTTGTCTGTTTCTCCCACATGTTCAATGGACTTTGTAAACCAGCATGTTTGTAGCCCACTGTCTTGAGCCATCAATATTAACCTTTCATCTCTTGGTTTGAATAAACCTCTCCTTAACCATTCCTGCATTTGTTCCTGATCAACATGAGGTTCTTCCAGAAGTTTTCTATACTTGCAGCTATATTTATGTATTTTCCACATTTCTTGCCTTTTCATCTGATCCTTCACCTTATGTTCTTTCTTTTGTTTTTTGGCACATTCAGTTGCTGCCTGATTTTTATCTACTTCTGGTTTGATTTCCATTCCTGCTCGATGCCAATATGCTTCTGCTAGCTTAAGCAGGGATGTCATCTTAGATTTATTCTCCTCATGTTTCAAAACTTTCACTACATTTGGGTCTTGTGAGATCAGCAGATATGTGTGGAGTCCCATGATTGCAGATCTGTACATGTAATCAATTTAAAGGAGGCCCATCCCTCCTTCGGAACAGGGAATATATAATCTTGGTATGCATTGATTTTTATAGATCATTTGGTGATGAAGCATCCTTCTTGTTTTAATATCTAATCTATCCAATATGCTTTGGGGGAAATCAATCACTCCAAAACTTTAAGTTAGGACAGGAAGAGCAAACTGGATTATTGCTTGGATTTTGTTCCTAGATGTCACTGCTGTTTTCAGGATTAATTTGTCTTCTAAAATATTCCTTACTAAGTTTTACTCGTATTTGTTTGGGTTTTATTGCTGATCCTTCATCAGTCTCCAAGTATTTATACACTCCCTCTTGCTCAAGTTCTTTTATATCACATTCTTGGCCCAAACTGATGTTTTCCTGGTGCTGCAGTTTTCCTGTTTTAAAGGTTGCTTTTGCACATTTATCAAGGCCACGTGACATTCTAATATCATCTGAAAAAGTTTTGACAACCTGCAGCTGCGCTTTAAGTTCCTCATCAGATGAGCTATACAGTTTTAAGTCATTGACAAATAGAAGATGAGAAGTCTTTAGACTTTGCTGTTTTCTAGGAGACAAATTGTAGTCATGGCCTAAGCTGTTAAGTAAATAGCTTAATGTGTTAAAGGCAAGACAGAACAGCAATGGTGACAGAGAGTCACCCTGGAATATCCCCCTTTGAATTTTTATCCCTGGGATAATAATTTGTCCTTTATCGTGGTTTAATTGCAAAGTGGTCTGCCATTGTTTCATAATCACTGTGACAGTCGATCAGTGTAGGATGTATCTTATACATTTTTAAGCAATCTTTTATTCATGAATGTGGGATACAGTCAAATGCTGTTTTGTAGTCAATCCATGCCATACTTAGATTCTTCCCCTTTTTTGCAGTTCTCCACTATGCCTGTATTTAAGAACAAATGATCCTTTCTTCCATATCACTTTCTTTTACTGCCCTTTTCTTCTATTGCCATAATTAAGTGTTCTTCTAAATGACTATAAACTGTTAGCATCAATTCCAGTGTATAGTTTGTACATCGTCGGAAGGCAAATTATTGGTCTATAATTTTTGGGGTAGCTTGCAGGTTCACTCAGTAAGAGCATTGTTTTACCTGTTGTTAGTCAGATTGGTGTCCATTTGGGGTGAACCTATAAATAGTTCTTTCTCATGGTTAGGTCTTCATGCAAAGGTGTTAATACTTTTAACCAAAAATTAGGCACTGCATCTGGGCCTGGGGTTTTCCAATTAGAAGCTTTTCTTAAACTTGTTTCAGTCTCTCTGGCTGTTACTTCACCTCATTTCATAGCCTGTACCTTTAAACTTCTTATTCTTTCTATTACTTCTTTTATCTATTTAGCATCTTTGTTCTGTTCCACTGTATCTTCATAGATACTTCTTCAAAATGCATCTTTTTCTTCTTTTTCGGCGGTCTTTCAATTCCTTTTACCTTGTTTCTCAATTCTCTATAAAACTTTTTGGGTCATCACTAAATTGCCTATTTTGTACTTTTCCTTTATATTTATCTGTGTATCTTCTAAATTTATCTGCCTGTGCTGAAATTTTAATTTATTATTTGTGATAGTGCATGATAGATCCTGGTCTGTTCTAATACTGTGCACAGCTTTTATCACATCTGTCTTTCTTAATATTTTTGGTGAACTATTTTCCCTCTTCTATAGTCTTCTCACAGTGACACTTCTTGTCTTAATTGCTTTATATTTTACTCTATTCGATACTTTATGATGGCATTTGATTTCTCCCCTTCCTTTGCCTCACTACCCTGTGCTCTTGTGGTAGCACTTTATCAGTTATTAATTTATCTGCACAGTAACATATCCTGTTTACTTCAGTTATATTGCTTGGATCTCTATGGGCAGTCCTAATTACTGTGTTCATTTGTTTTATCAGACTTCTGACTTTTGGGGTTTTATTGACCTTCTGCAGTCTATTTCTTTCATTGATTTTAATATATCTATCTACGTCCATTAAATCAAACAACTCTTCCATTAGTTCATTTTCTTCCAGAGTGAGGGCACATCCTTTGTTTTACACATCCTGTGGTCATTCTATAGAAAGTTATATAGCATCTTCCTGTGGCACCTTATCTTCAATTTCATCCTGTGCCATCCATTGCTTTGTCATATGGGAACTCACTGGCCTATCACTCCTCAACATTGACTGCATCAGAGTCTCTGCAGTATTCTGTTCCTTCCTTTGCTGTCTAGCTTTAAGTGAACATTTATACTGGTTTCCTGGGAAGGCTCCATGGCACCTGACCAATTGCTTCCTTTTCCTCTGGTTTCCCCTTAATTTGGATGTCCATTGCTCTTTCCTGTTGTGGTGCTTTCAGCATTAGATTTTCTACACTGAATCCTTCACTTTGCAGTACTCCATAACCTCACTTTCTATTGCTTTAACTTCTCCATTACTGATCTCCTTTTCTACTTTTCCTCTTTGTCTTCTTATTTTTTGTATTTGCAAAGTTTTCAACATCTGGATTCCTTTGCCTGTATTTCTCTTCAAATATATTTGGTGCTGCTCTTTTTGTAATGGTTAGATTTGCTTTCTCCTTTGCATAAATATTACACCACATTAAATCCCTTTTTCTTTCCCATGTCCATATTTCTTCTTCAGATGTCTCCAGATTTTCCTGCTTCTCCTTACTTTGAGGACTTTCTCCATCATGCTGTGATGTAACCTATGTTAGACCTTTTACATCAAATCCTTCACTCCAGACACTCCATAACTTCAACTTCTATTTCCTTAACTTCTACTTTACTAATCTTCTTTTCCACATTCCATCTTTGTAATATTATTTTTTTTTTATTGTGAAATGTTCCATATCTGGATGCCTTTGCCTGTATTTCTCTTTGAATATCTTTGTGACTGCTTTCTCTATATTAGTTAACCTGGCTTTCTCCTTTGTATAAATATTGTACCATATCAAATCTCTCTCATTCCCATGTCCATATTTCTTTTTTATACTTTTCAAAAATGTCTAGGTTTTGTTGTTTACATTTTTGCACTTCCTCAGATACTTCTTTTTCCAAACAGATCTAAGTTTCTTGATCTATATACTGTTTTTCAAAAATCTGTTGTATTAATTAATGCTGATTTTTATTTGAAGCTTCTGGCAGTTTTTCCTGTGAAAGCATTTTTCTTTCCTCTAATTTATCTCTTAATGTCTTTGTATATCCTCTGTCTGGTAATTCTGGGCTTTTTGCATAATAGTAACAATACATAATTTCTTTCTTATCCTCAATAGTCTACTCTATCGTCTTTATGGCTCTTCTTTGGCCAATCAGTTTTTGTGATTTTTGTGGACTGCTACTTCTTTCTACAACAGGGAGCCCATCCTCCCCTTGGGCCTGGCCTGGCTCCATTGTAGGAATGTTTCCAGATTTTGAGGATTCTACACTGTCATTTTTTCCATCTTGGCACCACTGTACCTACCAGGAATTGGCACATTTTTATCCTTGGACTTATGCATCCTGCTATCTTTTTTTGCTTTTTACTTACTTCTGTCCACAATATATGCTATATAAATAAAGCCTATATATCAGTGTCACCCTGGTGAGATTTTGTGAAAAACAGGGTCCACCTTCTGAAAGTACTCACCAAGCCTTGAGGATGAATTAAATTTCAGCACTACTCCTCTCCTTTGCTTGTTTTTTTTCATCTCTCTATTAGGACCCCAATAATAATAATAATAAATAATAATAATAATAATAATAATAATAATAATAATAATAATAATAATAGATAATGTCTCTTAAGGATGGTATGGATGATGGTCCCATAGATCAAGAGCAGGATCTGGCATACAAGCTTCATGTTGAGTTGTTCTGATAGCAAGATCTACTGGATACAGGGAAATGTCTTGCCACTGAACTAACTGTGCTGTGTGACTTAGACCTTGATTGACAAGTTCTTACACATGTTGTAGAAGTCTAATGAGGACTGACTACCTTCTTTTCTTGGGTGAATCCACTGAAATGTCTCAGCATATTCTTGAGATGCATGTGGAATGTGACCTACTTTTCCACTGTGTATGTGGACAGCTCCCTGGCCATGTCCATCAGGGTTTTGAATATGTCTGGAAAGTCATTGTGATTGTGGCCATGGAGGCTAGCATGGATACAGTGTGAGTAACCATACTGCACATGAGAGTCATCACGGCAATGTCCCTGGCCTCAACCATTTCCATCTGCTGGTGAAAGTCCTGACATACATGCTGCACTGCTCTAATCATCTGTACCTTCCTATCCATGGCAGTAGCCTGTGCTTCAGCTACATCACAGCACATCTGTTGCTGGGCAGCCAAGGCCTTTCATGTCTGCAGAGCTAACTGTGAAATATGCCTTCACCTGGCACCTCATTGTAAAGGTGTGACAGCAGGTAATTGCTGTTTCTGAAAGGATAGTCTCTTCATCAAGAGGTTCAGGCTGTGTACCTGAAGTAGGCATTGAGCTGCATAGTGTTCCTGCCTAGGTAATGACATGTCCTTGTGTTGTCAGTTGTGTGAACCCTTGTCCTTTCCTGAGGAGTTATCTAGTTGCTGTGTTGTGGAAGACCCAAACAGTACACTTTGCAAATGTGTGCAACTGTCCTTGGGCTGTGTCAAGAATATGAGAATTACAGCATCATTGCCAATGGCCATCCTGCTGTCAACATCAGTCTGCTGTGGTAAGACACTTGAAGAGTTGGACTGTGGTACTGACCCTGTGAAGAGATATGTTATGAACATGTGGTTAATGTGACCTGAATCAGGTGTACATTTTTTTATGTTTAGATACAATGATTGAACTTATCATGCATTATCTGTAGATTTTCTCCTGCAACTGATGCTGATGGCATACCTCATGATGAAACATGTAAGGATGATATGTGCACGTTTCTCAGCAAATACTTTGTATAATACGGGATCCAGGACTCGCTACGGTTCATTTAGCACACTGGGCAATGAATGCCCTTCAGCACTCATTGTTTCTGTAACAGGTACAGGTTTTACAGGATCAAGTTGCTAGCCCGAGGCCCAACCCTCCTCAGAGGGTGCACTCGCGTGCACACACACACACACACACACACACACACACACACACACACACACACACACACACACACACACACACACACCCTCACCTAAGGCCAATTTAGTATGTCCAATCCACCTACTGCATGTCATTGTAATTTGGGAGGAAACAGGAACACCCAAAGGAAACCCACACGAATTAAATGAGGACATGTAGGCTCCACACAGAAGGCACCCCAGCCGAGAATCAAACCAGAGAACCTCTTGCTGTGGGGCGACAGCCCTAACTGCTACACCACTGTGCTGTCCACATTGTATCATAGTAAAGTAAAATTATGTACATTAACTAAACGTTCGCAATGCTCGGCTGTGGTATGCAGAGGTTAGATAGTATAAATGTCAAAAACACCTCTAATCATGCAAGTAGCAGCTGCATCTGCATCCAGTTCATCTCCCATTATAGAGAGAAGGTACTTCTACTCTGGTATTAAAGGTTGGAGTGTCGAATGGCCACTACCAGGGATACTGTGGGTAATTGCCTTTTGCTTAGCTTTTATCCTGATATGGCCACAATTTCATTGATTCTTTTCCTGCATTGTGCCTGGTGTGGTTCCTTCTCCCTACAGCATTAATGTCAGTTGCTACTTGACTCCATGCCTTAGCTCTCTCTCTGTTTTGACCCCTCTTTTCTAAACAGGAATTCTACATATGTCCTCTGAACATCCATATGGATTTGATTCTCCACAGGATCAAAACTGTCAATACTGTGTCTTGCTCCCCTGTTGTCACACCATGGTAAAACCTACAATCAAATATTGTGAAAGAACTGACAAAGTGACATCTGCCATCCACTTAAGGTAGTAAATGTGGACCAGGAATGACAGTATATTAGAGAAGCAGAGATAAATTGTGATATAAGTACATCTTCTATTATTAATTCTGTGTTGTTGTTAATATTGCCTGTTTTGTGTTGTCCTTTGGCGCAATGTGTTTGCTGTGATTGCGTGGTAGTTATTTGGTTAATGTGTTTAATTTAGTAGTTCGAATCACCTGGAATATATTACTTCTTACTAATCCTTTAGCCCTTGACAGTGACAGTGGAATTGTCAGTGCTAAGCACTTTAACTACCATGTAGATAGCAGTGAAAGTGGCATCTTGCACATTCCCAATCACATCATTCATAAGCCGTGACAATAGTACTAACTATCATGCCTTACTGGTAAAAATAAAACTACTATTCAACAGATCAGGATGAATTACATTGATTATTGTCTTTTTATACTTGTTTCTGCTTATCCTTGCTGTTGATAAATGGCTTTAGTTCAGTCATGTTTTTCCCATTATGTTAACAAAGTGAGTGATTTGGAGATGCGTAAAATGGCAGACTGAAGCCAAATGGCAAAAGCTGAGCAGATTTGAGAACTTCTTATGCAGATGAAGCTCATCTACACTAAGCACTATGAATTTCATTATAGCTCACATGTGAATTACTTTGTGTAGGTGCAAATGCATTTGGCTTGCTGTCGGTGAGCTTCTCTTAACTTATGAACATGAGTAACTGCCAAGCATGCCTCAGTCACACTCCAGCATGCTATATCATGTGCATGGTATGTATGCCATTCTAAGCTTGGTAATGACAGATTAAACTTTACCTCAGTGCTTTCAGTACATCCAGTTTTAATTTTCTGTCACAATTCTTATAACGGGCTACAAAACCTACCCATAACCTACCAGGGGTAAAGAAGGTCACAATATACTAATGACAGTGTTTACTGATATACTTTTACAGAAGTGGTTGTGTGTCTTCCCTTTAAAAGTGCTGCAGTAGTAAAATTCAGCATACATTAATAGCCTTGAACACATGTAAATGACAACTGTGATATCACATTCAATGAATAATAGTATTTATTAAAAAAAAAACATAAAAAAACCCCACTAAACACTACTAAAGACAAACCTCTATCATGATATTACAGTGTCGGAAGGTTTCCATTTATTTACCTAAATAAAATGGAACTTGGAAAAAATAATATAATATATATGTGCGTGTGTATGTTTGTGTGTGTATGTGTGTGTATGTGTGTGTATGTGTGCTGTAATTACCCCAAAAATAGCAATATCAAGTGCCATCAATAACGTTTTATAACTTTTTTCAGAATACCATCAGCAGTAAAAAATACCATCAGCAGTAAGAGGGCAATGCAGGAACACTACTTACGAGCAGTTTCTTAATAAATGAATAAATATTTAATTTAATTTCATTAAATAAATTGCAATGTTTTCAAAACACTTATGAGTTGTTCTTGTTTTCCACTTCTCTTTATTCAATCTTTTATGTTACTTTTTCTGCAGGTCCAGAGATCCCTGAGGCAGATCAGCAGTGCACCTCCCAGGTGAGGGATTACTCACCATATTCCCCTGCCTGCTTGGTGACATTGTCACAGGTGGGAGTGGTGGCTCCACTCCTGTGGGCCTACTGTTGTGTGGCAGCCTGGAAGGCTGTAAACACCATGAACTTCATGGCATGGATGAGGCAGCAGTTTATTGGGTGGTGGAGAAGTACCTGCCACCCATTCAGTGCCTTATCTAGTGAGTGCAAGACTCAATGACCCAGTTGGTTCTGACCTTTGAGGCACCAGAAGCCTCCACCCCTACACCATTGGGATCCTCCTGTCAAGGTCCATCAGAGAGAGAGAGGGGGGATAACTGAAGTATCCCAGGATAGTACTTTCATGTCACACCCCCTCCACCTCCCTGTTGTGTCTGTCTGCCAGCTGTATGTCTTGTCACAACTCCCAGTGTCATCCCACAATGGTGTTCTTGTCTGTCTCATCTGTATTTTATGTTTATGTGTCTTTCACAGCTGTTGCCTAAGCCTCTCTCCTAAATCTTCTACACTTACTCCTTCCTCAACCTCTGTCTTATAAAAAGTTAGAGCTGTAGGGGTCAGTCTCCCACAAAAACATACTGCCCCCCTTTCCTACCTTCTCCAGCACAATCCTCTTAATTTCTTCCTTCTGTGTGTCCCTTGTATTATACCCCCCTTGTTTCTGGCTTTCCCATCTTCTCCATTTTCAGCCTTTTATAAGACCAACCGGTGTGGTGTGCACACAGTGACTAGATAAAACCTTACATCAGTTTGAATTAGCTGCTGGATAGTGGCACTTAGTGTAGCTCAGCACAGATTCTAGCAGAAGATATTGAGAGATCTGCTCAGGCTGGTGCTGACAGTTGCATAGGAACAAAAAAAAAAACATGACTTTACGCATGCATGGTCTCTACTGTACTTAACTATAGTAGGATTTATTCATTTTACACCACTTCAAATGTGCAAAGCTGCTGTAGGTGTTTCATTGCAGGGCTAAGATCTTATTAAATCAGAGCTGTTTGTCCACACTTAGCTGATTAACATTCAAGTGCAGTGCTGCTTTTTACCATTTGCCATTACACATGAATGAATTGTGGGTCTATTAATACCATCTTTAATCGAATATGTTCTGGGATTTGTGAAGCTGACAATTATTTGAATCAGGGTCCTATGAAGTAAGTCTAAAATTTACTTCAGTTATTAATTTCTCAGACACTTTTATGGCCTGCTAGATTACTTCACCAGCATGAAGACTTAACAGCTAACATATATGTACACTGAATGGGTAAGAGTGTGGAAAAATATGTCATCTTAAATTGCAGAGAAAGCAAGCCATTCAGATGACTACATGCATAGAGCCTATCTAATTAATTTAGTGTTTGTAAAAGAAGAACCATATAATATCAGTGGCTAAAAATGCCTTCTCAGTGCTTGGGCAAGCAGATTGTAATTATTAGACACAATGTACTGTTCGTGGACTTATCCAAGCATCCTTCCAAGGATGAAATTTTAATTCATGAAAGAAGGTTGATTCCTGTCCAATGGATCCATCATATTTTAATATTTCTTCAGAAAGAATGGTATAGTTTATTCATGGACAAAATGACCAATGAACAAGCTACATAATATTAGTCTGATAATTTCTTAGTCCATGGATGGTATACGTGGATTTGGATATCTAACTGTTGGATCAAAAATTACATTTGTGCCAATATATTTAGCTTTGTAGATCTTTAAGTGTATCTTTGAAATATGATGAATGTATAAGAATTGATATATGAAAATGTTTTCCTTCTTTGTTCTACTGTAATTAATTAGAAACATTTGGAACTGGAAACAGCTAAAAGGAGTACGTCTATTGAGATAATACATAGCATCAATACAGAATTCACATCCTTCCCCATAGCTTGCAAACATATTTGGTCTGATTTGTAAATAGCAGCCTATACATTTATTCCTTTCTGCATTGATGTATTACTACAGTGGTACTACACAATTCATGAAACACAATGTGTGTAAAGTACAGAAGTCACTTTATTTTTTTTTTAGAAATATGGTGTATAAACCGCAGTATTTAAAAAGACACAGCTAACATTCATTTCATTCTGAGGTATCCTAGAGAAGATGTAAACAATGAATATGACTGATACAGTGGACTTTATGCTACATTTCTATAGTTCCTTCAAAATCAGTGATGTATTTTGAACCTCCATGGTCATAGTAATGAACATTTGAAGTGTAAAAACCCATATTAACTGCTTTTTTATAATCATACAGATAAGTTCCAGTTCTATATAGATACATTTGCAATGATTTCAGCTTCATATTTCCTTTGCACAGGCCTGCCACTAAAACCACCACCAAACCGGTATTTCTTACATATATTATAGCTAGTGGACATTTATGGGAGCTATGGCACCTCACATGGCAACTAAGAATACACAAAGTCCATAAGGATCATGAGTCTATGAGAGCAAAAACAGAAACTAAATTGACACAATCAGCTATAGCAGACCATGGTAAATATTCAGCAACTTGCCCCCCCCCCAAACAAATTGTTTTGACGATATGAACATAACATCTTCTTTCACGTAAATGGAAGTCATTTGCATACTAAGCTGTACATGACAAAGTGGCTTCAGAAAAATATGCAGTCAGTGGAATGGTTATGCCTGAAGAGCAAGTTCAGGGTTTGGCTGAAGTCCTTACTGACTGAGACAAACTCAGTCCCCCTTTCAATACTGTCACTGCATTAGAGAAGTCAAAGCCTCACTTCAAGGACCATGCAATACTGGTGCAAGATTCACTGTTCAGGGCTTGTAACAAGGTACTATTCAGAATTACCTTTATCTACACCTGTTGTATCAGGGTATCAGGCACAATCCTTCATATAAGGGAACATATTATGGTGATTCTTGATACAGCACAGCTGCTACAGGTATAAATTCTTTCATTTCACAAAAGGCCTACTTGGCTAAATTGTGCAAAAGTTTATAGTCCTAGTACTGACTCATTTTTATGATCAAGAATTCTGTCGGGACAGACTACCATTAGAGTATATGTTTGATGTAGTCATTACAATTTCATGGGTTGTTTCTATTTGTGATATTGTTGTATCTTGTGTTGGCCACATTTCTACCCATATAAATGATGGCGTGTAGTTCTTTTGACTGTTGGTAGTTGTGCTGGACCTTCTCTGGTTGTAATTTTGCCAAATACGGTGAATCAACTCCTTGAATGGTCTTGTGGTTAAAGTATACAGAATGGGATTGAGAGCGCTGTTGATTGGAAGTATGAAAATAACTACCCAAGAGCTGATTGTTCCTGTAAAATAATAAAACACACCTGTAAGTATTATGTATCATGCCAGCATTCAGTAAGTATTATGTATCACGTCAACATTCAGTAAGTATTATGTATCATGCCAGCATTCAGTAAGTATTATGTATCATGCCAACATTCAGTATTATGTATCATGCCAACATTACAGACATTTAATATGAAGTTGTCTACAAATAATACTTCTAAGTTCAAAGCAAGTGTGCAGATGAAAATATGAATTTCTGAAACTATTAATGCTGTTATATTAAACAGTACTACAGTAATGTTGTGTTACATTAGTGTAGCAATTAACCAATCAATAACTAGTTTTGCCAAAAGTAATCTAAAATGGCTTCAAAATTTATATGTTTGGAAACCCTTCTAAATTCACAATAAATACTATTATATAAAATACTTTCACTTTGTTTTAATAAAAATATTGTCATGTGTGGCTTAGAAGTACAAAAACAGAACAGTATGCAGTAGGGTTGAAAGTAGACATCCAATATTTCTTTCTTTCATAAAATAAAACATCATTTTGGATGATCTCTGTCAGACTTTCAGCACCTAAATTCCAGTTTTGGCTTATTCACAACTATAATACTTTTTGTATACTTCACTTTATAATAGGAATCATAGGAAATACATGGCTATTAGAACATAGGCAATGTGTGCCTTGCCTATAACCATCTTTGGTCTCTACTAACCTTTTCAAGGCAAGTAAGGCATATAGGTCCTGAAGCATATTATAGGGCACCAAACCAATTGTCTTAGCTATGTTTAAGGCCGCTAGGGAATCGCGCACCTTGACATGTAAGGGGAGTCTTTTATAGATCAAGGGAAGGCACTAGGTAATGAACGTAGCACTCCATTTAGTTTTATTATTTCCTGATGTAAACTGAAATCTGTTGTTCTAGTCTGGGCTGAGCTATTTGACACATATAAGAAAAAGGCCATCTTGGATAAAGGGAACCCTGAGGGCATGGAAAGCAAGGCACAGGCCTCCCTCGACAGTCTCCCTAAGTACAGGGAGAGTGGCTCTAGCCTTTCCTGATAACTGACACTGAAGATTTCTGAGGCTCAAGAGTTGTTTTGTTAGGAAAGCATCTGATCTTTCAAGTGTTTTGATATTTCTATTGAAATACATGTCAAATTATATTCTATAATGGGTCTAACTGGGGCAGAGTCCAGGTGATCTGTAACTTCCTTGCTTTTGGAAGACATGCCTTTGGTGATTAATTTTGATATATAGAAGGACTTCCTACCTGTGGAAGCATGGAGGTGTTTAGGTGAAATGGCAGTGGAGTTTTTAACTAGATTGTTTAATGAAATCTTGGAAAGTGAGAGGATGCCTGAGGAATGGAGAAAAAGTGTTTTGGTACCGATTTTTAAGAATAAGGGTGATGTGCAGAGCTGTAGTAACTACAGAGGGATTAAATTAATCAGTCACAGCATGAAGTTATGGGAAAGAGTAGTGGAAGCTAGGTTAAGAAGGGAGGTGATGATTAGTGATCAGCAGTATGGTTTCATGCCAGGAAAGAGCACTACAGATGCGATGTTTGTTTTGAGAGTGTTGATGGAGAAGTACAGGGAATGTCAGAAGGAGTTGCATTATGTCTGTGGATTTAGAGAAAGCATATGAGAGGGTGCCTAGAGAGGAGTTGTGGTATTGTATGAGGAAGTCGGGAGTGTCAGAGGAGTAAGTAAGAGTGGTACAGGATATGTACGAGGGTATTGTGACAGCGGTGTGGTCTGCGGTGGGAGTGACGGATGCGTTTAAGGTGGAGGTGGGATTAAATCAAGGTTCAGCTCTGAGCCCTTTCTTATTTGTAATGGTGATGGACAGGTTGACAGACGAGATCAGACAGGAGTCCCGGTGGACTATGATGTTTGCAGATGACATTATGATCTGTAGTGAGAGTAGGGAACAGGTAGCGGAGACCCTGGAGAGGTGGAGATATGCTCTAGGAATGAAGGTCAGCAGGACTAAGACAGAATATATGTGTGTGAATGAGTGAGAGGGAGGATAGAGGAATGGTGAGGATGCAGGGAGTAGAGGTGGCGAAGGTGGATGAGTTTAAATACTTGGGATCAACAGTTCAGAGTAATGGTGAGTGTGGAAGAGAGGTGAAGAGAGTACAGGTAGGATGGAGTGGGTGTAGAAGAGTGTCAGGAGTAATTTGTGACAGACAAGTACCAGTAATAGTGAAAGGGAAGGTCTACAAGGGGGTAGTGAGACCAGCAATGTTATATGGGTTGGAGACACTGGCATTGACAAAAAAGCAGGAGTCAGAGCTTGACGTGGCAGAGTTGAAGATGTTAAGATTTGCACTGGGTGTGGTGAGGATGGACAGGATTAGGAATAAGTATAATAGAGGGTCAGCCCAGGTTGGAAGGTTTGGAGACAAAGCCAGGGAGGCAAGATTACGTTGGTTTGGACATGTGCTGAGGAGGGATGCAGAGTATATTGGGAAAAAGATGCTAAGGATGAAGCTGCCATGTAACAGGAAAAGAGGAAGTCCTAAGATAAGGTTTATGGATGTGGTGAGAGAGGACATGCAGGTGGTTGGTGTGACAGAGCAAGATGCAGAGGACAGGAAGACATGGAAACAGTTGATCTGCTGTGGCAACCCCTGATGGGAGCAGCCGAAAGAAGAAGAAGAAGAAGAAGGACTTCCTGACTGCGGCCACTACATGGTGATCAAAGGAAAGGGAGTTATCGACCCAGGTACCCAGGTCTTTGATGACAGACTCTTTCTAGAGTGAGGTATCATTCATGCAAAAGGTGGTAGGAATTTGTTCTTTACTACAGGAGATGATACTGTATCTGTTAGCATTTAGCTTCAGCTTTTTCTCATTGCACCATGTGTTAGCATGTGATAGTTCTGCTTGGAGGGAATTTGTATCATTTATCGATCTGACAACTGTACCCAGCTTGCAATCATCAGTAAACTTATAGGTTCATTGAGTCATAGGTGTATACTAGGATAATGACCACAAGCACCTTTTTAAGCTTAGCCATGCATCCCAAACCTCTAATGAGTTATGGCACCCTTAATATATGTAAGCAGGGCTTGGGGGATGACACTTTTGAAAGCAGGACCATTTACAGGCTGCCTGTGTTCATTAGAGACATAGGTGCCAAACCAGGAATGAATTTGTTCCCCATCCAATTGTCCAAGTTACATTTAAATTGGGTTAGGGAGGAACTCTGCTTCATATGGATCGGTATCCTGTTCCAGAGAAGGGGTAGTCTCAGGGATACAGACCTGTCTTTTCAGGTCCTATTTGTATCACAGCTCTTTAAGATGGGTAATTCTGGTACTGTTTGTTTTGTGGATATGCAGGAGGTCCATCAGAGTTGGGTCTGCCAATGCCCTGTATGCCAGGCATAGATCTCCCCTCAACAGCCTGTAGGAGACAGAATTCAGGGATAGGGTCTTAAGGGAGTCTGCACAAAAAATGTTACTTATGCCCTGTATTGTTTTAGTGAGGGAACTCTGTGGATGTTCCAACTGATGGATATACCTGGTTAGGTACATACCATAGGGGGCATTGTACTCAATGATAGGTTTGATGAATTCTGAATATAGTGCAACAATGACCTCCTTTGACCTAGATGCCATACATTTGTTTATAAGTTACACAACACAGACTGATTTCCTCACTACTGTAGACATGTGATGGTCAAAGGCTAGATTACTGTCTATGTGTGTCCCCAAGTTCCTAACTAATGGGTTGTCTCTTAGCTGTATGTTATCAATATGAGAGTTACCGGGGTGGATAACTTCCTGAAGGATACTATTATGCATTTATTGGCATTAAGTTTTAGTCCATGGCTCTGACTCCAGTTATTTGTCTGTGTCAACCCTTCCTGGAGATTATGAAGGAAATCCTGGAAATCTCTACTGAAACGATGCAGCGTTGTTCGGACTTGATGTGTTTTAATCACTGTATTTGCTAACAACAGATTTGTCATAGTTTAATACTGTTTTTTGTGCTCCAAGCGCACTTACTCTGTAGTAAGTGGCCCAAGGTGCACGTACTTTTGTGTTTTCTTTTTTGATTGCTGCTACTCTGTTTTTTTGGTGCTTTTACTAGAGCGTTTTAGTGGGTGACTTGAATTTAGAATATTTAACCACTGTAATGAGAACAACGGCGTTTTTCCAACTCAAATTGCTGTAGCGCTCAAACGCGCACTGTTTTCTAACTTATTTCAAACTCTGTTCTCCGCGTTGAAGCCTAGACAAGCTTTCTTTCATTTTGCTTGAGAGTATTGCACTGTTTCCTTATCAATTTAGTTAATGTGTTGATGTTACTTAATTTACTAGAGGCTTACTAACGGGTTTCTACCTCCTTCCTCATATGGTTTGGAAGAGCGTAGCCTATTTTGAATGTACTAGCTGGCTTAACGCTCTGTTTCCTGTAATACCCAGCATGTTTTAATCAGCGACTTACTGTCTGAATTATGGCTAACTCTATGTAGTCTTTTGGGCTACTTCTTGTAGTACCCTGCTATTACAACTACGCCTCTCCTTCTAAGCTCCCCCACGTGTTGAGCTGGTATCAGTTGGGAGGTATATAGCTAGTATTTTTTAAGGTCACTACCCCATACGTGTTATACTTATTATAGCAGTTAGCCCTTTTGAGGATACTGCTAGTTTATAACTTCTTCTCTTTTCTCTAGACGACGCCAGTTGCTACCTGCTTCACCCACCTAAGTCGCGAACAACTGTATTTTTGCGATTTAGCGGGAAAGTGGTTTCAGGTGCCCTGCTCCTCTCTCTCCCTCCTCTAGCGACTCCAATTATACCGCTGGATTATCCCCTTATATTTCTCTCAATTTTGCTGCTATTTGAATCACTAGATGCATCTCCTTGTTAGCTGATGCTAACTACAAGTGCCCGCCTAACTTTATTTAACTCCTCTCTGAGTGCTCAACGCGGTCCACTGTATTTCCCGCCTTAGTGCGAAAGTGGTTTCAGATGTCCTGCCCCTCTTTTCACCCTACTCTAGCGACCTATATTTACATCTTTCGTATGTCCCTTTCTTTCACTCTTTTTTACTGGTTTTTAGTCCACTCGCAATAATTACTGGATACAACCCTACTTTTAACTGTAGTCTGGGGCCCTTAAGGTTGCTCCCTACCTGCTGTATGTATTGTACTTACCCCCCCCCAGATTAATATAGTACTTAGGCTGCCCTCTAGTTCTGTCCTCCTGAAGAGAATTTTTATGTTTTATGGCTGCACAATGATTCTTACACAAATGAAATAAGACAGATTTGCTACCTGCTTCTAATGTCTCAACTAGAACTTTGTATTAGACTGTATATTGTATGTACTTTAATGCAACTGTTGATCACTTTTTGTTGATGGTATGCTACTACATTACCTGTTTGTTAATGCTATGCTATTTTAACTTAATATTTTGCTAATACTGTCTCTTTTTGTTTTATTCTCTGTATCTTTTCCTTCTTCTTTCCCAAAAGCTCTAGGCTCTAGCTCTACTCCTGCCCTAAGCTACTCCCAACCTGTGTCTGAAGACCTTGGCCGTCCTTTCAGTGAAACTAACGTGGACTGCATCAACCTGCCCTGTCCATTCTAGGAATAAAGAGTATGTTTGGGCTCCTATATTATTGATTTTTTTGGCTCCCTTTTGAGTCTCCTAAAAGAGCTTAAAGCTGCCAGTGTTTCAGCCTCTACAGCCAGCTACCTCTTGCTCCTGACCTCCCCCTTGTTTTGTACTCACGTCTCCTCCCAGCCTCTCTCTTCACCCTACTTTCCTTCTTTTCACTTTGCCCCCTTACTATCCATATCCCGTATTTTCCATCCCCACATGCTGTCCTTTCTACCTGGACTACTACCTACCATAGTACCCTCCTCCCCTAGCTACTACTTTGTTACTACCTTGACTCCTTCTAGCCCTTTTTAGACCTCAAAGCTTATCACTCTCCTTTTTCTCTTAGCAACCTGTACTCTCTACCCTATTTTGCCATCAGCCTTCTCATCTACCTTGAATCCTTATCAGCAACTAGCTTTTTCTCTTCTTTACCTCTACAATTCCTCCTGTCCTCCTGCTGTAAGCTTTACACTACCTCTCTATTATTAAAACACTGTTCAACTTTCTGGTAATCTCTAGTCTTATCCCTACCCTTTCCTACTAGACTTTCACCTAGTCTGTTCTGAATTACCTGCATTTCTGATTGTCTCCTTCCTCATCTCTTCTTCTGTGATTCTACCGCTCCGTTAAGCCTCAAGTGGCTCACTCCGCTCCCCTCCCTACCCCCAATTCCCACCCACCCCCAGGGGTCCTACTCTTATAGCTCCCCAGACACACCCCCTATACCCTACTAACCTATCCTACCCTTTCTTTGTCTAACCCCACCCCTCTATACACCCCTCCTACTATTTACCTCTTCCTCCTGGTCCTCTCTACTTCCTTCCCTGTTACCTTAACTTTACACCTCTCATACTATTTCTCCCTTCATCCTTCTATTCTTACCACCAGCTTTACCCCTCTCTGATATATTTTTACATACTACAGCTCCCCCCCTCCCTTCTTAACAGGCTCACTTCCTACTACTGAACTTATCTCCCTTATCTTTCTATCTTCTCTCTCCTCTTTCCTTATTATTGTAAACAATGACTCCCTACTCTCCTACATTCTGTATTCTATCAGTCCTACTCTTAACCACCCTATTTTCCACTTACCATCTTACCTTCTTTGAAACCTCACTTACTATCCTGCCTACTTCCACACAAAAACAGACCTCAACCATATACACCTTCACATCATACTCCAATACTCAATCCACCCCTAATTACCTTCTTCCCAGATTTCACAGAATATCTCACCTCAAATATATCCCACCCTCAGATAAAAACCTAAACTTCTAACCTTACCAAATAATAATATTATAGACAAACTAGGTAATCCCACCTTACTAGATGGTGACATTCACCCCAACCCAGGCCCAGCTGACCTCACCCCTCAAATATCCTCTTCAAATCTTAAACATCAACTCCTCATTGGGCACCTAAACATTCAAAGTATAAACAATAAAATACCCCACCTTCATGCCCTCCTAGAGACCCACTCTTTTGACATTCTATGCCTCTCAGAAACCTGGCTTAAATCAAGCACCAAGGATTCTGAGATAATACCCCAAGGCTATAACATACTTAGACAAGACCGAGCAAAGCGTAAGGGTGGTGGAGTAGCAATCCCTTTTAAAAATCAACTTAACATTACTACTCTACCAACATGTCCTAACCAGGATAGCAAAATAGAAGCCATTATAACTAAACTCCAACTAAATGCTAAAAAAGCCCTTTATATCATATGCTTATATCTACCTCCAGGTAACAATATTCCAATATTAGAAGACTTTCTTAGTTGGGTTTCTACCACCTACCCACAAGAAACAATAATCCTAGGTGACTTTAACATAGATTGGAGTAATATTAATGCTGAAAATCCATCCTCTCATATTAATCTACACAGTTTCTCCCAAACTATCACCTCTACCACCAGAATCAATAAGCACACTAAAAGAGAAAGCATATTAGATTGGATACTCACAAACAATAATAACAAAATATATAACGTAGGTACCTTGCCAGAAGATATCAGTGATCACTTCCTAACTTATATTTCTAGAGAAAAGTCAGATTGTGTAAGTACCCCTAATATCCAACAAATTCGCTCTACCAAGAATTTTAATATAAACCTTTTCAGGCTGATCTCAGCATCTGTAACTGGAACTCCTTAAAAACACTTCCTCTTGATGATGCAGTTTTATTCTTTAATACTACTTTCCTAGCCATTCTTGATAGACATGCTCCAGAAAGATCCATTAGAATGAAGTCAAAAACTGCCCCTTGGCTCTCCAAAGACACTAAAAAACTCATCCTTACCAGAAATAAAGTCTGGACCAAATGGAGATGCCACAGAAATACCCCTGATTTCCTTTACTTCCGCCAGCTTAGAAATCAAGCTAAAAAAGCTGTTATCTCAGACAAGAAAAAATACTACTGTGAACTTCAGCAAACACACCTTAACAACTCCAAACAATTTTGGTTATCTGTAAACAGACTCCTCTCCCCAGGTACTGCCAAAACTCCTCCCACTAAATGCCAACCCAGACACTCCTCTCCTGACTGCTAATACATTTAACTCTTTTTTTTCAGAAACTATTCAATCCCTAGCTAGACAAATGAATGCCAACAACCACTACCCCCCAAACAAACCAGCTAGCTCTTCTTATAACTTCTCTCTAAAACCTACATCTACTTCTTACATCTATAAACTCATTCACAAACTGAAACCTTGTACTCCTTCAGCTGATAAGCTACCCTCTCTTTTCCTCCAAAAAGCAGCCAAAGAAATCGCATACCCTATATCCATACTCATAAACAGAACTATCCAAGAAGGATCCATCCCAGAAATCTGGAAAGTCTCTCACATTATTCCTCTACATAAAGGAGGAAACTCCACTGACTACTCCAACTATAGACCTATTGCTCTACTCTCACCCTAGCAAAAATTATGGAAAATGCATTCACCAGCAACTAGTACAATATCTGTCTCTTCACAACATAATAGCTCCATGTCAGCATGGCTTTAGACCTCATCACAGCACCACCACTGCCCTTCTTTCTTTTATAGATACTATCAACAAAAATCGCAACAATAATCTTCTCTCTTCTGCTCTTTTCATTGATCTCTCAAAAGCATTCGACATGGTCAATCACTCTCTTAATCAACATTCTCGAATCTCTATCACTCGACAACCTAACTATAAAATGGTTCACTTCATATCTTAGCAACAGGCAGCAAGCAGTCATATGGGAAAACCACATCTCTTCTCTTTTGCCAATTTCCATCGGAGTTCCTCAGGGCTCCATTCTTGGTCCCCTTCTTTTCTCTCTCTTCATCAATGATCTCCACTCTGCTATCCCACAAGCAACATGCATTCAATATGCAGACGATTCAACCCTTATCTGTTCTGCTCCTTCCACCATAGAACTGATCTCACTCACCCAAAACATATTTAATACTGTCGAAACATGGTTCTCTAAACGATTCCTCCTACTTAACGCCAAAAACTAAACTTCTCCTTTTCACCCCACCTCTCGTACTACCTCCTTACACTTCTCTATCTCCTCTAACACAAACACTATCATCTCACCTGACTCTACTACAAAACTGCTAGGTATAACTATCGACAACAATCTCTCCTTTAACCAACACATTAACTACACCATCAAATTAGTTAACAGAAAAATAGGATCCCTATATAGAATTAAATCTTTTCTCACCCCAGCAACTAGAACTAAAATAGCCCAATCACATCTCTTATCTTCACTTCTATATGCTTCATCTATTTATACCAATCTTAAAAAGCAATCTAACTAAATTAACAACCTGCTACAATAATATTGCCCGCTTTGCCACTGGTAATCCCTTCAGAACCCACCACTGTCTAAACCTAAAACTTCTAGGCTGGCTTGAATTCCAAAACTACTTGCTTATCCCTCAACTCTCGATTGCTCATAATATACTATATCAACCTGACCACACACCAATACTTTCCCAACTGATAATCCCTATAACAATCTCAACTCCCTACGCTCAGCTCATAAACTAATGACCAAAGCAATCAAGTCAAACAACTTTGCGGTGACTGTCTTTTCACTAATACTGTAGGTAGGAACTGGAATCTTCTTCCTACCGACATAACTCTGACTTCATCTTTGCCTCTTTTCAAACAGAAAATTAAACTATACTTCCAAAACCACTGGCTCTGTTCCTGCAGCACACCTGACTAAATTATCTAAATTATTACTCTCTACTCCTCTACTCCCTACCTCTCCACTCCAACTTCCATTTCTGATCCTTCCTCTATTAAAACTATAAGTATTATACCTTTCTCTGTAAATTTGATGAACTTGAATAATTATATCTTTCTTAAAGTGGAAACTTGTTACTTTACTGTTTCTATACCTCCCTTGCAAATGTTTTAATAATGTATTTTTCCTGTAAAAATTCTTTTTGATTTTGAAATGTACTAGTAGATAGTGGAGCTTTTCTCCTCGGGCCTCTGCTGAAAATGGACTTGCTATCCAGCCAGACTAGCCCGGTCAACAAATGTAAAATAAAATAAATAAATAAATTTATGTTAGTGAGGGGATTCTATGACTGCTCCTAATTTGCAATCATCTGCAAATTTAGTCAGCCAGAGGCCTTTGCCATTGGCACCGACTTTAGAGAAGTAAATGCCAAAAAGGAGCAGTTTCAGGATTGTTCCCTGAGGGACTCAGTTGTGACTGTCCAGTTTGAAGAGGTAGTCCCCTAGTTCTAACTTCCTAGGTTCTGTCTGTGGGACTGCTGGCTATCCACTGGGTGACATAAGAGATTATAGCAAACCTCTTGAGTTTGCCAACAATACCTGAGTGGGGTATTGTTTCAAATGCATCCATTGCTTTGGTGCCCTTCTCAAAAAAAGGTCTACCAGGCTGAGTATGCATGACCTGTCCTTAATGAAAACAAATCGGGTTGGGTCCACTGTCTGGATGTTTTCTATGTCATTATCGATCATTTCCATGATAATCCTTTCCATGCTTTTGCATATGAGCCTAATGAAACTTTATAGTCTGTAGTTCCCAGTGTTTGTAGATGGCCCATCTTTGTGCAGAAGGATGACTGCTGCTGTTCTCCATTCATGAGGTATGATGCCTGTTTGGAGGCTACAGTTAAATAGCATTTCCAGAGGACCTGGTAGGTCATGTTTCATGTTAATTAGAAGATATTCTGGGATACTGTTTAAGCCTATAGAGGCAGTGTTATTGGCCTTGGAGAGAACATTGATTAACTGTTCCCTAGTGGTAGTAGGGGAGTTATATTGATGGTATTTCCTGAGGGGAGGTTGAGGGGGAGAGATGGTAAAGTCAGAGGTGAATTTGTTGGCCAGTAGGTTTGCTACATCTTTTGGCTCAGTGTAGGTGGATCTATTAACAATGAGCTCTACACACAATTGTGTATTGCCTTTGAGGTTGCTGACATAGCTAAAAATGCCTTGTGGTTGTACTTGGTCTAGGAGGCCAAATTACCTAAAATTTGGTTTTGGTGGACTTTGTTTTTCCTCTAAGTTGTTTGTTTGTTTAGTTTGATGAGATTATGTTTAGTTTGATGAGATTGTGTTTAGTTTGATGAGAGTGATTTTATCTTGCTGGTGCTTCTCCTCCTAATTTTTGCCATGATTTCCTTCCTTCTGCTATTGATGTTGTGAGTCCACAAGGGTGGCTTGTTTTGTGAGTTAGTTCATATTTCTTCCTGGTGGGTACAGCTGCCTCTGTGCAGCTAATTAACATGATTGTACAGGGTTTCTGTGAACAGTTCTGCATAGACAGCAGTATTCTCAGGGTTTATGGGAGCTTGAAATTTTGCCAGGTTATCACTTAATAGTAGGAAGTTAGTCTTACAGTAGTTCTTGAAAATTCCAGAGTTGGCTGGGGTTCCTGGTTTTATTTTTCTTCAAAGGAGACCATTTTATTGTCTGATGTTACCAGTGAAGACATCACACTAGAGCATGTGCAGCACTTTCTCATATTAGTGAGGACCAGATCCAGTATGTTTGCCTCCCTGGTCGGCATATTGACTATCTGGTCAAAAGATTTTGTGTTTAGAAAATCCAGGAATGTCTGTGCCTGCACGTTTTGTGTCATATGATTGCCAGTTAATAGTGGGGTAATTAAAGTCACCCATGAATATGGTATTGGGTTGGGTGTTAAGTGTCTCCAATAAGTTTAAATACATTTTATGGATTTCCTGGCTCTTAGAGGGGGACCTATCACTTGCAAGGAAGTGGTTTTGAACATGGAGAAGCTCAAGTGCATTGTCCTGTTTGACAAGTCTTGAGGTATATTTATTTTTGACTTAAATTGAGAAATCTCTGCCTTTAATCCCTGTCCATGTAGCAGTTGGTCTAAATATGTGGAAGACATTATAGCCTTGCACAGTCGGTGCACTGTCTGCGGCTTTAAATCATGTCTCAGTGGCCACAGAGACAACAGCATTCTTCAGAGTGAGAACTTGTAAGGAGTGGTTTCTTTTTTATAATCCTAGCACTGAGCCATAACAGCTTTAGATTTTCTAGGTTTTGATTTGCTATGTTGGAAGTACTTTCAGTTTGGCCTTGCCTAAAAAAGACACTATGAGGTAGGACAATGTTTTAGCAAATATTCAAAAGACTAGAGGGGAGAGGTGCAGACCACCCCTCAATGCACTGTGGTCTGTTGACCATCTCCTTCCAAACTGGCAAATATTGCACCACCTTAGAATGACACCAGAAACTATGTCTATTATTAAAGTCAGTCATCTTTTGTTTGTATTGAGGCATCATCCTTGAAGAAGGCAAATACTGCTCAATGCTAGCATTATACCATCCTGGGACACATATTCTAAGAGCGCCACGATGTCTCTTTTCATATAGCCTAGGTAGTATGTCTCAGGTCGTTCACACCCACATGGACTATTAGTGAGTCTTAGTGGTACTTGTGGTCCAATGACCGGAGTGCATGAGTCATGTGGTGATCCCAAGCCCTGATAAGCAACTGACAGTGACTTTCTCCTTAATCAGCTTGGCGAGAGCGACATCAGTGTGTCTCTCAGTGGAGTCTCCAATGACTAGAATGTTGGATTGTGTGGTGGCTTGCCTTATGGGCTTAGATGTAGAGAGTCCGTGAGATGTGGCTGTGCCTCTTGATGTGGGTGTTGTTTTGAAAGAGTGCATTCTGGGCTGCTGAGGGTATTTGGTGTGTGTATTTCATCTAGGATGTCTTTGGGCTTTAGAAAGGTTACATTTAAGTGCTTCAGCATATGTGGATCTATGTGTCTGCTTTGAACTGTCTGTGATGGGTGCAACGTGTGTACTAATGACAACCTGATTAACATTAGGAGTGCTTTTATGTGAGAACTTTGTCTTCAGTGACATTGTTTAAATACATCTCTTACATACCATATCAGCTTGTTTAAGAATTAGCTGGCTGTCAGTAAACCTGAGGCAATATCTACATTATCTCAGGATGCCCATATCCATCAAGATGATAATGGGAATAGTGAGAAAGTTCATATCCATGGCAACAGGCTTTTTTTACTAATTAGACAGAATACAAAGTAATGTCAGGTGTATCTGGTTTGCAACTCAGGAGGCATTGCTTGTCACTACAAACTAGTTGTCCTGTGAGAAACTAGTTATCGTTGAAATTTCAAGGGTGCTTTTAAAGGAAAAATGCCAACTCAAGATGTCTGCATGTATACAGGGCACTGCCAAACACTTAAGGAGAAACTAATAAGTTGACCCCGATGATTTATGAAGGAAGTATTTAAGGAGATATACTGAAGTTAATCTAAACAGCAGCTAATCAAGCATACTTACTGAAATGAATTACCTTTGTCAAGAATATGAAAAGAAGGGATTCACCTTATTGGTGACTGCCTGACTACTACTAGTTTTGGTCTCAGCACAGCTTCATGCTGCTGGGATACAATGTTCCTTTGCTTCTTCTCTCACCAGAAGCAAAACAGTAGCACCAATCCCAAGATGAGAAGCAGGCCACAGGTTCTTTGGTGATCAACAGTATTGTCCCAGATGATGCAGTTGTCTGTAGGCTTGTTGAAGCCTTTTCCAAGTAGCTGCCTTGAATAGCAACCAGACCAATCAGGAAGATTCAACACTGACACACACTACCCAAACAATAATAGAATCAGCCAGGAATCAATGCACCCCTTCTCCTTTTCTCACTAAGACCAAATAGCCCAAATTCCAAGTCATTATCAGTCTTTCTGTTGATCAGCAGTCTCTAGGAAATAATGCCCCTTTGCTTCCTCTCTCATCAGAAACACAACAGAAGCACTAATCCCAAGTCAATTGCTTAGTGGCAGAATGTGGGCTCTCCAATAATTGGTGGTCTTGGACTAGATGTTCCAGATTTTAAAGGTGAGATGGGAAAATGGGTTAATATCCTAGGAGTTGCAGTGTGCACTAAGCAGTTAGATATGAAAGAGGGGGTAACTCAACATTTAGCAATCCAAGTGGAGAACCACTAATTTTAAAAGAGCAAGATAGATTGGAAGGGGTGGGCACTTTGTATTCTGGCTCTATGGAGTACAATGAAATGGCCGATAAATTTAAATAGCTGAAGGGGAATGATTTCACAAAATGGTAATTTTGTGCTTACTCACAATAGCCAATGAAAGAGAAGAGGGAAATAAATATGTTGTCAAATTAGCATAAGTGGCAGGCAACTAGAAAGACAGTTGAGTTTAAAAACACAACAGCACCAGGGTAGGAGGTTGGGAGAAAATCTAACTTCTGTGTGACTCATAAGAGAAACAGCTGTAATCTCTTCCTTAGTTTAAATATGCAATTAAAAGCAGAGTACAAGTAAAATGCTGTGTAGAGAAAATATCCCACAATATACAAACTAGAAGAAGACAATGAAGCAGTACAATGTACAAGAAAGCAAAAGCAAACTAACCTTTCAATCATAGCTATCTTGGTCAGTTAGAGATCCTTATTGTCAGTACTGAGAACAGAGAAATAAATGGCAAAAAAGGAGGGGCCCAATATGGACTTATGGGTAATGCCACTCAGCATCTTTTCTTTAACTGAGAATGCATTACTAACCCTAACATCATGTTTTCTGCCTTGATTCAGTTTTCAGTCCATCTTACCAAAGCGATCTTAAGGCTATTAGGTTGTTTACAATCCCACTTTGTGGTATGGTATCAAATGCTTTTTCTATATCCATGTAGGCAGCATGAACAATGTGACCATGGTTCATGACCTGCATGATTTTTTTCAAATAATTTCACAAGACTGAGGAGACATAACCAGATCTTAACAAATCTGATTTGTTGCAAGATAATCCTGATTAAATTCTTAATAATCCTGGTTGATGAAGGCAGTGATAATGTTTTTCATGACTTTGCAGAAAAGACTTGTAAGGCTAATAGGTCTACAATTGCTTGGGTCAGTGGTGGGGTCACCCTGATGAAGGGCAACACCACTGCAGTGTGCCATTCATGTGAAGCATAGCCTGTGGCAAGGCTTAGGTTGAACAATTTAAGAAGGAGGGCCTACTTGAAATTGCTTATAAGACAACCTGGAATATTGCCTGTATGCACTGAAGAAGTATGTTTTGTCTTGGAGAGCACTTTATAGACAGAGTCTTTGGAGACAGTTGGGGGAGAGTGACTCCTTAATGTCTGGGCTGGGGATGATAGTTTCTGTGGAGACATTTGCAGCAAATGTGTTAGCCAATTTGTTGGCAATATTATTAGGATTTGAATAGAAGTTCCCATTATAGATAAGCCCGGGGATTCATGAAGCTCCACGCAAGGACGGCATTAGCCTTGCGCCGACCGTGCGGCGTAGAGATGGCACAGCAGCACCACATGCATATTAATTAAGGTGTGCTGCCATAACAGCCACATGCATAGGAAACATGTATGAGTGCAGGGGGGTTGTCCAAGCACAACACGGAGGCATGAACATGTCGGATGCATATGCGCAACCTAAAATGCTGACTAGTACAGCCTGCCTCTAATAGAAATCATTCCTGTCAGTGTCCGTGGATACTGAAATGTATGCAAAGCATACAAGACATCATTGCGAACCCCACAATAAGAAGTAAACACAAAGGCACATAGCTGAATATTGAGTCCCCATCCCTCGAACAAATGATATTTAAAACCCCGTGCCCGTATTCCATTGTAGTGTCGCTAGTTATACCAAGTGGAAGTGAAACGCATCATGTTAGAGTGCCGTCAATTGCCAAGCCTAGCCCAATGGTTTGGGATACCACCTGTCCTACATTGTGAGGGACAGTCCTCCTCTAGGCAGGTGTGTCCATACCAAAACCATAATAAATGTGAAATGTCCTGTGATAGTAGGACATAATTATGTCCCATATGTTATGTAATAGTCCCATACAATACATATGTCCGCATATAAAATACCTATATGTTACAAGAAACAGAATAAGCAAGTAGACAAAACAGAATAAGCAACTACACCGCTACAACAATAAAAGCTTATATGTAGGCATAAAACTAAAGTACTATCCTTTGTAATGACCGTGGGTATGTGTTGGCCTGTAAACTCAGATGTGTGTCACGAAAATGTCCCATCCAGGTCATATGAAAAGGTGGCAACCCTACCAATGGTCAGAGCATTTGCCCAATATCTGCCCATTCGCGGTCCAAGTCGTCCTTGTCAGGACGGCCCATAGATGAATGGGTATTACCCGGGTCTACCTACCATGTCATGAAAGATAAGTATTTGTGTGTACCTATGTGATTGAATTACAGCATGTGGATGATCTGAAATGTTAGTGTAGACCTCACATCCATATTGGTCCCAGAGATATGTAGTGTACGCAATGTGTTCTGTTGACTGTGCCATGGGCCATCCACTAGAGAAGGGATGAATGTTGTCTATGGAATATGGGGGTGAGGGGTGACAGGTAATGTAATAATTCACCAAGGGGAGACTGTGTTGGTTGCACAATAGGTGAACTGGAGGTCTACGAGGGAGCAGTGGGTAAATCAGGAAGATAACCAAAGAACAAATATACACATCCGCAATACAATCCCACAAACATGTGAACATTAAAATGTGCAATACACATATACAGAAACGTTACCAGCACATACCCACATAATGGTCTGGCCTGAACTGAGCCATCCAACCCCAACACACACCATCCCCTTCACAGCACACCACCCCCCCCCTTCCTGAACGTCCACCAAAACCAGCCATACTCGGGCTGCTAGATAGGCGCGGCCATATCTGCACATAGTGACCCCTACCCATATCTAGTAGGCAGTCTCACCCTAGGCAGTCTCAGGATTGCAAACTATGTATCCCTTGCATGTATAACCCTACCTTACAGCTGTAAAGCAAAGAAGGTCATCGGTCCCCACAATTTTTGAATATCCCTCATGGGATATGTATCTGTTCTAAACATTAGACTTGGTGTCATGACATGATGTCCAGTCCTGTATACATCTAGACACAAGTTGTATGAGCCTCCAGCTGGTCCTGCAGAACCTACGACCCGGGATTAAACACCTGACCAACTTGCATGTCTCCCCCATGTGCATTATCGGGAATATATACCTTACACATTCGCATAGTGGCAGTCGGATATAGGGTGCTTAAGGCGCTTTAAAGCAAATGTAATTAGGGTTACCATCTGCCCCATCTTGCGAGGGATTAAACACCTGACCGTGATGCACGTCCCCCACGTGCATTATCGGGAATATATACCTTACACATTTGCATAGTGGCAGTTGGATATAGGATGCTTAAGGCACTTTAAAGCAGACATAAGTAGAGTTACCACCTGCCACCCCTTGCGAGGGACAGTCCCGTTTTGGGCAGTTGTATCCCGACCAAATATAATACAATGGCAAATGTTCTGTGATTGTAGGAAATATGTCCCATATTTCATGTAACAGTTGCATAAAACAGTTATTTATGTAAAATACTTAAAGTTACAAGAAACAGATTAAGCAACTAAACTGCTACAAGAATAAGCTTTCATTTAGGCAAATAAGTAAAGTTCTAACCTTTGTAATGACCATGGGTATGTGTCGGCCTGTAAAATCTGATGTGTATCACGAAAATGCCCCACTTTGGCCATATGGCAACCCAAGACGTAAGCGGGTATGCAAGCGTGTATGTGCAATGGTAAGTGGTGGTGATTCAACGGTATGGGAAATGTAAATGAGCATGTAGGTGTATATGCATGTGTATGTACAGACCAATATACACACACACACACACACACACACACACACACATATATATGTGTGTATAGATATATATCTACATACATGAGAAATATATATATATATATATATATATATATAAAGAATGGATGTTGTAACAGTAAAGCATACACAAGGGATGTGAAGGGAATCAAGAGCAATGTTGGTGTTATAAAGTGCTTTCAGTGTATGTCATAAAAAGCTGCCCAGGAGTGAGCAGAGCACCACTACTAACACCACAGGCAGGGTTTTACCAGTGGGAGTAACATCACTGAAATGCTAGGTCTACTTTACACACAGACGGAATGTAGTCCCATGCTGGGACCTCCAAAAATTGGAAAGCGCAAATGGCCGTATTCCATAACCCCAGGAAAGGCACATATGTGCAAATATACATGGCAGGAGACCCTGTAAATACACGAGGTGGGACAGAATGTGTGTAGGGCCCCAAAAGCTCTGGAGAGAGAAATGTGTAAAGGTGTGATATGGCTGCGATAACAAGTGGATAATGGATGTTACGCGTGTAAACTTAACACGGGTGGGGTAGAGGAACTATGGGTATACAATTATGGATCCAGGCGTGCCAGGGTTGGATGGGCCAGTTCTAATGGACTGCCCTCTGGAGGTCAGCTAAGTCGTAATAGGTATATATGATACTCACATGCAGACAACAATATATGTTGAAGTACAAATTCTGTAACACATGCATTCCATTTGTTGACATAAATAATAGGAATGTGCCCATACAAACATCGACAGTAGATGGAATAATAGGCTGTGCAGAAGAGGGACGGGTCGAATCACACTATCACATTACAATTATTTATTTATTTTATTTATTTATTGACATTTGTTAACCGGGTTAGTCCAGCTGGGCTTTTGGCCCATTTTCAGTGGAGACCCGAGGAGAAAAGCTCCAAGAAATACAGAAACAAAATACATTCAGCTATTGTGTTATACATCGTTGATAAAAAAACATTATAGTAATGAAACATTCAAGTAATTGAGTTATACAGACACTATAATATTCAAGGCATACATGGCAGCACACAGTTATCTTATCTGGTGGGGTGAAAGATATAGAGGAGGAGAAATAAAAAATAACAAGATGGAGCTATTTGCATATTTACAGTTAGTAAGACTAGAGCTATTTTTAAGGTACCTAAAAGTATAGAGAGGTATTCAGAAGTAGAGGAATTTCTGATGTTCAGACGTGTATATGTGAGTAGGGAAAATAAGGTAAGGTGTACTTAGATGTAATAGAGGGGAGGTTAACAGTACGTATAGTACAGATGTAATAAGCAATAAAGATATGAGGTTCAAGGTAATTGAGGTGGGAGAGCTAAGATAGGAGAGGGAGGGGTTAGGTTGGGGTTATGCAGGAACACATTCTGGAGCTAAGTAGATGGAGTTTGAGCTTTTCTTTAAAGTGGGCTGGGTGAATAGTGGAGCATATGTCTGTAGGAAGTTTGTTCCAAGCTTGGGCTATAGAGCATTTATATAAGAGTTTATCTACAGATTTCTTTGGTTGGAAGGATTGAAGTAGTTGTAGGTTGGAGGTGCGGAGGGTACGAGCAGGTTTATAGGAAGAGATGAAAGTTGAAAGAGCAGGACAAGATGCAGGCTTGTAGTGAATAGAGTGAATCATTTGAAGTTGTGAAAACAACAGTAAGTGAGGGAATTCAAGCCATTTAAGGGATGTAAGGGCTGTGCAGTGAGAGTTTGTGATGAATCTTGCAGTCTTATGGTAGGTTTGCTGGAGTTTATGTAAAGTTGTGGTTTGAATGTTAGTAAACAATGGGGCAGCATAGAGAAGTAATGGGAGGAGAAAAGCTTGGGCTAGGGTGAGTCTGGCATTTGGAGTTAGGTATTTTTTATTTCGATAGAGTAAGCCTAATTTCTGGTTGGTCTTTTTTATACAGTGCAGGTGATGTAGGTTAAATTTAAGTTCATCATCGATAATGACTCCACGAAGTTTATTAGGAGCATCAGGTTTAATAAGAGTATTGTTTGAGGAACTAATTGAGAAGGACGTTTTAAGGTGGGAGACTGAGTGGGGGAGGAATAATAGGAGTTTAGTCTTTTTGGGGTTGAGGATTAGTAGGTTATCTGTTGGCCACTGTTCAGTAGATAGAAAGGATTGCTGAGTAAGGGAATGAAGTTCAGAGATGTTGTCAGAGATAGAGAGGAGGGTAGAATCATCAGCGTATTGTATAAGGGAGGATAGCTTACATGAAGTGTGAAGGTCATTGGTGAAAATATTGAACAGGAGGGGTCCTAGGATGGAGCCCTGAGGAACCCCTGTTGGAACAGGTAGGAAGGGAGAAGATGAGGAGAGCCATCTAACAGATTGCTGTCTGCCAGACAAGTAGCTAGAAAACCAGGAAATGGTAGAGGGTGACACGTAGAGGTTGGTGAGTTTGGATAAAGGTAGAGGGTGGGAGACTGTGTCAAAGGCTTTAGATAGGTCTAAGAGCAGGCAAGAAATGAGTTTATTGTTGTCAAGGGCCTCAGCAATGGTGT